>NW_012110252.1:4019738-4025547 GCF_000951045.1 Mandrillus leucophaeus
GTGAGAAAGAGAAAGAATGATTTCTAATATTATTTGAGCCTGGACCCTACAATCCTAAAATAGGATCTATCAATCATATAAGCTAATACTTTTGTTTGTTTAAGCCAATGTGAATGTTTTCTCTTACTTCCAACCATAAGAGTCTCAATTATATAAATGTCTTTATGTAGTGGCCTGCAAGGGAGGTTGCTCAGCCTCCTAAGGTAACATCACTTAGTCTCTCAGGTATAACCTGGAGGCCTCCAACCATAAACAAACATTTCCTTTTGCCCATTTGAACTGAGAGAGACTATTCACCACCACTCACATCACAAAGGAGTTTACTTATTTGAAGCCTAATTTCTCTCCTTTCTCTGTATTGACTAAAGAAACTCAATCATTTCCTTTCAAAGGAAACTTTACTTACTTACTTACTTGTGTCCTGTTTAAAAAAAGAAAAAACTGGCTCCCCTTTCTCTTCCCTCAGGGGAGACATTTTTGGATGTAGAACTCAGGGATGGAAGAGCTGTCAGAGGACACTCCAGTGCAGCCTTATTATCTCGCCAACGTGAAAGCAGAGGCTGCTTGCCGAGCCACCACCATCGGCAGCCAAGTCCTCCAGCTTCCAGGCCAGGGCCTGCCCTCCACCCGCAATATTCCAGCTGACATCAACGTCTCCGATGACCTTGAACATGGTCAAAGGTACTTATGGGTTGATTTAAATATTAAAGACTTGCAAAGATGCCTTTGGAGAAAGTACAGTAGCCTTGGATTCTAGTCCCAGCTCTGTACTAACCAGCTGTGTCACCTTGGGGGATGTCATTTAACCATTTTAGGCTTGTTTCTTTATTAATAAAATTAGGGGGTTGGACTAAGAGAATCATAAAATGTCAGAAGTTTAAGGAAGCTAAGGCAGATGATCACAGACAGACAGAAAACTGAGTGCCAAATCAGCACCACAGGGGAATAAAAACGCATCCCAGTATTGGACTCTGAAGGTGAACATCTTCAGAAAGATGTAGGAAGAGAAGGAACTGAGAGCCCTATAAAGTTGTATACTGAAAACACGGCATTTTCCCCCCTTTTGTTCTCATATGAGCTGTTGATACTTTCAAATTTGTCTCTTCGAATCTTCACAAAACTGGAATTCACTATGTGCTCAGCAGTCAAGTATGCTAATCTGTCTAGTCGTCCTGGTTTACAGCACCTATTACAGCTTATTATCAATGGCTCCCCTACTTTGACTCCAAAAATTGTCACACAATCAGCAGAAGACTCATGGAGAATATATAAAATATTCCTACAAAACAACAAGAAAAAAGGCAAATAATCCAATAGGAAAAATGGGCAGAAGACTTGAAAAGGCACTTCACAGAGGAAGGAGGCCAGCCAAGTGGCCAGTCAACAAATGCCAGGAGACATCAGAGAACTGCAAATTAACACCATAGCGAGACGTTTCCATGTACTCAACAGAATGGCCAGATTAGAAAAGGTAGAGGGGACAAAGCCATGTAGAAGCAAAGCAAACAGCCATGTAGAAGTTAAAAAAAGCCATATAAAACCAAAAAAAAAAAAAAAAATTGGAGCAGCTAGAACTCCCACACACGGCCAGCATGGGGTGTAAATTGGTGCAACGAATCTGGAAAAGTGTTTGACAGTCTCTTGTAGAGCTGTTCATGTGCAGAACCTACGACCCAGAAATTCACTTCTAAGTATATGCGAAGAGAAAAGGGTAAAGTATGTACATCTAAGACATGCAGTAGGATCTTTATGTCTATGTTGATCCCAGACTGGGAACTACGCAAAAGCTTGTCAACGGTAAAAAGCATAGACTAACTGTGGAATATTCACGCAACGAAATACTATACACTGCACACAGCAGTGAGGATCAGCAGGTTACAGCTGCACCCTACAACATGAGTGAATCTCACAAGCTTATGTCCACTGAAGAAGGCAGATGCAGAAGTTTACATTTTGTATGATTTTGTAGAGAAACTACAAAAACAAAAGAAACTAAGATGTGGTGTTAGAAGTTAGGATGATGCTTACCTGAGAGGGAATAAGTACCATCAGACACAGAGCAGAAGTTTTGGTGGAGCTAGTCATCTGGTTATGTGAGTATGTTCAAGCTATAAACATCTAATGTGTGTATTTTTCAGTATGTATGTTGCACCCTTCAATAAAAAGTTCAAAAATATTTCTTTAGAATTATTCCAGCATTGACAATAAATGCCATGGTCACTATCATGAAATTCATATCTTATAGCTCTAACTGCTGGTAATTCCAATTGTTACTGTATTTGGAGAGAGGGTCTTAACGAGGTAGTTACAGTAAAATGGGGTCATTACAATGGGCCCAAATCCAATGACTTGTGTCCTTACAGGAAGAGGAGATTTGGACAGACATGCACAGACAAGAGGGACAACCACAGAAAGACACACGAAGAAGACAGCCATCTGTGAGCCAAGGAGAGAAACCCAAGAGCCAACCCTGCCAACACCTTGATCTCAGACTTTTAGCCTCCAGAATTGTGAGACAGTATATCTCTGTTGTTTAAGCCCATGTTATTTTATCATGATAGCCCCTAGCAAACTAATGTCGTCATGCAGGTTATCCTTGGCTTCCTTTTAAGTAGGCTACTGTGATATAAATTAAGCCGTTTCCTGGGAGGCAGAAGAGTCTTAGGCTGCTGATGGAGGTGAGGGGGTGGTCAAGGAGGTGGGCTGCTCCTCTACCCCAGCATCAGCTACCAGGCTGCTTCTGGCTGTCCCATCATTCCAGAACCTTCCAGGCTGCTTCTGGCTGTCCCATCATTCCAGAAGCTTCCAGGCTGCTTCTGGCTGTCCCATCATTCCAGAACCTTCCTTGGCTGAACTAAAAAGGAGTGAGCCGCCTTCCCAAGGCAGTTGTGCCGGCTTCTCCACCTCAAAGCAATCACAACAGAAGGGGTTCCAGGATTTTTGCTTTGATCATCACAGAAATGTTTCGAGCTAGAAGAGACAGCAGAGATCATCTCAGCCAGCCTTCTCCTTTTGTAAATGAGGAAAGAAACATCCAGAGAAGTTAGGAAACCGGCCCAAAGCCACACAACTAGTTAGTGATGAGCTAGGTTTCCAGACTGGGGCTCTGCATACTGAGCCATTTTTGCCTTCGCTTTTTGAAGGGCAGGATGAGGAAAAGGAATAAAGGGAATAGTTTTATAACCTTTTATAAGCTTTAACACTGTTCCTGACTTTTGAGGTGGCACCAAACTGTCTCAGTCTTCCTTCTCCCCTCCATTCTTTTCTTTTTCTTCACTGCCCCTCTCTCCTTCCCTTCAAGCACCCGTGGCCACTGCCCTTTTTTCAGATCTTCCTTCAATGGTATCAGGAGCCTGGAGTCCAGGGCACCGGGTTTTCCGAGCTGTGTGGCTTTAGGCAAGTCACTGAAACTCTGCTGGGCGGCTTCCCTCATCCATCCCAGGGGCTCCACCGCCTCTCTGGGGCTTGGGGAAGATTCTTGAGGACTGAACTCTTTTTTTTCCTTTTGAAGGAGTCTGGGGAATCATGCCTTACAAACCATAAAGTCTCATTAAATAGGTCTTTCTTTCTTTTTTTCTTATTTATTTATTTAGAGACAGAGTCTCACTCTGTCACCCAGGCTGCAGTGCAATGGAATGATCTCAGCTCACTGCAACCTCTGCCTCACCTTCCGGGTTCAAGTGTTTCTCCTGCCTCAGCCTCCTGAGTAGCTGGGATTACAGGCACCTGCCACCACATCCAGTTACTTTTTGTATTTTTAGTACAGACAGGGTTTCACCATGTTGGTCAGGCTGGCCTTGAACTCCTGACCTTGTGATCCACCCGCCTCAGTCTCATAAAGTGCTGGGATTACAGGCATGAGCCACAGCACTGGCCAATAGGTCTTATTTTTTGACCTACTACAATACGGCTCACTTCTCAACCTTCCTCTGGTAGGCATCACATGATGGGCGGCAGACCCCCTTATTTTAACTTAAGCATTCCTTTCTACTGACTTCAGATTTTTAGACAAAGCTTAAGTCTTTCAATCAATTGCCACAAAAAGAATCCCTAAACTCACCTATGCCTTGTAAGCTTTTGCTTCGCAGTAAGCTTTTTCAGGCTGAATCAACGTATACTTTCCAGGTATTGATTTATGACTTTACCAGCAATTTCTGTCTCCATGAAATATATAAAGCCAAACTGTATTGTCTCAAGTGCACTTTCTAAGGATTTCTTGAGACTGTTTCCCTGGTCCATGGTCACTCATACTGGCTCAGAATAAACCTCCTTAGGTATTTTGGTAGACTTTTTTTTTTTTTGAGAGGGAGTCTTACTCTGTTGCCCAGGCTAAAGTGCAATGGTGCGATCTCAGCTCACTGCAACCTCCGCCTCCCAGTTTCAAGCGATTCTAATGCCTCAGCCTCCGTAGTAGCTGGGGTTGTAGGTGTGTGCCACCACATCTGGCTAATTTTTTTTTTTTTGTATTTTTAGTAGAGATGGGATTTCACTATTTTGGCTAGGCTGGTCTCAAACTCCTGACCTCAAGTGATCCGCCCACCTCAGCCTCCCAAAATGCTGGTATTACAGGAGTGAGCCACTGCACCGAGCCGATTCTGGCAGACTTTTATTTTTCCATCGTCATTCTCAAAGGTCTCTCCCCAGCCCAGGGGACCCCTCACCTCAGCAGTAGTACCCGTCGGGGCAGGAGAGCATGAGCAGAGTTAAGTGGACAGGTAGCCATCTCTATGCATTATCCCTCTCATTGCCAGCCTAAGCTTTGTGACAGGACCTCTCTAATGCCCCACACCCCAGCACCCTATGGAAGCTGCTGGAAATAGACAAGACACCTTCTTACTTAGGACGAAGGAACCAGAAGGCTGCAATGTATTGCACTGCCCAAGGCCCAGCTTGGGGTTTTACAAATTCACTCCCTGCTATAACCTTGGAAGATGGACATCACTGAACCCACTTAACAGTTGGGAAACAGACTTGTACAAAGACGCCAGCTGGATGGGCCGGAGACCAGGTGTGAGCTGGAGTCTCTCTGCTTCCACCATACTCAACCCTTCTGTGGCACCCCAACTGTCCCTACTTGTACCTCAAAATGACAACTTGACAAGTATTAGACTACATGGGCCATTTGCCCAGGCCTGTAGGTGATAAGCGACACCTCAGGCATGGACTCTCCCACAGAGAGCTGGCAGTGCTGATGGTAGAACAGGTTCTCAACGAATCAACTGGAAAACAGAATAAAGCAGTACTTATCACAAGTCAAAATATGTGCCTGACACCCTCTGTGTGCTCTGCTCAGACCTTGAGTACTGGCAGCTCTAGACACCAGGCTCAAGGAGCGGTAAGCTCCAAGTCATGGTCATCTGCGGCAATGCTGGTGACACTAGCATTTCCCTGGTTTAACCTCCTCTCTGAGAGTCAATGGTATGAACTAAGGGAATTCACCTGAGTTCAGAGACACGTTTTCAGCGCAGCCAGTTCTGGATATGAGACAGGAACTTGGAAATCTTCCAGGTCCAGCTGGGAGAGGGGCTCTAGGGACGGGTGGTTGAGGCCAGGGAAGCAGCTGCAGCCAAAGGGAAACTACCCAAGCACAGGAGACACACAGTAGGCCTTTCCCGATTTCTCTGGGGAGTGGACATGTTACAAATGTGAAAGTTGTGGTCTGAGTTCAACAGCAGCCACTGGTGAAGGAGAGAGAGAGGGTAAAGGAGAGAGAGAGGGGAAAACAGAGGGGTGAGGGGAAAACAGAGGGGTGAGGGGAAAACAGAGGGGTGAGGGGAAAACAGAGGGGTGAGGGGAAAACAGAGGGGTG
>NW_012110252.1:4025597-4045734 GCF_000951045.1 Mandrillus leucophaeus
AGGGGAAAACAGAGGGGTGAGGGGAAAACAGAGGCGTAGGGGAAAACAGGGCTGAGGGGAAGTGTCTGGTCAAACCTAGCCCCAAGACACACTGGGAGGTAGGCAGGGAAGATACCCTGTAGACACAGGACTCCTCATGCCAGGCCTTCCCTGCCTGATGCGGAGAACCTGATCCATGCAGGCGCAAAGGAGGGGCGTCTGAGTCCAGATGTAACGCAGGGGCTATGGGGCAGGGTTTGCAGTGAAACTGGAGACAGTATGGCCTCTGAGCTTCACAGTCCCAGGAAACTGAGACAGGGAGGGGGCAATGGGAAGGTAGGAGGGGGTGACTGATTGAATAGCTGAAGTCCCCCTCTTCAGAATCCCTTGCACGATTGAGTCACAGGCCAGAAGATATTGTGAGATCCTGGCACACAGCATGAGGCACCCTCTGGGCAAACCTCCAGTCCCCAGGGCTTACTTCTCTAAGGCCACCAATGGCATCTTCTTGAGACAACGCATGCCAGAGCTGCGGCCTCCTGCCTCCGGGAGGGAACTGCTTGGGTATTTATCAACTTTCATGCAAACAGAATTCTCCTGGGGAGTTGCTTATAAGCGCAGACCTCTGGGCCTCACCTCTCAGGAGGCAGTTCAGGCATCTGAATTCTGATCAGGCAGACACCAGCTGACCGATGCCCGGGGACTTGGACCACACCAATAATGGCTCGAAAGCCCCGCTAAGGAGTTGAGCATTTTGACACCAGTGGGTTTGGCAGATTAGCACCAGGAAGGGCAGAGACTTGGGCAGGTGAAGGGGCTGGTTATCAGGCCTCATTCAGAGAGCTTGGGCAGGGCTGGGAGGCAGTCCTGAAGAGGGGTTGGAGACCGAGGTGGGGACCGAGGTGGGGACCGAGGTGAGGGGCGGTGGCGGGGGAGGGTGTGTGTGTGTGTGTGTGTGTGTTGAGAAGGAGGAGGCTTTGGATAAAAGGTTGCTGAGCCCTGAGGATTGATGAGACTATGTGGGAAGGCTCTGGAACCAAATCGCCTAACTACCTAGGCCAATGTAGGGAAAGTAGGTCTAATCTGCACCAATTGGACAGCCCCCTTTCCCCCCAGGAGGCTGTGCCTAGACATGTTCCAGAGGACAGAGACTTCCTAAATGACAACTTCTTACATAACTCCCGCTCCAGGGAGAAGCCGCCAGCCTTCCTACCCACCAAAAGGAAGCACAACTGGGTAGAAATGGTTTGAACCTGAGCTCCCTCTACTCGGTTTCTTGGCTGTTCTGTGACTGTCTACAAAGTGGGACTAACACTGCCTGCCGCAAGGGTTCTGCCCCTGAAGGCTGCAGGGGTGGAGGTCAGTTCTGCCTTCCCAGCTGGGACCGAAGATACGCTTGGCGGGCACACCAGCCAGGACATGTGAAGTCTGCTGCGAGGGCCCTTACCCACACTTGCCGATCTTTCACTGGATTTCTCAGCAACACAGTCCGGTGCCTCAGATTGCTGTGACCATAGCTGGCTGCTAAGGATGTGCACAGCCTCATTCCACAGCAAATTTGGCTCCGGCAAAAGAGAGGGTCGGCGTGTGCCTCACCACGATCTCGCACCTGCACGGTTGGCCCCGGGTGAAGAAGAAAGTGAACTGGGCTGCAGACCCTGCATCAGGAACCCAGCGCACTGGAAAAGGGCCTGCGGGGGGTGTAGCAGCCAGAGTTACAGAGCAGAGGTTGATGCTGCCCCACTGCCTGGTGCTACTAGGTCCGTCCTTGGGGCTGCCAGGCCTGCAGACTCCCGGGAAGTCCGTGGGCAGTTCCCATTTATTTCTGCACCAAACTGAAGAAACATAAAAGGGCAGGGCCCCTCAGCCTTCCCATCCTGGTCCCAGGGCTGTCCACCCTTGATTCCCCTCCCATCTTCCAAATGCCATTGGTTCTGTGGGGACCTGCACAACCACAGGCCAGCAGCCTGGCATTAAGTGAAGCCAGCCTTTAAAGGTTTTGCGATGGGGATGCTGAAGATAGAGGAGGATTGGGCGGGATGGGAGATAAGAAAACTCAGGCAGCCTCATAATTTGCCTGCTCATGTGGGAAGGGGGCTCTGCTGCATCCCTGGTGTACGTGTGGCTTCCCAAAGCACCACCCAGCCCAGCCCCTCATCCTTCCAGCAGTGGCCTCAGTTTCCCTGGGCTCCTTGGCACCCACATAAGGCATGGCTGTGTGCTTAACACTTCTTCGCTCTTTGTCCCCATTTAGTCATAATTGAAGCTGTGTTCTCAATCTATTGTCACATTTGTGATCAAGAAAGCCCTAATTTCCTGCAATAATCTTAAGTGACAATTCAAGGCTAAATGCAGTTTAATGTTTTGTAATGTGTCTGAAGCAACATCTCAAAATTATAATATAGCCCCTGAAATTACTAGTCTGAGTGAAAGAGGGAATGTACAACTTGAAAACGAAATGAAAATCTAGCGAATTGATCTAAGGCTGAAATGATGAGGCTCAGGAAGTTCCAGCTGTGTAAATGGGAGAATGCTGGGGTGACCTTTGTCAGGTGACCAGATGGACTGGCCGGCGGAACAAACACTTAGGGAATGTCTTCTTTTTCCAGCTTCTGTTAAGCAGGACAGAATTTTCCCACCTGGCTTTTCCTGGAGTGGGAAATGGAGGGGACACATTTAGGGGGAAATCAGTGCTCCAGACCAAGACGAGTTTTAGGGAAGAACCACAGTAAGGGGAGTAGAGGGAGGTCAGGGAAGCAACTGGCCAGAGAGAGCCCACTTCTGACTTTTGGAGGCTGGCCTCTGTTAATTCCATCTATTTTGGTCAATGCTTACCTTGTTCCATTATCTCCTTCTCATTACTTCTAAGTATCAGATGTGGACACTGAGGCTCAGAGATTTTAAGGGACTTGTGCAAACTAAACTGCGTGGTCTGTGTTTGAACTCAGATCTATCCGCATTCAAAACTTATACCCTTAATCTGAATTTTCAAAAAGTATTTAAATATAAGAAGGCTTTTGTAAAAGATGCTATTACTAATAATAACCCATAGAACAGACAAGTAGGAAAGACATTTCCGATATATATGACAAACAAATGTCTAATTTACCCAATATAAGAAAAGCTCTTAGAAATCAATAGAGAAAGACTAACAGTCCCAAAGAAAAATAGACTAAGGGCATGAACAGGTAATACTGATGGCAATAAACATGTAAAAAAATAAAGTTATTAATAAATGAAAGAAATATAAATCAAGACAGCAATTAAATCTCATCTTTAACTTTTCACAGTGACTAAAGTGTTTTAAAGATTGGTACAATATTAATGAGGTGCAGGTAGAGAAGCAAAGGAGAGGCATTCCCATTCATAATTTCAAAAGAAAGCCTGCTCAGCCTCCTCGAAAACAACTCTGTAACATCCTCCAAAATCCAATAGTGTATACTATTTGCCCCAGGAACTCCATCTGTAGGACTCTAAGCCATAAAAATACATGCCAAAAAAAAATGTGCAAATATTTTAGTACAAGGAAGTTCACTGCCAGAAAAGAGTAGTCCAACCCAAGTATCCACCATGAAAGGACATTAATCACTTATAGTACATCTACGCATAGCTGCTAAACCAATGAGACAATTCTGTGTGCACTGAAAGACCCAAGGCTACATTGCACTATTAAGTAGAAAATGAGAATCCACAAAACATATGCATTGTTTGACTGTACTACTGGAAAAAATATATATATATGTCTGTGAATGGGTTTGTGCTTGCGTACAGACACCTCTGGAGGAGGGGGCATCCAAGCTCAACAGTGGGGACCACGGAGGGGAGGGATGATTGGGAGAAAGAAAGGGTGTTTCAATTTCTGCTTTATATACTTCCATAAGCTTTGATTCTTTCAATAACAGTTTACTGAGCAAAACAGAATTCTCTGGGAAAGTGGTAAAATAAACCCTGGATTTATGCATGGCTCCATTAAAACACTGCACAAAAGCACTGAGGCAAGCCCAGTCTTGGCCCTCAAGGAGGTCGTGCTGGATCAGAAGTTGACATACATGTAGAAGCAGCAACCCTACAACAGGAGATCCTACAAAGCTGGATGGATGAAAACCCGTGGAAGAGGGTGGGAGAAGCATTTCATTCTGCAGAAGGTCAACCCAGCTGTGAACAGGTAAAGTCAGAGAATAGGGCCTCTCCAACTTTTCCTTCACATGACCTCCAGAATCTCCACTCTGCATTCTTTTCCCAGGCCCCAACATGCTCAGGCTTCTGGCTCCTTGCCTTCCCCCAATGCTCCAATCTGTCACTGAAAAATTCAATAGCATTACCCTGCATGATGACAGGTGTCCTATTAGATATAAGGGCAGCTCAATGAGTATCGGATGCTGGGGAGTCTGACTGGAGACAGACTGGGTCGAATCCTGGCTCTCCCTCTCACAGGTTGTGTGAAGAACCACCTTCCCTAACCCCAGGTTTGCTCATCTGCAAAACTGAGATAACAACCAACCTCACAGGTTTGTCGGATGACAATAAATAATAACCAAGTGTGGTCCCAGCTGAGAACCCACATATACAAGTCTCTTAATAAACAATAGCTCTAATATGGGGGTGGGTTTGTTACAGACTAAGAAAACATTTCAGGGTTCAGTAGGAAGATAACAGGGAAGGTTTGCAGGAAGGAGGGGGGCTGTTTGCATTCCTGTGACTCTCACCATACTTGCTTAATCTGTGTTAAAGAATCACTTGCTTAAAATATTTGGGTGCAAAAGAAGAGCTGGAATGGGGTGAGACAAGCCAGGTATGTAGTACATGACATTTAAGGAGAAACTTGTTCCCTGTGTCAGGCAAGTGCAGGATGAACACCTGAGAGTAAAGGCCTCCTTACATTTTGCATCCCAGGTACCTAGCTTGCCTAACCCTAGTCTTGGCCCACATCAAAACAGTGACTTGCAAGTGAACCTCTAAAAAGTAGAATTTCAATTAAATATAAATACTGCTCAAGGGAGAAGTAAGCAAGCAACCAATCCCTCTGGCTAGAGAAACATATTTATTTAAGGGCAGGAGTGCAGCTCCAATTAGTGACCTACCATCCCTGGAGCAGGAGCTGGCATTTAAGAGACCCTGATCTCACCTGTTAATTGGCCCTGCCTACACCCCTGTGGTTCTCAAGTCAGCTGGCATTAACACAACCCAGGCCTGCTCTCCAATAAAGCACAGTCTCTGTTGGGAGCTGCTCTGCTGGCTCAGCCCTTCTCCATGGGGTGAAATAAAGTTTTTAGATGGGAATCACTGTGCAATGATGCCTGTGAGGAAGGCATGCAAGGTGAAGATAACACCAAAGCGGGGGTGGGCCTCCGGGTGAGGCTGAAAGAAGGAAGGAGGCAACTGCCTGTTGGAGTGAGGGATTCTGGAGAAGCGCCCTACAGAGCTTCATTCTGTTTTCAAAAGTGCTATGCAGGTCTCTGGGTTGTGAGCTCATGGCTGAGTTATCACAGCTCCTGATGACACATCATGAAAAACAGGTACTTCCCAAGCTCTGACTAGATCTCAGCAGTTGCAATTAAATCCATGGTGTCTGAAAACTTAAAAATGCACCTCCCAACTTTTGAAACAGCAAAGCAACCAAGACACATGGTGTGGGCACAGAGGAGGCAGCAAGTGAACAGAACCGGGAAGGGGTAAGATATCTGGGTCTAGAGAGGGTTGCTCAGATGAAAACCAAACTTTAATTCTGGGAAGAAAAGACCGACAAAGAAGGTTGAAAATAAATAAGATGATGCAGTTTTGACTCTTGGACTAAGAAAATTATCTCTTTGTTTTCTAAAGTTCTTAGAGCTTAAGATGATGATTTAAGAAAGCTCCTTGGCCAGGCGTGGTGGCTCATTCCTGTAATCCCAGAACTTTGGGAGGTCGAGGCAGGCAGATCATGAGGTCAAGAGATCAAGACCATCCTGGACAACATGGTGAAACCCTGTCTCTACTAAAAACACAAAAAGTAGCTGGGCATGGTGGCATGCACCTGTAGTTGCAGCTACTCGGGAGGCCGAGGCAGGAGAATTGTTTGAACCCAGGAGATGGAGGTTGCATTGAGCTGAGACTGCACCACTGCACTCCAGCCTGTGCGACAGAGCAAGACTCTATCAAAAAGGAAAAAAAAAAAAACAAAGCAAGCTCCTCAAGGCACTGCAATTCTGGATGGATGAAGAAAGATGCTACAAGAATTCACAAGAAGAACTTCCAGGCAAAGGGAAATTCAAACTATACCAAGGCATTAGTTTTAGCTTTAGGGCGTATACAGTAATCCTACAGAATGAGTGTGCTTAAGTTGCTACCCAACTCATTCTGTATGGACCTCAGTTTCTTATAACAAGGAGCACCCATCCACCAATTCATTCATGTATTTATCCACATATTCACTCTGTCATACTTTTGTTCAATGTCTATTAAGAGGTAGACACCGTGCTAAACACTGGGGATGCAATCGTGTGGAATAAGATGTTTGCCCTTGAGGACTGCATGACCTAGTGGAAAAGACACTAGTGGAAAAGTTCGTGCTAAACTTCAAAAGACACTGATACTGATGAGGGCCGTGCTTCCATAAGTAAATGAGAAAGAAGAAGATGAAGTATCAGGACAAGGATAAGGAGGAGAACTAGAAGCTAACATTTAACATGTGCTTGTGATATGCCCTACACTGTGCTAAGTGATGGTGATATAGCAATGAACGCTGCAGAATTTCTGCCCCTGAAGGGCTTGCAGTTCAGCAGGAGAGACAGACTTACCAACAAGCATTTGAAGTAAATGAACTTGGATAAGAAAGAATTCCCACTCCATACACTACACGCAGTCTCAGAAGGGCCAAGGAAATCATCCTGAAGGAGGAGTTTAATCTAAGACTTGAAGGATGCCTAAGCTTTGCCTAAGGAGAATGGAGAAATGGACAGTTTTCTGGGAGGATGTAGAGGCACATAAAAAAATCTTGCCCCATAGAGTTATTTAAGTTTTATATAAATGTTCCTTATGCTTGCACAAGTGTCTGTCTATATGGAGTGCGACACAGCTAGGGCACAGAGCAAGTGCAACAGGAAATAAGAAGCAAAATGATTGGAAAGGAGGAAATAAAACCCTCATTAGTCACACATTACATGATTGTATACAGGAAACCTAAAAGCATCTATGGAAAAACTGTTAAAATTAATGTGAATTTAGCAAAGTCCCTGAACACAAAGTCAAATTTAAAATGGTACAGTTCATAACCACATTTTAAAATACGGATTTCTAGGAATAAATCTTTAAAAATGTCACCAAGACCTCTACATTGAAAAGTATAAAACATTAATAAGAGAAATTGTTGAAGCCTAAATGAACAGGGGTATACCATGTCCATGGTTAGGAAACTAAAGGTTACAAACATTTAAATTCTTCCTAGATTTTATATCAATGAAAATCCCAGCAGCTATTTTGTAGATATTTACATTCTGATTCTAAAATTTATGTAGAAATGCAAACAGCCAAGAACAGCCAAAATAATGTTGAAGATGAAGCATGATGATAAAGACTTATACTACCAGCTATCATGAGGTATGATAAAATTATAATAACGAAGACGGTGTGATATTAGCACAAGAATAGATAAACTGAGCAACAAAACAGAGGATCTAGATATATATCTGTACATACAAGGTCACCTGATTTATGACACAGTGACACTTTAGAACCGTAGGTGAAGAAGTGGCTTTTCAGTATGTGGTGCTTGATCAATGGCAATCTCCAAGTGGCAGACATAAATTTGTGCCTAACCTGACACCATACACAAAAATCGATTCTGTAAGGAGTGCAGATCTGAGTGTGAAAGATAGCTTTTTAGAAAAAAAAAAGCATAGAACACGGTCATGATTTGGAGTAAGCAAAGAGTTCTTTGCAGGAACTAAAATAGGAGCTGATTAAAACCGCGGGGTCAGAAAATGTAAAATGCACCTTTAATGTCTCACAAGAACAAATTATTCAAGACTGAGGGGAGGTGGAGGCCATTGAGGGGGTGTCAAAAGAGCAGAAACCGTGGAGGGAAGAGACGCATGAGTCCAGGAGAAGCTCCTGAGATGAAGAACAAACTTCAATTTGATTCTGCAAAGGAAGGAAGGCTGAGCAAGGTGAAAAGATTAAGATGTTTGGGTCTTGCTTCTTGGAGCAAAAAAGTGTCTGGCCTGAGCGTTTAGAACTTAACATGATGATTTGAAAAAGTCAGTTCAGGGCACTGCAATGCCAGATGGATGGAGAGAGACATGTAAACAAGCATAACGAGCTTCTGGGCAAAGATAAATGCATGCTGAACTCACATGTTGGCTTGGCTTCTTCTGCAGTATTAAGTATGGGTAGAGATGAGAAGACTCAGTTTCAGTCATAAGGGCATTCAATTTATTCAGCATGATAAAGGCTAATGCCTCACATTAACACTTCACTAATCGCCTTTAAGGAAGGGAACTATGAGATGTTTACTACATGTCAATGCCCACAGAAGGAAATTACTGTAGAATAAAAACAAGTCAATCAAACAAGAAAGAAAGAAATTTACACTGTATCATCTCCATCCCAGATGCTAAAGGAACAAGGATGTGGGTGTTCTCAGGATAGAGTGGCATTACCAGATAAAGTTTCTGGAAAAGGGTTGCTTTGAGTCTCCTTTTTTAAAAAAATTTTTTCCCCTGCAAATCAATACACTAGGTCTTCAAGCATCCTTCAGAGCAGTTTCCTAGAAGAAAATTGGTCATAACGACCACAGGCAATGGAGATGCTTAATTGAACCAAGCTGAAATATGCAAATAGTTTAGTCTCTTCCCAGCTTTCTGGAGCTTACCGATTTCTTGCCTAAACTTGCACTTGCTCTGTCACTTGAAAATAAAAATGGAATCAGGTGA
The DNA here is from genome assembly GCF_000951045.1 of Mandrillus leucophaeus. Classification (NCBI taxonomy): domain Eukaryota; kingdom Metazoa; phylum Chordata; class Mammalia; order Primates; family Cercopithecidae; genus Mandrillus; species Mandrillus leucophaeus. The sequence continues at coordinate 4,034,486 of NW_012110252.1, forward strand.
TAGATGACCTCTAAAGGACAGCAGTGAGAAAGAGTGCTTTACCTGAGTTACTCTCAACATGCCAACTTGGCCATTAATCTTCACCACCTGGCGTGGTTAGGAATCTTTGGCAGCCAAGTAAAAGAGGCCTAATAAATCTAGAAGCCAGTCCTTCTTCAGCCCTTACATTTGCAAAAGAAACGTCCGACAGTGCAGCCACCAGTGAGGCAAACTGGAAGTGATGAATTTTCCCACAGTGTTCTTCCCTGGAGAATTAAAATGGGAATACTATGTCCTAACTCAGAACACGGGGAAACTGGGTGCTTCAAAATTCTGCAGATTGTGCATGCACAGTGAGGTAAATAGTATGGCAGAGACAGCTGACTGGCCCACAGGGAGACCACACTTCTCAGTCTCCCGGGAAATCTAGTGTGGCCATGTGAACTAATCAGTGAAATGAAGGTGGAAGTGATTGTTGCTCCTCCTCTGGCCCTAGCCCTAGAAATGTCCCACACCTATGACTCTATCCCCTTTTCCTTCCAGCATCCTGATTCAGAGGAGCTCAGTGGCCTTGGAAGCCACGTGTTCATGATGACAGAGCTGCAAGGTGGAAAGATCGTAGATTTCTTTTTTTTTTTTTTTTTTTTTTGAGACCGAGTCTCTTGCTCTGTTGCCCAGGCTGGCATGCAATGATGCAATCTCAGCTCACTGCAACCTCTGTCTCCTGGGTTCGAGCGATTCGCCTGCCTCAGCCTCCTGAGTACCTGGGACTACACGCATGTGCCACCACACCCAGCTAATTTTTGTATTTTTAGTAGAGACAGGGTTTCCCATGTTGGCCAGGCTAGTCTTGAACTCCTGACCTCAGGTAGTCTGCCCACCTCGGTCTCCCAAAGTGCTAAGATTACAGATGTGAGCCACTGTGCCCAGCCAAAAGATTCTAGATTTCTGAATCATCAGATAAGGAAGCCACCTGCCAATCAGTCACTTCACTTTGGATGTTACATGAGTGGAATATAATCTTCTCTCAAGCCATCATATGTGATACATTTTGGAGTTGCTTGCTACAGCAGTCAGTGTCACCTTAATTAATGCTTCATGCTCTTGTGTGATGACTACACCTAGGAAATGTGGGTGATTTGACACCTGTGACACTGAAGCCCAGGCCATTCTGGACCAGTTAGCATTGAACAAAAGAACAAACCACCAGAAGCATATAAGTATTTAGATTCTCTATATGGACCTGACAGACGGTCTATGACCAAAAGGGTGAGGTATTCCCATTCATTCAGCAGACTGTGGATGAGACAGATAAATAACCAGACCATTCCATGCATGCAACAGTTACCATAGAATCACTGACCGAGTCCTGCAAAAGTCAGAAAAGACTTTCCAGGCAAAGAACGTCTAAACTGAGTCTTGATAAATGAACAGGCAGGTATCAAAGTAGAGACAGAGGCTGGGGAAGGTATTGCAGAACAAGGAAACTTGGTTTGCACTAAGTTACAAAGCTGGAAGGTCAGGCTGGCTGTAGTCAGAGGTGATGCTGGAGAGGTCAGAACAAGGACACAAAGGAAGTACCTCTGACACCAGGCTGGAGGGTGTGACCCTTGCTCCTCCTGTCTTGAGGTTGAGCAGGGAAGACTGGGACCCAGACTGGTTTTGAAAGTGTCAGAAGCAGAGCAAAAGGCAGAGGGTCTTTTGGCAGAGAGCAGTGACGAGGCCCCAGTCAGAAGGGGGCTGCGGTGATTCCGACTCAGGATGAGGAATGATGCTACACTCACAATGAGAAGCCCGGAGCCAACTGGCATTCCATACATCATCAGAAGCTCCCTGTGCTGGAGGGAGGCTGCAAGGGGCCTTTAGCATCCCTGCCTAGGAAGCCATGTAGAATAGTAACTAAGAAAACTGACTTAGGAGTTCAACTCAACCGCAGTTGCACCCCTCATTTTCTAACTGTGTGACTTTGTACAAGTGATTTCACCTCTCTGACCCTCAGTTTCCTCATCTTTCATGATTGGGCTAATACCACCATTCTCCAGGTTTTACGTGAGCCAGAGTACATGAAGCACACAGCACAATACCTGGCACGCAGCAAGTGTTCAATAAATAGTCCCTCTTAGCACTCTAAGAAAAGCACCTGACCTGACAAGAATAGCCAGGGACACAGCTGGCAATGAGGAAGAAGAAACCTACCTCTTCCTTTCCACCCCCACTCTTAACATCTGGCAGAGGACAGCACATCTGAGATTTGTCTTAGGGGCCCATGGCCGCGTGCCCACAATCTATTATCTGCTGTCATGTACCCTCCCTGCAACTGAGCTTCAAATAAAACATCCCGGGCACCTTTGTACAGTGTCACGCACTGGAAAACATCCTCTCTCGCTGCTCTCCGAACAACAGCACCCCCTCCCCATTTATTTGTTTGTCCATCTGTTTATTTATTTTGCAGGCCCATTTGGCCTTGTGATGTTTGCAGGTCTCCTGAAACACCACTGAGAGATGAATCATGAAAACCCAGCTCCTCACCGAGGCCCTCAGTAATGAGCGACCTCATGCCAGGAAAATGCCATCTCAAGTGCTCATTCATTCTGCTCGCCCTGCTCCCACACCCCACCCCAGCTTTGCAGCAGAGGGGGCTAATGGCTTCTTAAAGGTGAGCTGACCCCAGATGCTCTCAGAGCCCTAGCAGGGGCCTTAGGGTGACTGACATGGCTGAGAATGGAATCAATGTGGGGTCTGTGGTCGTTCTGCCAGCATGCCAAGGCCTGCCAGGCTGCTTTATTGTTTACAGGGTTCCAAGCAGCAGCAGCGTCTGTACCTGCTTAGCGGTGGCCAGCATGCCATCTTGCCAGCCTGTGACACGGCCACTCAGCAGGCCGGGCTTTGACTCTAAACAGCTATTTGACAGATGACAAGATTTTCTAGAGCCGAGTCAAAAAGGAAACAGTGGGCTGAGACCTTCAGAGGCGAGTCCCGACAGCAAGTAGCTGACACAATTGGGCCTGGAAATGACAGGGAGCTGGGGGATGTGTATTCGGAAGACATGCAGGGGGGTTCTCTTTATGACAGCTACGAATCGTGCAGCTCATGGACTGCATTTGTTTAACAATGTACCTGTTCTAACTGGTGCCTCCAACATGCCCCAATACTGCTTTCTTAGAAATTGATTTCAAGGAGGTGTTTTATTATTGTGCTTGTCATTAGTATTTTCGATGTCAATGCAACAAACGTTGAAAATCAAACTGATCAAATGCATCATTGTCAGCAAATGACTTTTTAAGTGATGGGCATTTTTTCTTTGTTCTTTGTCCCTGAAATTGCTGATCTTCTAGTAGGAGAAAAATGGAAGATTTAATTGCATGGAACTGTATATCGTATTTCCCCTCTCCAGAGGGTTCATTATAGGCCCAAAACCAGAGAATTGCTCTGCCACCTCTTGCCTTCTTTTCTAGCTATTCTGGGTTTTAATAATTATTCATTAATTGCACACTATGATAAGATCCTCACTGTTTTGAAACATTCTCCCTCTGGCCTCCCTACTATTAAAGACCCTGATTGCCTGCCAAGAGCGTAAAATTAAAAATCAAAGTGCTACCTCTGAAAGGTTTAATACGTGCCATATTGAAAGAGTTTTTGCAGCTTACAGCCATTTTACTGCATCTGCGGCTCGAGGGAAAGTGGAGTTCTATGTTGAAATTGTTCTCCTTTGAAACATAAGTCAACAGGACCAGCATTGGGGGAATTTTTCTCACAGCTATTATCTCCTTTGGATGAGAGGTGTATTCCCCCAGATAAAATTTGCCTCTTGCTGATGTCAGACTTCAAGGATAACTTTACACTGCAGGAGAGAACCTCCCTCAAGGTTCTCTAAATTATAGACAAGCATCAATTTAAAAGGGCAAATCCCACTCAGGCTGGCCCCCAAGGCTATTAGAAATAGAATCCCAGACATGTCTTGCAAAGCCTAGAGCTACCCCACCTACTCTCTTCCTTCTAACTCTGGATTTCATACTCCTTAAGGGAAGAATAAGAGACTGACTTTACGGTCGACCCAATAAATTTTACACAGGGGCTTATTCAACGTAGGATGAATAATAAAGGAATGAACAAATGTAGAAACTTAGCAAAGGACAGGAAAAAGACAAGCTAGAATTACTTAAAAAAAAAAATAAATCTTGCAAATTTTGCAGTTACCTTCACTCACTGAAAAATGCCAGAGCAAGCTGATACTTGAGATCCCAAATGACACCCAAATTACCTTTTCATGTGAATACTCCCTGCTTCCTTTTCATTCTTCACCATGGAAGCTTTCTGATCCATATTACCCCTAGCCTTTCAATACGTTTCTCAGACTAAGAAGTTAGCGGGGGAAAACATGTATCAAGATCAGAGCGAGGTAACACCCAACTATCTTCCCTGAAGGTGGCAAACCACTGCCTTTGGCAAAGAGTGGCAGGGTCCTCTGCTCTTGGAGCCCACTTCCCCCTTGGTTAGAAATACAACCTGGGATTTCAGGAGGAAAGCTGGGGTCCCAGGGCCCCAGGAATGACTTTGTGGTTAAGCATGATCATTATGGATAGCTAGAAAGGAGAGAGAGGCTGATACTGTAATCTGGATCATAAGAATAGAAATGGAGAACAAGAAAATACAGCACCCACTGAGTACTTCTTATGAAATTTTAACTGTTTAAAGCTTCCATTGTTCTATCAATAGAACCCCAAGTCCTGGCACCTAAGACGGCTCCAATCTGGCTCTGCATAAACTCTCCATTGGCCATCAAAAATGCTGTACTGTAAACAGAGTTCATTGAACTCTGAACAAGCTTCACCTGGTGTCATTTCTTTGACTTTGCTCACAGCTCTTTTCCCATTATAAATACCCTCCCCATTTCTTTCAGTTACTCTAAATATTGCCCCCGCCCCGCGCTCTTTTTTTTTTTTTTTTTTGAGACGAGGTTTCCCTCTTGTTGCCCAGGCTGAAGTGTAATAGCACTGTCTCAGCTCACTGCAACCTTGCCTCCTGGGTTCAAGCAATTCTCCTGCCTTGGCCTCCCAAGTAGCTGGGATTATAGGTGCCCGCCACCACACCCGGGTGATTTTTTCATTTTTAGTAGAGACAGGGTTTCACCATGTTGGCCAGGCTGGTCTCCAACTCTTGACCTCAGGTGATCCGCCCACCTTGGCCTCCCAAAGTGCTGGGATTACTGGTGTGAGCCACAGCATCTGGCTAAATTTTGCCCTTGCTTCAAAAATCAGGCTCAAGTCTTATCTCCTCTAAGATTCTTTCCAGGGAAGGTCAGGGTAAAAGCCCCCACACAGAGCCTCAATCACAAGTTTCTGCCTGGACTTCCTGTTTTGCATTTTTCTCACATGGCTATAAACATCTGTTTCTCCAATGAAATTCCACGTACGCTGATAATAAAGCCCACATCTCAGGAATTCCTCATGCCCCTCACATGGGGCAGCATGGCAGCTGGGCTCGAGGAGTATCTGTCAGCTAACAAGTTACTGTGAACCTTGTGACCATGTCTTCATTTTAGAAGTCCTGAGTGGTGGGCACACCCTGTGAAACATGAGCATGTCAAAAACCTATGAAAGTGGGAGTTCAAGTGGAACAGGCACTTTGGGACTCGATTTAGTGATGTATAAAACACACACACACGTATGTGCTATTTCAATTGTCTTTTGCTGCCTAACAAACCATTCTGAAACTCGGTGGCTTCAAACAGAAACTACTTTAATATTTCTCACGATTCTGTGGGTGCACTGGGCTTGCCTGGGTGGTTCTACTTCGTGCAGTGAGAGCCAAGGCTGCACCTGTCTGAGATCTGGACTGGGCTGGAATGTTCCAGATGTCTCCCTGTGCATCTTGGTAGGAGAGTCGGAAGGGGGAACTCAGCTGGGACAGCTCAGCTGACAATGTGGGACATTGTTTATCTCCACATAGTCTGTCCATGTGGTTTCTCCAGCAGTGTGGCAAGTATTTTATGTGGTTTCTCAGAGCTCCCCAAAAGCACAAGTGGAAGCTGCCAGGCTTTCTTAAGGCTTTAGTGCAAGACTGATGCAGCACTTATTTCTGCTGGTGAGAGTGACAGGTACTGCTAATGGTGACTGGTTTGTTACCTAGATTCACAAGTGAGGAGAATGTTCAATTTCAATGACAAATTAATAAAAATGTATGATTTTCAAAAATTTCATCTATATTCTCAAACACTCTAAATTCTGTCCCATGAGCCCCTGTGGTTCAGAGGACCTCAGATTAACAACAGCTTAGCTGAGAGTTGAGGGCACTCCTAGTAAGTCATTAGAATATCATCACAGCAAAGTACAAAGTGACCTTGGAGATCATCAAGGCAGTCTAATCCCAGGTCACAAACTCGAGTGATTGAGGCCAAGTGCTGGGAGAGAAAAGCAGCAGGGAGAGGTCCAGTTTGAGGCTGAAGGAGAAAGTGCCTGCCCCACCTGGAGGCCCACAGGTTCCCTCTGCTGCCCTTGGTCACCAGCAGGAAGCCCCTGGTCTTCATGAGGTCCCTACATTAAACAGGAACAAACGCCCAGAGAATAAAAGCCCAACATAGAGAGGGCACTTGTCCAAGGTAACAAAGCAAAGGTCTAGAGAATCCAGGCCTTGGGTTTTCTTGACTGTGACGCTGGAGGTGAGTTCCAAGGTCCTCTCTTTTTCACCCGAGTTCAAATTGTCCGTCATGCACCATGTCCATTAACAGCCATTCTTGAAAGAGAAAGAAGCACTTGCCAATAACAGTGACAGAAAGTGCTCCTGCCACCCCCACCACACCCAACCCCCAGACCGTGCCTAAAGCAAATAAATAACCATCATTCTCAGCAAACTATCGCAAGAACAGAAAACCAAACACCGCATGTTCTCACTCATAGGTGGGAATTGAACAATGAGATCACTTGGACTCTGGAAGGGGAACATCACACACTGGGGCCTCTTATGGGGAGGGGGGAGGGGAAGGATGGCATTGGGAGTTATACCTGATGTAAATGACTAGTTGATGGGTGCAGCATGCCAACATGGCACAAGTATACATATACAGGTTGTGCACGTGTACCCTAGAACTTAAAGCATAATAAAAATAAATAAATAAATAATACATAAATCATCATGTTAATTTTTTCCCTGACGACCCTTTCTCAAGGCCTAGAGCCATATCTTAGTTTAACAGACTGTGAATGCCATCTGCTCTAGAAAAACCTTACAGCCCCCAGGGGAACCCTAGCAGCTCTGGTTCCCACCCTTCCTAACCCAGCAACCTCCACCTTTTGATGCTACTCCCCAGAGCTTTGTCTCCATAGAATTGTAAAACTAGTCTTACACCTTCACGCTCTGCACTGACTGCTCCCCTTCTTGCCAACTCAAGTCTGCACCACGACACACTAACCTGGTACTACCCTTCCTCCTGTGACTCACATCTCCTTCTCAAATAAACATGACTTTAAAAAGAAGACAAGGAACAATGTTTAGGGATGAGGAATGTATTCCAAACAGTGGTGTTTCAGAAATGGTGGCACGCAGGTATCATGCAACACAAGTGCCCTCCCAGTTACCCCTGCATAGAACTTGCTCCCATATACAATTTGTAATATTTACTTTTGATACAGGAAGGGGGCAGGGAAGTGCTGTGTAGAGAAAGGCAAGGTCCCTGGTGAGGGATCCACCCTCAGGCCTGTGCCCACAGACCTAATCGAGGACAGGCACTTCTCTTTTCGTGCCCAAAAAGTTGCTTTTTGGCCTGCCACGCCCCCCATCCTGTGCCCATATAAACCCAAGACCTTAAGTGGGCACAGACACAAGTGGCTGGACCTAGACATCGAGAGGAGCAGAGGAACACACCAGCAGACACTGGCAGGCCAGTGACAGTGGAGCAACACGGACTCCAAGGGGAGTTCTCTCAGGGGGACTTGGAGGTTAGTTTGGCCACTGAGCGGCCCAACCCCAGGGGAAGACCACCTTCCCACACTCCATCCCCCTCCCAGCTCCCCATCCATCTTGCTAAGAGCCATCTTCACCACTCAATAAAACTTTGCACTCACCCTCTAAACCCTCACGTGATCCAAGTTTTTCGGCACACTGGGCAAGAACTTATGATACAGAAAGCCCTCTACCCTTAGGATACTGCCAAGGATCTAACTGAACACAAGCCATCTGCAGACAGCAAAGCTGAAGGAGCACACTGTAACACACACCCACTGGGACTTGTAAATACTTATCCCTAGATGCTGCCACACGACCTCTGCACTTGCCTGTCTGCATGCTCCCCCTTGGGGTTTGAGCAGCGTGGCATCAAAGAAGCAAGCCACACCCCTGTTGCACACCCTGCAAGAGGGATAAAAGAACTCTCCTGTTTCACTTTTATAAATCCTTGCTGCTAGCTGAGCATTGAGCTAAGCACTTGGTATGTTTTATTTCAGTTCACTCTCTCCCTAAGTCTAAAAAAATGCTATTTCAATGCCCTTCTACAAGTGAGGAAACTGAGGCACGGAGAGGCTCAATAACTCACCTAGGTTGACAGGGCTGTTGATTGTACTCAACCAGAGCTTTACCTCTGATCTGTGGGACTAGAACACTTCTTATTCTGCGTCGTATTAGAATCACAATTTTGCAGCTCCTTGGCCAGGTTCCGGAAGCAGCAGCTGGTGAAGGAAGCAGCAGGTTGCAGACTAAACCCTGCTCTGGCTTGCTGCTCTGCAGATTCTCCCCCCGCCCCCCAACCTGGGCTCCTGCTTCTCAGGGTGAGGGTTTGCATTCTCAAGCGGGGAGGCCACGGCTCCACCAGCAAGCCCCAGCTTCAGATGGCAAGCCCACTAAATGAAAGTGACAGCCAAGCCCATGAATATGTTTGTAAAAAGACAGCTCAGCATCTCAATTTAATTCTAACAAAATTCAATTTCATTCAAGGAATGGTCTCCCTTTGGCCTCTGCCACCCTGCCCTGATGTCTCTCTTATTTAAATGTGTGCAGCTACAACCTTCTGCTGCTCAGCCGGCTGAACACCCCTCAGGGATTCTTAATGGGGAGCAAGGCACTGCTGGATTCATTAAATCCCACTGCCAAATAGCATCCATCCTCACCCAGGAATGCTTGGTAGGAGATACATTATAAAAGCACGCGTAACAGAGGGGAAGATCAGCCCATGAGTTTCCTGCGGGCATCCATCTTCCCTTGTATGAATGACTGCACCTTCCCAGGCTGGTGAGAAACAGGAAGGAACAGAGAGAAAGTGAACAGACGTGAGTTCCCTGGACCTTTTTGGAGAGCAGGGATGCTTCTGGGGCCATCAATGAGATGTTCATTTGGGCTTTGCCAAGAAGCACCAGGCCACTGAGCAGACTAATGGGCCGGGCGAATGGCCCATTCCACATCATCGTTCCCACACATACAGCTTTTATCACGGCTTTCCTCCATGCCTGGGATATCTTCTCATCTCCTCTTACCTCAGCCTGCACATGTCCACTTCATTTACCTCTTTCTGATGCCACCTTCTCCCTGAAGCCACATCAACCTAACCTTGTCATTATTAACTTCCAGAACTACAATATGCACATCCAACAGCCTAGTGGGTGGTGATGCGCACAGGGTCTGGTGTCAGGCTGTCTGGGGTCATGTTCCAGCTCTACCTTTTATGTGACCTTAGGAATGTTTCTTTCCTAAGCACTCACTGACTGTACCTCAACTTCTCCAACAGTAAAATGAAGCAAACAGTACCTACATCACATGTATCTCAGAGGAAATGAACATGTAAAGTGCTTTGTATGATGCCTGACATGTGGTAAGTACTCAGCAAGTGTTCATTGTTATCAATATGTAGTTTCATTCCTTACCTTCTATACCCTGCCATCCACGTATCCTCAGCTTCAGCCACATTAAGCTGTTCCCCCCTTTCCAAACACCATGCATTTTTAATGTTTCTACTTCTTTCAGTTCTCTCTGCCTAAAACTCTCTCCTGCTGCTTCTCACCTAGCAAACTCCTATTCGTCTGCAAAGTCTAATTCAAATGTCCCTTTCTCTGAGATATCTACCTTAAGCAGGCCAGATAGAATGACTTGACCCCCTTTTTATATGTTCATAAGACTTTATATATAACCTTCTATAAAAGCAGCACTTATCCTTCTGCTTTATGGTTAGTTGTTTAAAAGTCTGTCTCCGCCATCAGATAGCAGACCTCTCAAAAGACAAGTCATAATTGTCTTTTTGTCTGCAGCACCCAGCTTGGGACTGTATGCTGTGTTTAATTGGATCCCTCTGTGTAGAGGTTGCATTCTCTCCCCAGGGCTGTTGGCTTAGCTTCTTGTGATGCCAAGGCCAGTGTCTTTTATGCCCTTATAGCTCAGAACTCAAAGAGTTCTTTGGTGATAATGAATACCCTCCACAACCATGGCTTGTGATAGGCAGTTCTCAGAGCTTCAGTAGTTCAAACAAAGGACTTGCCTTTCTTTTTTAAAATCATTCTGGCAAGGGCTGATAGACATCTGTCATGTGCCCAGATATGAGTTGCCTGCCGTGGGAAGAGAGGAGAAAGTTAACAAATGACAAGACTAGTGACCTTGTGAAGTGGTGAACAGAACTGAGAGCCAGACCTGACCTTCTCATGTGGGAGTTTATCTCACACACGCATGGAACAACCTGGGACTCAGAGTAAGGCAAGCACATCTTGGTTAAGGAAAAGGATCTTGGAGGTAGGAGTCCTTGGCTGGGTTGTGAAGTATATTTATGCAAACCTCCATAGTCAGCATAAACACACATGAACACACACATGTTCACACCCACAAATGTGCACATACCTTTCTCTGTCCCTCCCGCTCCCCACACCCTGCACTCTGCTATCACTATAATGCATTGTTTAAAAATCAGGCCTAAATAACACAGTGTTTTTTCTCTCCTTAGCATGAGTCAGTGGCCTTGACTCCTTCAAAGGTTGGAGGCATGAAAATGTTTCTTGAAAAGAATGTTGACATTTTCAGCTTTTGGTGAATAGCTCCTGACTTCAGTGGATTTCAGTAACCCATTTCACACACACACGCCCACAAATGTACACCCTTTGTGATCACCTTTTCCCCTCTTCTTAGTTGACATATAACAATTGTACATATTAATGGGATAGTGATATTTCAGTACATGTATATAATATGTAGTGATCAGATCAGGAAAATTAGCATGTTTATCACCTCAAACATTTATCGTTTCTTTGCATTGGAAACATTCCAAATCCACTTTTGCAGCTTGTTGAAAACATACAATATAT
>NW_012110252.1:4046024-4081311 GCF_000951045.1 Mandrillus leucophaeus
CGATCTTGGCTCACTGCAAGGTCCGCCTTCTGGGTTCCCGCCATTCTCCTGACTCAGCCTTATGAGTAGCTGGGACTACAGGCGCCCGCCACTGCGCCCAGCTAATTTTTTGTATTTTTAGTAGAGACGGGGTTTCACCGTGGTCTCGATCTCCTAAGCTTGTGATCCGCCCGCCTCGGCCTCCCAAAGTGCTGGGATTACAGGCGTGAGCCACCGCGCCCGGCTCCAGTTCCATTCATGCTAAATTGAATAAGAGAATTTCTTTTTTTTTTTTTTTTTTGTAGCTAAATAGTACTCCATTGCATATATATATCACATTTTCCTTATCCATTCATCTTTTTATAAAAATTTTGGTCAATTCTATATCTTGGCTATCGTGACTAGTGCTGCAATAACCACGGAAGTGCAGATCTCTCTCTGATAATCTGATTTCCTTTCTTTTGGATAAATACCCAGTAGTGGGATTGCTGGATCATATGGTAGTTCTATTCTTAGTTATTTGAGAAACCTCCATACTGTTTTTCATATAGCTGTACTAATTTACATGATCAACAGTATGTCAGAGTTCTTTTTCCTTCACAATCTCACTAGCATTTGTTTTTTCTCTTTTTAAGCCACTCCGAGGCTAAAAAAAATCTCTGATCTCTGTGGTTTTGATTTGCATTTCCCTGATGATTAGTGATGTTGAATATTTTTTCATACAGTAGTTGGTCATTTGTGTTTTTTTGGAGAAATGTCTATTCAAATCATTTGCCCGTTTTACATAAGATTATTCAGTTTTTGGCTTTTGAGTTATTTGAATTCTTTGTAGATTCTGGATATTAGTCTCTTGCAGGATGTATAGCTTGCAAATATTTTCTCCCATTCTACAGGTTGTCTCTTCACGCACTTCATTGTTTCCTTTGCTGTGCAGAAGCTTTTTAGTTTGATAGAGTTCCATTTGCCTATTTTTTGTTGTCTGTGCTTTTGAAGTCTTACCCATAAAATCTTTGCCTAGACCAACATCCTGAAGCATTTCCCCTATATTTTCTTCTAGTAGTTTTATAGTTTCAGGTCTTGCATTTATTTAAATCTTTATCCAATTTTGAATTAATTTCTGTATATGGTAGGAGATAAGAACCTAGTTTCATTTTTCTCCATATGGATATCTAGTTTTCCCAGCACCATTTATTGAAGAGGGTGAGCTTTCCCCAATGTGTATTCATGGTACCTTTGTTGAAAATCAGTTGGCTGTAAATATATGGATTTATTTCTAGATTCTCTTGTTCTATTGGTCTATATGTCTGTTTCTATACCATTATGCTGTTTTGGTTACTATAGCTTTGTAGTATATTTTGAAGCCAGGTAGTTATGATGCTTCTGGCTCTGTTATTTTTGCTCAGTATTGTTTTGGCTATTTGGGGTCTTTTGTGGTTCCATACAAATGTAAGGGTTTTTTTTTTTTTTTTTTTTTTTTTTTTTTTTTTTTTAAGTTTAGAGATCTGTAGCTTGCTTTGGGTAGTATCGTCATTTTAACAATATTCTTTTAATCCATGAGCATGGGTTATCTTTCCAATTTTTTTGTCTTCAAGTTCTTTCATCAGTGTTTTGCAGTTTTCATTGCAGATATCTTTAGCCTTTTTGGTTAAATGTACTTCTAACTATTTTTCATAGCTATTATATATGAGATTGCTTTCTTGATTTCTTTTTCAGCTGGTTCGTTATTGGTATATAAAAACACTGATTTTTGCATGTTTTTATCCTGCAACTTTATTGAATTCATTTATCACTTCTAAGAGTTTTTTGGTGAAGTCTTTAGGTTTTCCTATATGTAACATCATGTCTGCGAAGAGGGACAATTTGATTTCCTTTTTTTTCAGTTTAGATGCTTTTTCTCTTATCTAATTGCTCTGGCGAGGACTTTCAATACAATGTTGAAAAAGAGTGGTACAAGTGGGCATCCTTGTCTTGTTCCAGTTCAGTATGATCCAAGCTGTTGGACTGTCATATATGGCTTTTATTATGTTGAGGTATGTTTCTTCTATACCTAATGTTTTTTAGAGATTTTATCATGATGGGATGTTAAATTGCATTAAATAATTTTTCTGCATCCATTGAAATGATCGTGTGGTTTTTATCCTTCATTCTCTTGATGTTATGTATCACATTTAATGATTTGTATATGTTAAACCATCCTTACATCCCTGGGATGAATCCCGTTTGATCAGGGTGTATTATCTTTTTGATGTACTGTTAGATTTGGTTTGCTAGTGTTTTGTTGAGGATATTTGCTTCTATGTTCATCAAGAATATTCACCTAGAGGTTTGTGTGTGTCCTTGTCTGGTTTGGTATCAGGGCAAATGCTGGCCTCATAGAATGATTTAGGAAGAATTCCTACCTCTTCATTTTTGGGGCAATAGTTGGAGAAGAATTGGTGTTAGTTCTGTTTTAAAAGTTTGGTAGGCACATGTTCTTACTTACAAGCAAGAGCTAAACTATGGATATGCAGGGACATATTCTGGACACCGGAGATGCAGAGGAGGGAAGGTTGGAGGAGGGTGAGAGAAGGAAAATTACTTATTGGGCTCAATGTATACTATTCAGATGACAGGTACACTAAAAGCCCAGACTTCACTACAATTCACCAACGTAACCAAAAACCACTTGTGCCCCTAAAGCTATTGAATTTTTTTTAAAACAACAACAACAAAAAATAAGTTTGGTAGAATTCAGAAATAACGTGATCCGGTCCTTGTCTTTTCTTTGTTGGGAGACTTTTTAATTACTGAGTCAACCTTGTTACTCATTGTTAGTCTGTTCAGGTTTTCTATTTCTTCTTATTTCAATCTTAGTAGGTTATATGTGTCTGGGAATTTATCCCCTTTCTCTAGATTTTCAAATTTGTTGGCATGTAGTTGTTCATAATAGTCTTTAATGATCCCTTGTATTTCTGGGATATTAGTTGTAATGTCTCCTTTTTCATTTCTGGTTTGAGTTTGTTTGTTTCTTTTTTTTTTTTTCCCAGTCAAATGTTTTGTCAATTTTATCTTTTTAAAAATGTTTCATTAATCTTTTGTATTTTTTCTCTATTTTGTTTAGTCCTGCTCTTATCTTTATTTCCCTTTCCTTCTGTTAATTTAGGTTTGTTTTGTTTTTGCTTTTCTAGTACATTGAGGTGCGTTGTTAGGTTGTTTATTTGAAATCTTTCTACTTTTTAAATGTAAGCACTTATCACTATAAACTTCCCTCTTACCGCTGTTTTTACAGTATCCCATAGGTTTTGTGTGTTGTGTTTCTATTTTCATTCACTACAAGAAATGTTTGGATTTCCTCCTGAATTTTTCATAGACTCACTGGTTGTTCAGGGGCTTTTTGTTTAATATTCATGTATTTATACAGTTTGTGATTACTTTTTCATAGGGCTTCTGCTTAGCCAAGAAAATGGTGACCTCCAAAGTATAGACAAGCATGGTCTCCCTTTCGGAGACCCAGCTGTGATGTGGACAGTCAATGTGGATAGACAGCATTTGCGGGTAGACACCCAGCATCTGAGGATTCTTTTACCCATATCTCATCCATGAGCAGATCTGCGGTGTTAAGAGGAACTCCCAATGTCATTTTTTGGGGAAGTCACATCCACAGCAGGCCTAGCTTAGCAAGGAGAGTTGGAGGAGCTGGAACCCAACCTCGGTTTACCGGCTTGAGTGGTCTGCTGGCACGCAATGATGATCTTACACTCCTCAAACCCACTGGAAATCAGAGACAGTGGCAATTCACCAGTGCCCTCACTACCACACCTTGCTCCCATGCTTAACTTCACTGCAGAGCACAGCCCCTGAGTTTTGCTCCCTATCAATAATTAGCTCATTCATATTTTGGTGATGAAGTATCAGAGGTAGAAAGGACCCAGGGAGCACCTAAAATAGCTGCCTTGGTGTTTATTTCCCCCAGATGTAGACATTAAGCGATGCTAAGACTAGAATCTAAGCAGTCCAGAAATGGAACATTCACCTCATGCAGAGAAAAATTCTCTCCCAGCTATAGCCACTACCTCCAGCCATGGTCAGTTGCCTCAAAAACTGTTGCAAAGGCAGACAGAGAGAGAACAGGATGGGAAAACAACCCAATCCCACTCCTCTTCTGCAAAACACATCGAAACGAAGGTATCACACCACGCGCTCTTCTGATTGTGGGTCAGCAGAAGCATCTTTGAAATATGAAAGAAAAATAGATCTTTGTTTTTAAAAAGATATTTAAGAGTCTCAAAGGGAAAAAAATCCATAATCTCCCCCTGGAAGGTTGTTAAAAATGTAGTCCTCTCGTGCCTGGAATATCTGCCCAGCAGGAGCCGCTTCCTCCACTCCCTTTATAACTTAGACCCTTGAGAGCTCCTGGTTAAAGTAGAGAACACATAAACCACTTCACACAGGCATGAAAACAGTTTGGAGATCACCACCACTGCACCTCCACCCGCTTCCTGCTTCCTTGTCAACTAACCTTGATGGTTTTTTGTTGTTGTTGCTGCTGTTTTATTTCCCCACTGCATCATTTTCCAGCAGTTCAGCCCTTTCTTTCTCGTGCCTGAATGCTCTCCATGTGCCTGACCTGTGCCAATTACATTCTCAGTGCTTGGAGGACCAGGACCTTGTCACACGTCACAGTGTTGCTCATGTAAGGTCACAGGGCCCTAGACTTTCTCCTTCAGAGGGATCTCTGAGATTGACTGCCCAGTGGCTCTCAGATGCTGGTGTGGATTTTAGTCTGCCTAGTGTGGAATTCTGAGCTTCTGTAGAATTTCTAGGCTCCCTGGTGGACTGGGATGCTTGTGGAAGTTTTCCATCTAGCTGCCCTTCACATTTTAAAGGAGCAGCGTAGTCTTTCCCCAGTGCCACATCTAGGAGGTAGCAAACCTGAACTCTAAAACACAGGAATTCAGTTGTCCTGGCCTCTCCACATGCTTTTCACTGTACTGGTGTTCTTATCCCTGAGTAACATTAGAATTAGGAGCCTTAAACAAATAACAACAAAACCCAATTGCTTTAAAAAAAAAAAAAAAAGAGTTCACGTTACACCAGCCAAATCAGAAGCTTTGGACATGGGGCCTGGGCATCATTATCTTTAAAAAAAAAAAAAATTCCCTTGGTGATTCTTATTCAACTGAAATTGAGAGCCACAGGCTTCCCCAGGTTACTCTCAGTTGAAACTGGTTTAACAAATACCTGCAAATAAAGTTCTTAAGTAAGAGGCTTTAAACCAATCTGTATGTAGCAGCCAGTGCCTAGATACTAACTAAAGATAAGATCCAATTCCTGCAAGGAGAGTGAATTCTCAGCCTCAGAAGGAGCTGCCAGCAACTTATCCTCCCGCCTTTGAACTGGAGGCCAAGGTGCAGCCAATCAGCCTACCCATGCCTTGGGAACCCAGCCCTGCATTTTCTGCAGTCCCAATCTGCTGCTGGTCAGTCTCAGGAACAAACAGCTACTTATGGATTAGCTGAGCTTAGTGTGGCTATGCTGGTTCAGCACAGCATGGCAAAGTCAAGAAGCCAGAGCTGCTCACTATGCATGGGTACTGAACTTTGGGCATGGGATCAGGAGCCCCTGTGTGACCCACTATGGGGCAAGCAGATTCTCTCTCCTGGACTTTGAATTTCTGCCTAGTGGGTCAATAGTGTTTGGACTTCCCTACCCCTAGAACCCAGGAAATTTTCATCATTTTCATATTGCTTGTTTGACTTGGGTTCCCCTATCAGATATTCTTCAGCTGATTTATAAATGGTCCATGAACACATGTGTTATGCAACGGTGAGACTACATGCCAAATGCCTATGCCTTTACAGTGTTTACCAGGGTCCATTCCAGATTAAACATGGTAAAAATTACAAAATATGAGGCAGGGCTTCCAAGAGTGCTTCTGGAGCTGCTGCTTCCTTCTCTACTTGACAAGTGCTAGAGATTTTAGAGTCCACTGAGAACGCCTTTGATTTGCTTCTGAGATGTCCCCTACATGAAGTAAATTCCTTACTCTGTGTCCAGTGAAGAGACTGTCAAGGAAGAGCCTGCTCTGTGCACCAGAGCCCACAGTGCATCACCCAGCATACCTGACACAGAAAATGAGGTGGTGGAATCCAGAGCCAGGAAGAAGCTCAGAAGAAAGAAAGGGTCTGCAGAAGTTTAGAAGCTAGAACTGTTCTTGCTGCTCAGGCTGGGCAGCTGATGTTCTAGAAGCCAATGTAAGCAGAGCTGCTTGTATCAGGGGCACTTACCCTTTCCACACAACCTGACTCCAACCCAAGTCAGCTTTCCACTTGGGTGTCTAGAAACTGGAAGCTCCAGTCCCTGGCTGGGCCTTTACTGTCTCTCTGCATTTAGGGTAGCTTAGATCCCACCCCAGTTCCCCATGCTACTCCTGTCCTGACTAGAACCTGGTCTCACCTCTCCTTCATTTTTGACCTGGGCTCTTTATGACCTTGAGGAAGAACAAAGGTCACAGGACCCACACAAGGAAAATGCTTTCCACTAAATGAAAAATGGAAACATCAATTAAGCCAACTAGAGATAGCCACAGCAATATAAAGTTGGCTTTGCACAACAAACGTGTTCAATCAGAAAGCCAAGCAATGGTTCTCAACCTGGGATATACATGGGAATCAACTGGGAATCTTTTTAGAAACATTTCTACTCAAGTTCCATTCCCAGAGATCCTGATTTAATTCCTCTCCGGTTCAGTGTGGTCATTGGGATGTTTTTAAAACTTCTCATGTGATATAATGTTCCAGGCCAAGGATGAGAAGCATTTGGACAAAGGGACACTGGAAAAATAGAGGCAGAGACCACAAGAGAGGCAAAGAGGAAAAAAAAAAAAAAGATTGGGGGAAGGAGGGGAGGAAAGAGAATTTTAGATTGGAATTTAAATCAAACGAAGGTGAATGAAAAAAGAGTCACACAGGGCAGGAAGGAGAAGGGGACTAGGGAAAGGAATCAGACTGATGAAGAGAACGCAGGTGGCTAGGGGAAGGGAGGAAGGCAGGGAGAAAGATATGGGAACAAAAACAAAGAGAAAGCAAGTAAACTCAGAATAGATCCAGGTGAAAGAAAAGGAAAAAAAAGAACACCATTTATTGCGCGCTTACTATGTGCTGCAGGCATTGCAAAAAAGAGAGAAAAGGAAAAGGGAGTAACGAAAACAAAGCCCCTAGACACGGGCCACGGAGAGGAGAGAAGAGGAAGAGAAAGTTCAGAGCAAAAACAAATGCATTGAACAAATACATGCAACCTGTTTCAAAGAGTCCAGGCAACAGCAGTTTGTAGTCAATTTTTTATAAATCTCAGTGGGGGCAATAAACCCAGGATTTTCTTTCAGCTTGGTCTTTTTCCTTCCACATGCAGTTGGCCTCTAGCACCCTGAAGATGTTCTTCCCTGCACTGCGCTGGGGTGCAGGCCAGCTTGGAGAGCCAGTGGGGCTCAGGTGATCTGGGTGGAAATGCTTTTCCACAAGGGTAGGGGAGAGCTGGCTACACTGAAGAGCCCCAGCTCACTGAGGCTCCCTGACATGAGCTCTTACCAGCAGCTCCATTTTTGTTTCTCCTCTGAAAAGAATCAAAAGAGAAGGGGCTGCCAAGGGAGCTCAAGGGCATAGTTATAATTAAATTCTCCCTAGTACTTTCATTAGAAACCTGCTTTGGTGGTTTATTCCTCAGCAGTAAAACTGGAGCTGCTGCGCTGGTTCTCACAACACAGGAGCTTGGCAGGAACAGAAACACACTTTGGTCACAACAAAAAATTGCACATTACGATGACTAAGCCAGAACGAAGGGTAAATGTTTCTGGATACTGAACAAGTTCCCCATTCTCCTCCAACACAGAATTACTCCATAATAAAATAAGTCACCTTCCACGCTAAAGAAAAGGAATTGAACCCTTGATCAGCAGAAAATGAACTCTGAGTCGTCTCCAGTGGTGGGGATGTGGAGGTGCTGATCTGTTCCTCCAGGTCTTCTACGCACCTCCACCTGGGTCACCAGGCCACCCAGGACAAGGACTTGTAGGTTACAGCTTCAAAGAAAGCGAACTCATTTCCCACTTGAAAAAAACAAAACTAGGCCCATGGTAACCTTAGCTTGAGGTGCAAACTAACTGCATGAGGTATGTGCTACAAGTATTACCGCCCACCTGGCCAGTCCTAATGCTATTCTAATGAAAAGGAAAAAGGCCGGGCATGGTGGCTCACACCTGTAATCCCAGCTCTTTGGGAGGCCGAGGCAGTCGGGTAGATCGTGAGGTCAGGAGTTCGAGACCAGCCTGGCCACCATGGTGAAACCCCCGTCTCTACTAAAAATATAAAACTTAGCCAGGCATGGTAGCGCACACCTGTAATCCCAGCTACTAGGGAGGCTGAGGCAGGAGAATCACTTGAGCCTGTGAGGTAGAGGTTGCAGTAAGCCAAGATTGCACCATTGCACTCCAGCCTGGGCAATAAGAGCAAAACTCTCTCAGAGAGAGAGAGAGAAAAAAAGTAACAACAAAGCAATTCACCTCTGAATACCCAAGACCACCTCCACTTACATA
Organism: Mandrillus leucophaeus; assembly: GCF_000951045.1. Lineage (NCBI taxonomy): Eukaryota > Metazoa > Chordata > Mammalia > Primates > Cercopithecidae > Mandrillus > Mandrillus leucophaeus. Next base: position 4,054,573 of record NW_012110252.1, read on the forward strand.
GCCTTCATTATAGCCATACAGTATTTCAAGTGCTTTACCAATATTAAACTGTTTAATCCTCAACTCAACTCTATGAGATAAGTATCATTATTAGATTCATTTTACAGATGAAGAAACCAAAGCATAGAGTGGCTAAGTAACTCTCCCAAGAGAGTTAGTAAGTGGTGGATTTGGAATAAAACCCAACCAGACGCTGGCCCTGGAAGCCACCTTTCTATTCTGCCTTTAAGAGGTATCTTGGTGTCTCTCCCCATCTCTCCAGAGTAAAGGTGAAACTGATGCTATTAAACAGATGACTCAGGATCTGAAACACTCTGAACCCACAGATAAAAGTGTTTAGTTAGGTTTGGATGGGAGGCAGGGAAGGGATTTAAATTTTCTGAATAACTGTTTCAATTCACTACTATTAAAAATTTAGTGAACATTTACTGTGTGTCAATTTCTATGCCCAGAGGGATAGGAAAGAAATACTAGATGGGACCAAGCAAAATCAGTTCTAAACTGCTCTACGATCCTTTAACATCCCTGCATCAAAATTTTACTAGCTATTGAGGAGGCAAGACACACACAGGCACATTCACATACACACATACAACAGCACACAAGACTCTTTAGACTTAGAGATCATTTCAGCCAAAAAGAGACCCAGGAAAGCATCAAGTCCAACCTTTCCTTTTAATGAATGAGGTCTAACAGCCCCAGAGGACTCAAATGCCTTGCTAGGGTCACCTGACCCCTGTTTCCCACCCCTGGTTATGAGGAGTTTGAAGGCAGAATGGGGTGGGTATGACTTGTCTCCCAGTGATACAGTAGTGAAAGGCAGAAAGTCACCCTCTGACTGCTCACATTGTAAAGTCACCCATCCTGGCTGTAATTTTCCAGTCCTGTGACAATCAACCCAGAGATTATCTGTAAAGATTTGACAGAGGAATTTGGCAACACTTGGACCTCCAATCAAGGTGACCTGGACAAAACATCAGGGAGGTGGGATGGGAGGAATACATTTCTAGGCAAAGATGGGGTGACCAGCAAGGGAATGATTAAACTGAAGGACAGAGATGAGCTGCCCAAAGAGTCAGATGGAGAGCGCTTCTTTCCTCCAGTGCTGCAAGCTCTCAGGACTTGCAGCCTCAAGTATCTCTCTAATGTGAATCCCATCTGTTTCTTGAAGTGTTGATCCTCCAACCAGGACCTGTCCCTGAACACCAACTGCCTACTTGCATCTCTGCTTAGGTGACTCAAAAAAAAAAAAAAAAAAAAAAAATCACATCAAACTGAGCATATCCAAATACACTCCCAGGCTTCCCAAGCCTGCTCTTTCCTTCCTCATCACAGTTCATGACAACCCCATCTTTCCATTGGTTCAGGTCAAAATCTTCTAAGTTATCCTATGTGTAGTAAAGAACTTGGCTGGCTCTTGTCTTCAGCTCCTGGGAGTTAACCTATAAGCCTCTGAATTTCTGAAGAGACAGCAACGTCTTTGTTTTCATGCTGAGTCTCTCAGACCATGTCTGATCATGTATGCCAATGGAACGACTCATGGTGGGTCCCTAGATAGTTTTTGCTAATGAGATAACTCAAGATAGGGCAAGTCACACCAGAAAAACCAACCATGTGATTAGGGGGTTGGGACTTCAGCACACATGATATCAGCCTGACCTCCAGGAGGGAAAGGAGGAGAGCTGAAGACATGGGCTATGATTCAATCAATCAGGCTTATGTAGTGAAACGCCAGTGAACACTGGCCACTGAAGCTCAGGTGAGCTTCCTTGGTTGCCATGACTCTTGGGGTATTGTCATATATTGTGTTGAGAGAGCAATGTGTCCCTAAGGATGGAAGCTTTGCACTTGAAACTCTCAGATTTTACCCTATGCAATTCTTTAATTTGTATCCTTTTGCTGTAATAAAACTGTAATCTTCAGTATAGCGCTTTCAGTGAATTCTGTGGGTCTTGCTGGTCAATTACCAAACCTGAGCGTGATCATGGTCATCACACCTAAATGTGTAGCCAGCTGGTCAGAAGTGAAGGTGACCCTGCGACTCTTGAATTTATAGCTGGTGTCTCAAGTCAGGATAATCTTATAGAGGACTACCCCCTTCATCTGTAAAGTCTGGCCCAACCCCAGGTACCTGGCGACTTCTATTTCTCTCACATGCTGCATCCAATCTACCAAGAAATCCTGCTGGCTCCAGTCTAAAGGTATTTTTAGCATCCAATCACTTCCTGCCATCTCCTGGTCTACGCCAGAAGTCTCTCCCTTGGATTACTGCATTAGCTTTCTAGCTACCCTCCTTGCTTCCTCTCTTACCCTTTAGTCTCTGCTACTCAACACAGCATCCAGAGTGATCCTTTCAAAGACTCAGTCAGATCAGATCATGTCACTCCTCAGTTCAAGCCCTCTCAATGGCTCTGTGTCCAACTCCAAGAAAAAGATGAAGTCTTAACTGTGGTTCTCCAGACCTGGTCCCCCCAAACACCACTTTTTTCCCTGACCTCATTTCCTACTACCCGCTTTCTCCCCGAGTCTGCTCAACCACACCAGCCTCACTTGACATACCAGGTGTGCACCCATCCTAGGACTTTTGGACCTCCTGTGCCTTCTACCTGGAATTCTCTTTCCCTAGGTATCCTCAGGGCTTACTTCCTCACCTCCTTCAGGTCTTTGCTCAAATGTCACTGTCTCAGTGAACCCTTGCTGACACACTCTACAGTTTCACTCCCATGTTTGATCTTTCTCTTTAGCACTAATTCCCATTTGGCATGCTACGTACGTGGCACTTGTTTATTTTCTTATCCTTCCACCAACTAGACAATAAACTCCATGACGACAGGGATTTTTGTCTATTTTTCTCTTAATGTCTAGAATACCACTTGGCATTTAATGAATTCTCAATAACTATTTATTGCACAAATGAAAAAGTCCCTGTTTACCAAATAAATATAATTTGGTTCTTATTTATTGTTGGTGGGAATGAAAAATGGCACAGCCACTTGGAAGACAATTTGACTATACACCAACCACACACTGGCCGTATATATACCATACGACACAACAATCCCACTTAACCCAAGTGAATTCAAAGCCATGTTCACACAAAAGCTTATACATGATTTTTTAAATCAATTTTATTCATAATTTCCCCAAACTGGGGACTACCAACATGTCCTTTCCTGCAGCTTATCCACTGTGATGTTGATCTTTGGCTACAAACACTGGGACCTGCATAACAGATGTGTTTCTCGTTTTACAATTCCATCATAAATTGTCACATTGGCACTTGAGTTTCTAAATCTGTATTAGACAGGTTTCTCTAGAGGGACAGAAATAATGGGATACATGTATATATGGAAGGGAGTTTATTAAGGAGTAGTGACTCACACAATCACAAGGTGAAGTCCCATAATAGACCCTCTGCAAGCTGAGGAGCAAGGAAGCCAGTCCAAGTCCCCAAACCTCAAAAGTAGGGAAGCCGACAGTGCAGCCTTCAGTCCGTGGCCCAAGAGTCCCTGGCAAACCACTGGTGTAAGTCCAGGTGACCAAAAACTGAAAAACTTGCAGCCCAGTGTTTGAGGGCAGGAAGCATCCAGCATGGGAGAAAGATGGAGGTCAGAAGACTCCATTGGTCTAGTCCTTCAATGTTCCTCTGTCTGTTTTTATCCTAGCTGTGCTGGCAGCTGATTAGATGGTGCCCACCCAGGTTGAGGGTGGGTCTGTCTCTCCCAGTCCACTGACTCAAATGTTAATCTCCTTTGACAATACACACACACACACACACACACACACACACACACACACGAACAATACTTTGCATCCTTCAATCCAATCAAGTTGACACTCAATATCAGCCATCACAATATATCAATCTTCCCAGGTGGTTGGTGGGAGTCCATCCCTGAAAGACAGACCCAAATTCATTGTGCTGACAGTAAGGATGAGGAATAGTGCTTAGGCTTGAGTGCCACTATTAAAGCAAGTAACTCTTTTTTACAATCTCTTCACCTTCTCTTCTTTGGCAAGTCCCAAACTCAATGCCTACCCTTGTGGTCTCAATGCAACCTCATTTGCTTATCTTTGAATCAAATACTAGTAAGCCTCAGCCCGCCATAGGTCTTGCGCCTAGTCCACTCCTCATTCCACTAATGTAGAAACAGGGGCTGAGTGCTTGTCTAAGGTCACACAGGGGACCAATGACAGTCTGGGCTAGAAGCTCAGGGCTGATCCTCTAAGGACCTAGCCATCATCTGTGTGAGTGTGCACACGTAAGCATCTGTGTATGTATCTTCAACCTCACTGTGTTTTCTCCTTTCTGACTAAAGCTTTCTCTCTCATTCTCCTTCCTTAGATTTCTTGATTTGATAAGAAACAAATTTGCTAGCCAGAAAATGCTAGCAGTGAAACCCAAAAATTGACCAACATGTGGTTTTTTAAACATTACCTTGCAGCATGTTTGCATTTGAATTTCTGTTGCTCAATAGCTTCACGTTATTTGGGTTTGGCCAAAGTCAGTACCATGTCAAAGAACAAATGATAAACTGAAGTTTAATTCTACTATATGAAAAGAAATAATGGGAGCAGCTTAATTTCTGCAAAGGCATGTTGTGGTTCAAATGAACTTTAAGCAGAGCTAGCGCACCCATGAGGGTTACTGAGCAATAAAATTAAGGCACATCAGCCCCTTTCTCCCACATATTAAATTACAATGCCTTTCTCAACCTTCCCCCTTCCTTAATAAAACAAACACTCAAACTCATCACTGAGATAGAACCAGCTGCTCCATGTCCTGCAGCAGCAGGGAGAAAGACAGACATTCCTTCAAGTAAAGTATAATTTTAATCTTTATGGCTCTGACAGAGCAATCGGACACCTTTTGTTTGGGAAATACTGATCCCTTAAGTTGAAAACTAATAAAACCAAATAGGCTTTCAGGAATGTTCATCAAGTGAGAAAAGCAAAAGGAAAGGCTCCATAAACTAGCTGTGTCCAAGGATAGAGGCCACTTCCGCACACACAGCCCAGACGCTCTCTAATGTGCCTGAGTATGCAAGAGATCTCGGCTCTGCCTAAGACATCTGAGCTGAAACTCAAAGAGGAGCATAGTGCCTAGTAGTTCAAATGAAATTAGCTTAAAGGATATGGAAATTTTATCAGATAAGCAAAATTAATTGAAATTACATCTCTGCCTAGAAGATACGCACATGGAAAAAATGATTTGATTCAATGTGACAATTAAAATCTCATTATGTATCCTGTCCCCAGTGATCCATGGGAGACTTGAGAGCTGAGGGAGGACAGACTGAGCCTCTTGGCTCAGCAGCCAATGTGGAGGAGACATGGTTGCCAGGTAACTGCTTAGTAACCAAGAAGGCAGAGGGGCAATGGGGAGGGGTGGACGTTGCCAGAAAGGCCACCTCCAAGCTTTTGTTGCAGACATGGGTCCCATGATTCTGTGCCTGGACCTACATAACAATCTTTGGAAAGGTGAAAAAGCTCTCAGTCAGCCCATTTGTCTTTGGCTTACACAATCCCAAATAGTTAATCTGATGGGTTTTTAAAAATATGATCAACTTGACCAACCAATTGTTTAGGCATTGCACAGGGTCTAAGTTAGAGCTGTTCTAAGGGGAGAACAGAGCAAGAGCAGGCCTGGTTTGCCCTCAGACCCTTTCTGCTTGGTTTCTCTATTTCCCCATTTGAGGCTATTCCAAAGGTTGCTGCAAAAACATCTCCCATCCCACAGCCTCTTCTACAATGTGTGTTTGTCACACTTGCATTGAGGGGGTGGAATCCAGTCCTCCTCTGCTCATCACGGTGGGGTTGGAACTGGTTCTACCACCAATAGCATATGATGGTAGTGACAGTGTGTGACCTCTGGGGCCAGGTCTGAAAAGATGCAGCTTCTCCCTTGTTCACCGGAACATTCAAGCTTGAAGCCCTGAGCTTCCATGTCAGCAGACTTTTAAGTCTGACTCCTCCAGGCCACCATGCTTCAAGGAAGGCCAGTGACAAGTAGTCTTTGGTCTCCTCTCCCAGGCATCTCAGCAGCCCAGGCCCCAGACGCAGAGTGAAGCAGCCTCCAGATAATTCTAGGCTCCCAGCCATCAAGTCAGCACCCAGCCTCCTTGCTTTCTTAGCTGAGATTCTAGATGTCACAGGGCAGAAACAAGACATTCTCACTGTGCCCTGTCCTAACCCACAGAAATGATGAGAATAAATTGGTAGTGGTTTAAGCCAGTAAGTGTTGGGATAGTTTATCTTGCAGCGACTAAGACCCTTGGCCATCCTTCCCTCCCACCGAGGGATACAGAGCTCTTACTTCTGCTGAGGAGGGAGAATGTGCAAATGGGAAGAGAACCACCCTCTCACTAAAGGGTACAGAGGAGAGCTGGACCAGTGCCACAGGTCTTTAACCCATACATTGCTAGCCACTGCCTGTGTTTTTGAACTCCAGGACCTTCCCCATCACAATTACAAACACCTTTTCCCTTCTCTTCCACCTCTTCTCACCTTCAGTCTCTTTCCAGGCTGAACCTTCAAGTCTGCAACAGGATGTCAAGATCCTATACTCCATGACCTACATTCACACCAAAGGCCCAAGTAAGACACCTCAGCACCCCTACCATGAAACTCATGAACCTTAAAGTTGGTTTTCATTCATTATTCCAGTCAACTCCTTATGCTTACAGAGCCTGCCCTCTCTATTCCATCACCAGAAAGTACATGGCCAGGGAAAAATAACTTACTTTAACATGTATTAAACACAAACGTAGGCTGGGCACAGTGGCTTATGCCTGTAATCCCAGCACTATGGGAGGCTGAGGCAGGTGGATCACCTGAGGTCAGGAGTTCAAGACAAGCCTGGCCAAGATGGCAAAACCCCATCTCTACTAAAAATACAAAAATTAAACGGGCATGGTGGTGAGTGTCTGTAATCCCAGCTACTCGGGTGGCTAAGGCAGAGAGAACTGCTTAAAAACCCGGGAGGCGGAGGTTGCAGTGAGCTGAGATCGCACCATCACATTCCAGCCTGGCCAATAGAGTGAGACTCCATCTCAAAAAAAGAAAAAAGAAAAAAAAAAAAAAAAGACCTAAACAAGAAAGCAAAGACACTCCCATTTTTAAAAGTATTTCACTATAGTTCAAAGCCAAGTAACAACATATATATACTTCTTATGTAGGACCTAAACACTAACACTGGCCCCAGCTCCAAGAGGCAGCTGTTCTTTAACAGTATCCTGTTTCTTGGCCTATTATGACAGAGTAATCTAAAAATAAGTGCACAAATGGCTAAAGAGCCACAGATCTCCTAATGTGCTATAGAACCTTGGTTTCTATGCTTTTGTTTGTTTGGAGATACTTTTTTGTAAACTGCACAACTTCATTGAAAGACTTGACAGCTCCCACTTCCAGCAGATACAGTGCTGGTGAAATGCCACAGCAATCACCATAGATCAGAATCATCCCAGACCATCCTAATCTCTCTGGAACCAAAGCTTTTCAATGCAGTCTTTACTGCAAGACCTTTACAAATTTTAACTGTGGAAACGTATTTTCAGTCTTTTAATGTTCCCAACAAGAAAACCAGATTCAACATACAAACTCTTGATACCGTGTGAGAGATACCCAAATTTTAAAATCCTACTTTCCATTGCAGCCCACTTATTACATCAGAGATATTTTCTGATGGACATCAAGCTGAAAGAAAATCTAAACAACTAAACCATCTCCATTTCCTGAAGAAGTTGGAGATACTGCTGAGAGTCATTTGAAACCAGGTAGATGAAGAAAGACATTGAGAATCCCATATGGTGAGCACAAATCTACAGTCTCAGACAGCACCATATTCTTTTGAAGACCCAGCAAACTATGCACCGTGCAGTAAGTGTCTGAGTGAATTCCTCTAGAGTATCTCTAATTATAAGTTTAAAGACTATCACCTTGTGGTTTAAAAATAAAATGTGATGTCTGCCAGGCCCAACTCCAGCAGCTCTACTGTGGATACATTCTAACCCACCTCTATCCAGGAAAGAGGGAGTTGATGTTGCTAAAATGATGTCAGGAAGGATTTCCAGGGAAGCCCCTAAGGGTGTCTCATTTGGATATATCCTCAGGGACGCCAGCAAACACACGGACAACAGATGGCACAGCAAGTTCCTCCTAAGGAAGAGAGGCTAGCAAGGGAACCCTTTGGTCGGCCAGCACGCCTTGCCTTTCCAAACTCAGAAGCTCAAGCGCGCCTGTCACCAGACCATTTTACAACGGAGTCGCGAATAATGCAAGGCGCAAGGTCTGAGTGCTGGCGTAGTGCCTTCAGAATCACCGACAGACAGACTGCTCTCCTCTATAAATGCTAACTATAAATGTTCCAAGTGAATGGCTTTATTTTTTGTTGCTCCCCTCTCCCCGCCACCCGCCTTATTAAGTGTTGGAGGAGACAGCGCAGATACTTTATCGTCTTTCTTTGAGAAGCACCAAATGCTCCGACATTAGCGTTATTAACATATGCATTAGCCAAAGCTGATTTGCTCTCACAGCATCAGCTCCCATCTTCCCACCAGCGGCAGCAGCCGTGAATCAGACGCCACTAACGGGCGTGTTAATGAAGTTTCTGCAGTGCCACTGGTCACTGAGTGGGGCATTTAAAAAAAAAAAAAAAAAGAGAGAGAGCGACCCTTCAAGGAGCCCGATCACTGGGTGCTGACTTCTCTCTTTGGCCCCCTGGGGTACTCCACAATAAAAGCAACTAAAGCCCAACCCAGGGGCCTCCACCTCGAGGGACACCAGAATGCCGAGAAGCAGCTGCGTAATCACGCCGCGAAATGCGTTTCCAAATCCGAAGCGGCAGGAGGGAGTTATTAGGAAGCACCAGGCTGGCCGGCCCTCCGAGGACCCCAGCAGTTCGCAAACTGCGCCCCCCTCGACCGTCCACTCCAGTGGCCACCTCGAGCACCAGGTGACCTCCCCACGCCGGTGCCTACAACAAATCCGAAGCGGCAGGAGGGAGTTATTAGGAAGCACCAGACTGGCCGGCCCTCCGAGGACCCCAGCAGTTCGCAAACTGCGCCCCCCTCGCCCGTCCACTCCAGTGGCCACCTCGAGCACCAGGTGACCTCCCCACGCCGGTGCCTACAACACACATTCCGGGGACGGCCGGAGCGGGGAGCCTGTGGAGCTGCGCTGCGCTGGGGGTGCTGCCGCGCCAGGCGGCCCGAAGTCCAGGCCCAGTCCGCACACACAGATGGGCGCAGAGAAAGCTGCTTTTTGGAGTTTGGAAAATGTGTGCGAGGGCAACTCACATCAATCACAGGAGAAGCGGGGAGAGGATAGAGCGGGGTGGGAAAGAAAGAAATTCCTCAACTCTGATGAATGTGGAAGGGCTCAAGGACTGGGACTGGCAGAGGGACACCTTGTAGACAGAAGGTGATTCTTCTCCAAGGACCTAAGGAGAGCCCAGAAGTTGGAATACGGGTTTAGGGAAAGGCCTAGGGGACAGGGACGCCTATGAGCATAGCTGGGGCGGCAGCGATGTGACTTTGCTTCAAGGGCCCACGGAGAGCCCCCAAGTTGTTACGGGAAAAGCAGTGGAACAGTAAAGGGGGCGGGTAGTAGGGATTGTTATCCTAAATCCTTAATCCACGAGATACCTCTGTGAGGTCCAGAGTGTGGGGCTTACTATTTAATATACCAGGGGCTCCCACGTAAAGAATGTCAACCAAAGCGGTGCAAAAACATTGATGTATTTTTGTGTTGAGACCTCCATGAATAGCCTTCTGGCCCACCACAAGGCCCTGATGGTGGGAGGCAGGAGAGCCCATGGCCTCCCCTTCCCCCAGGCTCAGGTTTTTGAGGAGGTTGTGAGATCTGTGGAAATCAGCGTCTCCGGAAATGCTCGCTCTCACTGTTAAAAGTCCATAAACACGATTTTGCAGATTATCCAAATGAATGCAGCCAGATCAAGAGGCTTATTCCAGTTTCGGGGAGCGAACACTGGTAATCGTCTAATAGACATCCCATTTTCTACCAAATTGCCTCTGAAAGCCTCATTTGCATCCGATCCTGCCTGCTTTTCTAAACAGGGTGTTCTTTCTTAGCAGCCTCCAGAAGGGAGTTCTCTTCCCTTTCTTTCATCTTCTCTTTGGAAATGTAACTACATTTTTTTTTTTCCCCTGAAAGAACTGGAGACTTGGCCAGCCCTCCCTTTCAGAGAGAACCTTCGGGACCCAGGCTGGGTGCAGAATGGGGCAGAGATCATGCTAGCCTTCTTTCCCTTTCAACCTCCTTGCCCTCTGGGCACCTCTCCAGGCTTTTCTAGTAAGGGAGTTAAAGGAGTGACTGTACCATTTTCTGGCTTCGGAAGCTTCCTCTTTGTTCTGAATATTCAGTGGCTAGCACTCAGGTAATCTTCAAGCATGGGTGTTCGCTCCTATGTCCAATAATTAGCTCTTGCTTTCTGACAATCCATTTACCTGAGAGAGGAACACGCAGGCCTTTCCGGGATGCCGTTCCTCTAAGATTTCACGCATACATTATTCTCAGGACTCATCCCAGCACTCTGCTCCCAGAGCCTCCATAAAAGGTCTCCACATCCCTTTTCTTCCGCACCACAGGCCACGTACCCCCTGGTCTCTGCCACATGGGTACTGTCCCACCACATTCAGCTGCAACCTGTCCTCCAAAGGCCACTAAAATTCAAACCCCTACCCCACCCCTCAAATAAATTCCTACTGCAGCAACTTCAATTCTTCGACTTTCCTTCCCTAGAAAGGTGTGGTCTCTTTTCCCTCAAGGGTTCCTCTGAAGTCATTAGAAAGCAGCAGAAACTACCTCTGAGGCAAGGTCCCAAAGGGACCACATAGTTCCCACTTGATTCTCTTGGAATACTGGGCTGCCTACATGGAGGTCACAGTGTGAAGAAGCCCAGGCTCATGGAGAGGACATTGCTGTGCTGTGGCTGCAGCCTCAGCTGAAGTGTCCCTGACAAGGAACATTAACTGCTAGACCTGTGAGCACCTCCCAGTGATTCCAGACCTCTGAGGCCAAGTCGCCTCCAGCCACCATCTTCCTCACTGAGGCGTCAGACATCACAGAGCAGTCAGGTCATCCCTGCCATGCCCCTCTTCAATCTCAACCCATATAGTTCACAAGCATCCTAAAAGGAGCCCATTCTTAACTAGCCACTAAGTTTTGGGGTGCTTTGTTACAAAGCAGTAACTGAAATGTCCCCAAGACTCCCCCTTCTCCCACCGTCCTCTGTCAGAAGCACTCAGCACTTCTGAAGTCAGACGGCACCCTAAAGACATTAACCTCAATTGCAGGGTTGGCCAGAGTTTTTTTTTTTTTTTTTTTTTGGTTGTTGTTGGTTTTTTTTGAGACGGAGTCTCGCTCTGTCGCCCAGGCTGGAGTGCAGTGACCGGATCTCAGCTCACTGCAAGCTCTGCCCCCCGGGTTTACGTCATTCTCCTGCCTCAGCCTCCCGAGTAGCTGGGACTACAGACGCCCGCCACCTCGCCCGGCTAGTTTTTTGTATTTTTTAGTAGAGATGGGGTTTCACCGTAGCTAAGATGGTCTCGATCTCCTGACCTCGTGATCCGCCCATCTCGGCCTCCCAAAGTGCTGGGATTACAGGCTTGAGCCACCGCGCCCGGCTGGCCAAAGATCTTACAAGAGTCTCTTTAAGTTAGATTAAATGTGCCCAGCTTTGGCACTTTTTTTTTTTTTTTAAGGGATATGTGTATATGTTGGGAGGATCTTACCTAGGAAGGAGTGTTCGCTGACAGAAAAGTCCAGCAGCTTTAAACGTTTTGACCCATAGTAAGGGATATATTTGACAATATTACCCAGCAAACAAACTCACGGCATACTTGGAATACATTTCATGAAACAGTAGGTACTACTTGTGAAGTGGCTCAAGTCTGTAATCCCAGCACTTTGGAAGGCTGAGGCAGGAGGATCACTTGAGGTCAGGAGTATGAGACCAGCCTGGGCAACATAGCAAGATCCTGTCTCTAAACAAACAACAAGAAAAAGTAATTTAAAAAATTAGCTGAATATGGTGGCAGGTACTGTAGTTCCAGCCACTTGGGAGTCATGAGCCTACAAGTTTAAGGCTGCAATGAGCTGTGATAGGGTCACTGCAACCTGGACAACAGAGCAAAACCCTATCTCAAAAAAAAAAAAAAAAAAAAAAAGGAATCCTAATTCTCTCTATTCAATTCTATTTTTTTCCAATGCTTGTTGTGAATCACTAAATCAATGTCACAAGTCACAAGTCGGTTGCAATCCACAGATTGAAAAGTACTGCTGTAGGTAGTGAGGTAAAAAAGGTGTTGGAAGGAGGATGAGGCTGGTGTGGGGACCTGGCATGGCTGGGCAGAGGCAGGCAGGCAGGCAGGCACTGTCTGCAGGTCACGGTGCTCCCCCTGCTGGGCGTCCCAGCCAGGTGACTCCTTGGCCTCAGGCTGCTCAGGCACGTTGACCTTACTCCACTGAGAATCCCCTGGGCTCTGTGGCTCTGCGAGGCTGAAAAGTGGGCTGGTCAAGTCCTGCCACTTGATCTGCATTGTTCATCCCCAGCTCTAGTCTAAGCTGGAGAATGGAGCCAGCAAACACTCATCTGGCCTCCTCCCAGCCACTGAGAGCAGGCTTCATGTAGAATTGTAATAAAACCTGCCTGAAAGGCAATTCTTAAGTGATTTGCAATGTGCATTATCCAAGTCCTTCCGCCATGTAATCATGAATTGAAACAGCGGCTCACGGAAGATCTTTAACACTGCAGTCTCTGTTTCTCACGCAAGAAGATGGTTTTGTTTGTCATCTATAGCCCAGCCTCTTCCCTGCATGTGTCTTCCCCGCAAGCACATGGAGGTGATCGCACAGCACCAAACCCACGTCCTCCTCCTCACTCATCACCTGTAGCTTTGACTCACAGCCCAGATGTGGCCACCTGCAGATGGTGCCTAAGAGGCCCTGAGGACAGACGGCTGGCCACATCCCCAGCACACCTGTCACTTAATCACCCCCTCAGAGGTCTGCCAGGTGACTCCAGCAGCAGCAGCTGGGAATGTCAATCAGCACTTTGTCTCCCAACCAGCGGGCCATCTGCCTGAACCAGTTTGGATTTCTTTTTTTGAAACATCTGCAGTAAACACCACCACAGTCATAGAAAGATTCAGTAAAACTGGAGTTCATACCACACACATTCTTATTTAGATAACTAGTTATAAAATGAATCACTCCCCCTGAAAGATGGGCCCCCCGAGAGCACCATACTTCATTAGCCACTTAATAAAAGCTTCTTGAAGGTGATAATTCCTCCCCTGCAGAGGGTGGCCCTGATGATCAATTCGGTTTCTTTGTATTTCTACCCGTTCCCTCCAATTTGTCTGAGAGTCAGTCTATCTTGCCAGTGAAACTAAGGGCCTCACTCCCTATTGACCCAAACCTCATTTCCCCAGGAATATTGGGAGTCAAATGCTAGAGAATGGGGGTTCAGTGCCTGCCCCACACATTTGATTCTAGATTCTTGGTCTTTGCCATGGACGGCAATAGAGGAATGTAGGGAAGAGACATGAGCAAATATAACAAGGTCACCAGCCAAAGGGAACATTTTTCTTCCCAAGTAATTTTTAAAAGCATCTGCAAGGACTTGCAGGGATATCACATGGTTTCTGGAACCCCAGACCTACTAGAAGTTTTGCTAAATTTAACCGAGATCATTCTCTTAAAAAAAAAAAAAAAAAAGTCACTATCATTTCCTGAGAGCCCTGTGAAGACCTCAGAGTACGTGTCAAATGGAAACAAATACCTAATAGAGGATTGAATCGTTTCTTGCTAACTAGCCTTTCTTGCTCTGGTCTCCTGGTTAAATCAAAATGATTTAACGAAATAAAGCCCACAGAGAGAAAGTCACTGGACCACTAAGATCTTCAGTGAGTTCATAAAAACTGCTTTGCCTCACAGGTTTTTCCCAACCACTGATACCTCTTCTGCCCCTTCTTTACTAAAGACGCAGTAATACTTTTTTAAGAAAATCTTTATACTACCATAAAAGAGAAGTCAGTGTTGTAGTTTTTTTTTTTTTTTTTTTTTTTTTTTTTTTTGGAGACGGAATCCCACTCTGTTGCCAGGCTGGAGTGTAACAGCATGATCTCAGCCCACTGCAACCTTCACCTCCTGGGTTCAAGCGATTATCCTGCCTCAGCCTCCTGAGTAGCTGGGATTACAGGCATGCACCAAGACACCCGGCTAATTTTCATAATTTTAGTAGAGTTAGGGTTTCACCAAGTTGACCGGGCTGGTCTTGAACTCTTGACCTTGTGATCTGCCCACCTCGGCCTCCCAAAGTGCTGAGATTACAGAAGTGAGGCACCGTGCCCAGCCTGTAGTTAATTTTTAACATGTCTAAACAGAAGGAATAATTGTAAAGCTGGATTTGGATACCACACAGTGCTTTTGGTTCTAATACCTGGCTTGGGATATAGTGGAACCTCTCCATAAGTAAGGTACACACTTACTGTACCACAGCCAGTAAGTGTGATTAGCATGTAAATAAAAGTATGCAAGTAAACATATTTCTACTTTCTAAAGATGATGTTTCTAACCCAAGAACAGAAACATGTGTTGATAAAGTCAAGTGACTACTCTCAGCCACCAGCACTTTCCTGCTAATGTCCCTATGACTTACAGAATACATTTTTGTCAAATGAAAGGAAACGGGAAACGGTTCCTGTCCTGGGAAAACCCTCACACTAGAAATAAAACCAATCCCAAACTCGTTAGCGCCATCCCTTAATCCAACTGAGATGCAAACATATAGTGAATGCAAGGTACTAGGTTATCCATTTCATTCTTAAAACAATCCTGAGAGATTTCAATCCCCTTTCATAGATGAAGAAACTATGAGACTTTACATACCATCCTAAAGTTACACAGGTAACAAGTGTAACTAGGAAGCCCAAACTTTGCCTCTCAAGTCCATACTTGTAATCATTTTGCCAACACCACATCTTGTAGAGCTCACGATTTTCAAAAGTTCTGAATTTTAACAGAAGTCAGTATTTTTTACCTAAAATGAATAAAGCCAATGTTTCAGGAGACTGAAACTTTGGACATTTTACAACAAATTATCTCAGTATCACATAACCCTTAGGTCTCTTCACAGAGAACTCAGCCACTTCATTTTCCTCTTGGAACCCTGATGTAAACATTCAAGAATAATTAAGAAATACAATGTACCTCAGGTTGAAGAAACATTTAAGGATATGAGAAGAAAATTATATCATTTGTCAACAGATTCCAAAAGACGTTTGCTCTTTGAAATAAAATTAAAAATATATAATAAAATATAAGAAATAAAATAAAAACTCAATTTTTAGTCACCTAGGTCTAGCAGACCACCTCCCAATATGGTTGAATTTTCTGCCTAAGACCAGAAGGTAGCAAAATATATGAACTGAAAGTAGAAACAGACACATCTGTAGTCTTATAGTCGCAACCTCAACTCCCCCTTCTCGGCAATTAATAGAACTAGTCATAACATCAGCAAGAATGTAAAAGAACTGAAAAGCACCATCAACCAACAGGATTTAATCAAAATTTATAAAACACTCCACATAGCAACAGAAAAATAAGCTTTCTTTTCAAGTTACCACAGAACATACACCAAGAACAGCCCCTATCACAGGCCCCAAAACAAATCTTAACAAATTTAAAAGAATCAAAATTACACAGTGTGTTTCTCTGACCGCAATGAAATTAAACTAGAAATCAATAACAAACCTTTCAAACACTTGGAAACTAAGCAACGTACTTCTAAATAAGCCATGAATCAAAGAGGAAGTCTTAAGAGGAATGTTAAAACTACATTGATTGCACTGTGTGAAAACAAAAATACAACAATCAAAATCTGTGAGACACAGCTAAAGAGTACTGAGAAGTAGGCCGGGCGCGGTGGCTCAAGCCTGTAATCCCAGCACTTTGGGAGGCCGAGACGGGCGGATCACGAGGTCAGGAGATCGAGACCATCCTCCGTCTCTACTAAAAAATACAAAAAACTAGCCGGGCGAGGTGGCGGGCGCCTGTAGTCCCAGCTACTCGGGAGGCTGAGGCAGGAGAATGGCGTGAACCCGGGAGGCGGAGCTTGCAGTGAGCTGAGATCCGGCCACTGCACTCCAGCCTGGGCAACAGAGCAAGACTCCATCTCCAAAAAAAAAAAAAGAGTACTGAGAAGAAAAACTTATAGCACTGGAAGCATACATTTAGAAAAGAGGAAGAGTCTCAAATCAATCATCGAAGCTTTCACCCTCAAGAACCTAGAAGAGAAAAAAGAAAAAACCACAAAAGGGCAAAATAAACCCAAAGCAAGCGGAAGGAAAGAAGGAAAGAAATAAGAAATTAATGAAATCGAAATTTTAAAAATAGCTATTTCTTTGGAAAGACTGATGAACTTGAAACATTTCTAGCAAGACTAACAAAGAAATAGTGAGGACACAAATTATTAATATCACAAGTGAAACATGGAGTGTTACTACAGACCCTGAAGATATTAAAAGAGACTAACAAATCCATACAATATGTTTGATAACTTAGATAAAATAGAACTACTTTAAATTACAAATTCAATTTCCTTAATAGCTATAGGGCTAATTAAACAATCTAGTTCATCTTGAGTGAATAGTGGTTAAGTGTGTTTAGAAACACTCCTTCCAGTTAAAGAAAATACTTGTGTTCTAAAGAAAACACAAACTACCACTACTCATCCAAGATGAACTATATTATTTGAATAGCCTTGTAACTATTAAAGAAATTAAATTTGCAATTTAAAAAATCTCCCCTCACGAAAATCCACAAGACCAGATGGTTTCACTAGAGGATTCTACCAAATGTTTTAAAAAAATACATAAGCAATTCTATACAATCTATTCCAGAAAAGAGAAGAACACTTCTCAGTTCATTTTATGTTGTTAGTTTTACGCTAATACCAAAATCAAAGACAGTACCAAAAAAAAAAAAAAACCTAAAAACCAATACCGATTGTGTATCTAAAGTGCTTTAACAAAATATTAATAAATAGTATTTGACAATATAGTCCAAGAATTAGGCACCACGACCAGTAGGCATTTTTCAAGGGATGCCAGGCTGATGCAGTATTTGAAAAAAATAAAATCAGTGTAATCTACCACATCGACTCAAGAAAAATCACGTGATCATATTGATACAGAAAAAGCAACTGACAAAATCCAACACCCATTTATATTTTAAAAACTCTAGAAAAATAGAAATAGAGGGGAGTTTCTTTAACTTAATAATGAACTTAATAACCCTATAGTTAACATCGCACTTAATAATGAAAGGCTCAATGCTTTCCCTTTAAAATGGGGAACAAGGCAAGAATGTCTGTCGCCACTGTTACTCAAAATAGCACGGATAGTTCTAGCCAGGTCAACAGGCAAAAAAAGGGAAATAAAAGGCATGCGGATTGAAAATGAAGAAGTAAAACTGTCCCCATTTGTAGATGGCATGGTAGTTTATGTAGAAAATCTCAAGGAATCTTACCAAAAAAAAAAAAAAACACCTAAAATAATTGAGTTCAACAATGTTACAGGATACAAGGTCAACACAAAAAGATATATTTAAAAGACAATACCACTTACAGCCACTCAGATACTTATATATAAATCCAATAAATTATGTATAAGTCTTATACACTGAAAATTATACAAAACTGATGAAAGAAAAATATCTAAACAGAGACATACACGTTTATAAATTATAAGACTCAATACAGTACAGAGGTCAATTCTCCTCAAATTGATATACAGATTTAATACAATTCCTTTCAAAATCCACATAAGAGTTGTTGCTGATATAGATAAGGTTATTCTATTATTTACATTGAAAGGCAAAGGAACTAGAATATCAAAAACGATTATTTTTGAGAGAGGGCCCAAGCTCGAGTGCAGTGGCACAATCTTGGCTCACTGCAACCTCCACCTCCAAGGCTCAAGCAGTCCTCCCACCTCAATCTGCAAAGTAGCTGGGACTACAGGTGTGGCCCACCACACCTGGTTAATCTTTGTGGATTTTTTTTTTTTTTTTTTGGGTGGAGATGTGGTTTCATCATGTTGCCCAGGCTGGTCTCAAACTCCTGAGCTCAAGCGATACTCCTGAGCTCAAGTGAACTCCTGCCTCAGTCTCCCAAAGTGCTGGGATTACAGGTGTGAGCAACCTTGCCTGGCCCCAAAAACACTTTTGAAAAAAAATATATGGGAGGAACTTGTCTACCTCATTTTGAGACTTATAGCTAAAATAATCAAGAATGTGGTATTGGCACATCTATATGACTATTGCTCTATAGTCATATAGGTCAATAAAACAAAATAAAGAAAACAAATTCAAACAAATATGTACAACTGATCTTTGACAAGCATGCCAAATAATTAAGTGGAGAAAAGATAGCCTCTTCTACAAACGGTATTGAAGCAACTGGACATCGTAGGCCAAAAAACAACAAAAACAAAAACCTTGCCCTAAATCTCACACCCTTATGTGAAATTAACTCAAAATGGATCACAGACTTACATGTAAAACATAGAACTCCATTTCTATAAAATTTTAGGAAAAAAATAAAAGAAAATGTTCAGGACTGAGAGCTAGGCTTAATTTTATTTTAGATTTTTGTTTTGGAGACAGAATCTCGCTCTGTTGCCCAGGTTGCATTGCAGTCGTGCAGTCTCGGCTCACTGCAGCCTCCACCTCTTGGGCTCAAGTAATTCTCATGCCTCTGTCTCCCAAGTAGCTGGGATTACAGGTGCACGCCACCACGCCCAGCTAATTTTTGTATTTTTAGTAGGGATGGGGTTTTGCCATGCTGGCCAGGCTGGTCTCGAACTCCTGGGTTCAAGTGCTGTAATTACAGGTGTGAGCCACCACACCTGGCTAGGCTCAGCCTTGATATCAAAAGCACAATCCAAAAAAGAACTGATAAACCGCACTTTGTCAAAATTTAAAAATTTTGCTCTGTGATAGACCCTGTTAAGAGGATAAAAAGATAAGCAACCAGTTGAGAGAAAATATTTTCAGACCACATATCCAACAAACGACTACCACCTAGAATATATAAACAACTCTCAAAACTCACAGTAAAAAAAAGAAATAATTCAATTAGAAAATGGGCAAAAGGCAGCATTGTCTGTTCTGACCACTATTAAAAATGCTATGGGTTGGGTGGTTTACAAACAACAGAAATTTATTTCTCAAGGTTCTGGAGGTTGGGAAGTCTAAGATCAAGGTGCCAAGAGAGCTGGTGTCTGGTGAGGGCCCACTTCCTGGTTCACAGAGTGATGTCTTCTGGCGGTTTCCTCACATGTTAGAGGGAGTTCTCTGCAGACTCCTTTACAATGGGACTAATCCCATTGATGACCCTTCTACCATCATGACCTAATCACCACTCAAAGGCTCCATCTCCTGATGTCATCACCTTGGGGGTCAGGATTACATCAACTTTAGGAGGACAAACATTTAGACAACAGTACATGTGAAGAGACATTTCACTAAAGAGGAATTGTAGATGGTAAGTAATCACATGCAAGACAGACGTTCAGTATCATTAGCCCTTAGGAAAGTGCAAATTGGAACCACAGTGAGGTATCCGTATACACATATCAGAATGCCTAAAACAAAAAACAGTGACAACACCAGATGCTGACAAGTCTGCTGAAAACTGTATCCCTCATACATTGCTAGTGGGAATGTGATATGGTACAACCACTCTGGAAAACAGTTTCACAGCTTCAAAAAGTAAACACATCAGAAGGCTGAGGCAGGAGGATCAATTTAACTATCAATATCAATATTCTGGCTGTAATATTTTAGTATAGTTTTGCAAGATATTATTGAGAGAAACTGGGTAGAAGGTGTGAGGGATCTCTTATTTCTTACAACTGCAGATAAATCTACCTTTATCTTAAAATACAAAGTGTAACTAAACACAAAGGAAAACACAGGTGAGCATTTAAGTGACTGCACAGTGAAACATATATAAGAATAAAATCAATGGATTAAATTAAAAATGAAAAGATCAATCTGCTGTAAAGTCCTTAACTTTTTTGTATGTCAAAAAACTACAATAAACCATACAATAGAATACCATGGTGTCATAAGAAGAGTAAGAAAACTTTTACGTACTGATATAAAATGAACTCCAAAATGTTAGAAAAAAAGTTGAAGATTACAAATATTACATTTGTATAAAAAGGAAAAACGAAAAAATAAATGTAGAAGTTTACAGATACGGAAAATGTAGAAGGAAGTTCTGCATATATATACAAAAATTGGTAATAATGGGTGCTTTCAGGAGGGAACCTCAGTCACAAAAGGGCAAGATTGGAGAGGAGACACTTTGCTCTCCTTAGTGCCTGTTTAATCTTAAACCAAGCAAATGTATTTCTATTCAAAAAATGCATTAATAACACTAGAAAAACACTAAGTTGTATCTTTTACAAAAGTGTTAAGTACAAATAACAAGATGTTCACAGTAACTCTAATAGAATAAATTGTAACATCTTTATTTATTCAGAGACCAAGTCTCACTCTGTCACCCAAGGCTGGAGTGCAGTGGTGAGATCTTGGCTCACTACAACCTCCATCTCCTGGGTTAAAACAATTCCCGTGCCTCGGCCACCTGAGTAGCTGGGATTACCGGTGCACACCACCATGCCCAGCTCATTTTTGTACTTTTAGTAGAGACAGGATTTTGTCATATTGGCCAGGCTGCTCTTGAAATCCTGGGCTCAAGAGATCTGCCTGCCTCAGCCTCCCAAAGTGCTGGGATTACAGGCATGAGCCACCATGTCTGGCCTGTAATAGCCTTAACATATAAAGAGTTCCTATGAACTATGAAGAAAAATGTGTGAAGAGCATAAAGATAATTTTTAGAAGTTGAAATGCAAATGACTAATAAACATGTAAAGCAATACTTATCCTTATGAGTAATCAAAGATGAGAATTAGTGAGAAGCTATTTACCTACCAAATTGGCAACAGATTTAAAAAATATTCAATATTGGCAAAAATGAATAAACATTTATTCTACACTGCCTCAGACATGTAAGGTGGAACAATTTACAATGACAAGACATTGGAAATATCCAAAATGACCAAAGAGTGAGAAATGTTTAAATACAGCATGGGTATCTCCTTTCCCTGAATTGTATAGACATTTATGATGATTTTGAAAAATGGCATTGGTTTACAATGTTCCTATGATAAAAATATCAGCATGTAAAGCTGAATATACAAAATTATGTCAATTAAAAATTTAGAGTGCTCTAGATTTAATTTCTTGATTGCAGAAAAGCAACACATTCTTCAAGGAAGAGTTAAAATCTAATGTTTAACTGACTTTTGCTGGGGCTGCAAAGATGTCACATGGAAGTTCAAGAGGCTTTGCTTATTCTGCTTGATTTTCCTCTCAGCCCCTAAAAGTTCCCCTGATGAAAGTAATTCTTTTCTTCCTATTACCACTATCAGTGGCAGCTGACATTCACATTCAATTAGCTTCAGAGACTCTCCTTAATACAGCTCAGATTCTTGGGTATGGAATTTTCTCCTTGCCCATTGAGCTTGTCAATCAATCCATCAGATGGGAGGGACCCAGGGGGATGGATCTTGAAGTTCAAAGGAAATTCAAGAAACAATTTATCATCCAGGAATTGTTCCCACTTTGACTCCCATGTCTGCCTCAATGGAAAGTGGCAAGTGGTTCTGATTACCTTTTTGTCACTCTAACTGCCAGAGGTCCTGTCTGCCAACTTTGCTGAGAGATTAGCACTCTGTCCTTGGGCAAATGCTCTGCTTGAAAATGCCTGGCCCTCTCCCTTGCCCCTCTTTCCACATCACTCTGAAACCTTCCTGATTGCTTTTCTGATTTGGGAATCCAAGGTGTCGCTCAACAAAATAAGAAACAAGCAGTGAATTGGTTGATCTCCAAAGCTTCCTTGGTCAGCTACTGCCACAGAGAAGGGAAAAATAGAGGAAGAGGGGGAAAATGGAGGCTTCTAAAGGTCTTCCAAAACTTCGAAAATAGTATTTTCCAGATATCCCAACAGAGTCTGTTGGAAACTTCTGGAGATGTCAGGCCTGCCTCTGAGCATCTCTGAAGGGTGAGGACAAGAGTTTCAGCATCAACCTTACGCATGGGGCAGTAGGGGCAGCAATGATGGGACATACAGCCCATGGCCATTGGGAGCGAGGGCCACCATTTCACTTCCACACTGGGCATCCATGTGTGCCTGGTCAGCATTCTTCTGGTAATAAAACCCACATCCTTCTACTTGGGAACCCACTCTTCCTAACTCTACCTCCACAGATGGGCATGTGACCAGTCCTGGCCAGTAACAGTATCTCATTTCGTTGGCTGAAATGATGGAGGGTTGGATAAAATGATCCAAGAAAGACAAATCACAACCAATTCTATGATTTCTTCCCTAGGACTACGGGAAGACGCATTGTTTAGGCAGCATGGCTATCTGGCCAGAGTGTAAACTCGTTGCTACCACTTGGGGGAAAGCGCCGACAGAATGGTGCCTGATGGAGCACAGCAGCCTCCTATGGATATTTGGGATCACCTGGATTCAGCCACGTGAACCCCTATAATTTTTGGTTTCATGATTCAACAAATTCCTCCTCTCTTTTAAAATCTAGTTTAGAATGAGTTTGTTTATATCTCTTCCAACCTTATGAGTTCTGACTAATAAAAGTTCAAGAGAAAACAGCTAACCTATGGGGAGACTGTGGTGTCAGGCTAGAACTGCATAGTTGGGACTGGGGATGAGAACAAAGGAGGAGCCCATCAAGCTGGTGGGGATGCTCTGTTCAGATGCACTTCCAGCCCCTCCAGGACTTGTCCAGGGTTCTATGGAGAGGGACTCAATTACCAGAGAGTTGAAGAGGTGCTGAAAATAGGCAGCCCATATGACTTTCGGGTCTGATAGTAACAGAACACCAGATGGAGGAAGGGGCAGAGGGCCGACATGAGCTGGCCTTGGGTGGAAGATCTTAGAAGGTCACCTGCTCCCACAGAAAGCAGATCAGCAAAGAAAGATACCCCAGGAAAGCCAGGAAGGCTCAAGGTAAGTAGTATCTACAGGGATTTGTGGGCCAAGTTCTCCTGGCTGGGGAGAAGCTGGGGAGGGGCTGGGTATTCAGTCATTTCACTGGGAGAGCCCCAGACCACAGATTTCCTCTCTTGATACCTGCCCATCACACTTCACGTGCTTTTGTAGCTTGCCCAGGCTGGGGTCATAGAAACTGAGCCCATTCCTCAAGACTCAGCTGGAATCCATTGCCCTCCCTAAGAGTTTGCAGGCTATTCCAAGACGCATAGATCTTCCCATCTGGGCTCCACTAGCGTTTAGCATCTGTGCCACGATTTAGTACTTAATTATTCAGCCTTGTATCGAATGCTCTGCTTTTTATAGGGTTAGTTTAATCTCTTCAAAGAGACTGAAATGTCTTTGAAAGCCAGGCCCATGATCTTGTTGCTTTGACACTGTTCAGACTTCCTGACCCCCAGACAGTGCACTGAGTAGGCCTCTGCAACCCCTTACCATCACTCAGTAAGATCCCACTCCCCAGTTCCCAGCTTGAGTTTACAGTCACTTACTTCCAAGGACAAGGGTAATGAAACTTCAATTAAGATGCCCAACTGTTTTATTTTAATTGCCCATTTCATCTACCTGCTTATTTTTACAGAGTAGTTTTCTTTCTCGTGTGAAGATCTTCATTCTAGGACCTTGAAATGGGTTTTTTAACCCCTGATTTTCTAGTCTCACAAATTGCACAAGAGGACTTGGATTATAGAGTTTTTAAAAATGTGTTTGATCTGACTATAACCAGAATGATCAAATGTTTGCTGCAGAATGATATTAACCTAACCATCCTGAATTTAGAAACCAATTCGGAATGTGACCTTCCTATGAATAGACACTCCGAAGATACCTCTTCTGCTCACTCTTAGGACAGATCCAAATTGTCCATGTAAGATGTCGGTTCTAGAAATAGCTTTAATTTGGACATTAAGAAGACAGTCTTTGTTTAATCACTTCTTAATCAGAAACTAAACCAGGGACCTGGTGGACAGAGGGGGGATGAATGTGGAAGTGGGAATTTAAAGTACCTAGTTAATACTATTCGGGCAAAATATACTCATTCATTCAGTAAACATGTTTGAGCTCCCACACACACAACTCACAGTCCCCACAGCGCAGGGAGCAGAAGCCCCGCCCAGGATGCCTGCCGTAAATATTCCCTGTGGTTATTACTGGACCCTGGGAAAGCAATAGGCCCTGCCCTTTCAAGGCTATAGAAAGAGTTAAGAAACTTAGCTACAGTCAATGTTCTCCCTAGGATGGCCCAGAATTTGAACCAAGAGGGGTGCTGCAGAGCCACACCCATTCCTCTAGGCTGCTGCCTCAGGGAGGCAGTTTCAGAGAAGCAATGAGAGAAGAAGCCACACTGCCATGGGCTAGGAAGGCTGGGAGGCATAGAGGGGCAGCGGATCTGGACAATTCTTCCGATGGAGGAAAGGCCAGGCCTACCTAGAGGGGAGAGGACATTAGCAGCAAAAGGTGTCCTTTTCATGTGTCTTGTTTTTAAGATAGGAGAAACCTGACATTTTAACAAATAGATAAAGAGTAAGTTCTGAGAATGAGACTGGAGGTTTTGGGGCAAAAGGATGAACAATATGACAGATCAGCAAGACTCCTGAAAAGGCAGGATGGGGATATGGAATTACGGACTAGAAGTAGATATAGCAGAGGGCATATAAGGATAAAATAAGGATGATTAAAACAGGCAAGTGAGGAAGTGCGGCCGGAGAGGGATGTGAACATGGAGACTTCCCTAGAGCAGAAATTGAGCCCAATGGAGAGAACAAGCTCTCATAGGGATGAGTAGTGGGGGCTGTGGGGACATTTTCCAACAGGGGAAGTGACAGAAGGGACAGAGAGCAGGGTAGTTGAAGCCTGGGAGGAAGGTGGAAGAAAGAAAGGAGGAAACAAGGACTATAGACACCGGGGAAGAAAATCAGCTGGGTGGGGAAGGCAAAGGGCAGTGAGTGGGCTCCCGGGGAGCCTCAGTGAACTGCTTAGGCCCAACTGGAGACTATGGTCTGATACCCGCAGTCCCAGTTCAGCTTCCACGCACAAGGGCACTGTTGTAGTCTACTTTCACGCTGCCGATAAAGACAAACCCGAGACTGGGCCATTTACAAAAAGGTGTCTTGGACTTATAGTTCCATATGACTGGGGAAGCCTCATAATCATGACGGAAGGTAAAAGGCCTGTCTCACACGATGGCAGACAAGAGAAGAGGGCTTGTGCATGGAAACTCCTTTTTAAAACCATCAGATCTCATGCCATTTATTCACTCTCAAGTTAATAGCACAGGAAAGACCTGCCCCCATGATTCAATCATGTCCCACTGGGTCCCTCCCACAACACGTGGGAATTATGGAAGCTACGAGATGAGATTTGGGTAGGGACACAGAGTCAAACCGTATCAGTCAGGTTGACAGCCGGCTCTAGGGGAGGATGGGACCCCCCACCCCCACTGCCCCACCCAGTGTGGTCAGACTCTGGAACTAGGTGACACTGGACTCCAGGACTCAGCCCTCAAAGCTGGAGGACCCCATCCCTGCAGAGCTCCACAACCCCCTCCCCACCACAGCTGCTGTCCCAAGTGGTACTCAGCCTTCAGGGAGGCGTGGTCCCGCTGCTTAGACACAGCCTTTGCACGACCAGTTGCAGGGAGTTGTGGGCTCCAAGCATCCATCAAACCCATCAGCTGGCAGAGCTAGAAATAGAGCTCAGCCAGTCACACTGGGCCCAACATCTGTGCTGACTTGGCGAATCAGGCTCAAATTATTTTGATAGATTTCAGGCAGAGGGGACCACAGGAAAACCTTGTTCAGTCTTTCAAAACTGTTAAAGTACTAGTCCTCCAAAAATCAAATACCTCTCTTGTTATTCTTTCCAATTATTTCACCTCTTGCTCATTGCAGCATAAGAAGAGTAAATATACCAAAAAACTGTAAAAGTTGCTACTAAGAAGTTGCAACACACCAGGTACTGTGCTGAATTCTTTAAATGGAACCACAGCAACAACACTTGGGTGCTAGTCCCATTGTTCAGATGATAAAACCAAGGCGCTCAGTCTCTGCGTTTCATTGACTCAATTCACACAGTAACCACAAGTCAAGCCTGAATCTGCCCAAATTCTGTCTTCATTCACTGCCCAAAGCTCTCAGTAGCAGACAAGGCCTGCCCAGCAAGGCCACTGACTCCTGGCAGCTCGCTTGTGATGGGTGAGCAGTTTTAGAGCTAGGGGAGCTTTACACCCAGCAGAAGGTGCTATGCGTGGCTAGCAGGGAATGCTATCAAGCCACCCCTCCCCAACTAGAGAGCTGGGGTTCCAAATTTCACTTGTTTAGCAGCTCGATGACATTGTTGAAAATCTAGGTTTTTTTGAGACAGTCTTGCTCTGTTGCCCAGACTGGAGTGCAGTGACATTATCTCGGTTCACTGCAGCCTCTGCCTCCCGGGTTCCAGCCATTCTCCTGCCTCAGCCTCCTGGGTAGCTGGGATTACAGGTGCCCGCCACCAAGCCTGGCTAGTTTTTGTATTTTTAGTAGAGATAGGGTTTCACTATGTTGGCTAGGCTGGTTTCAAACTCCTGACCTCGG
>NW_012110252.1:4081361-4082561 GCF_000951045.1 Mandrillus leucophaeus
AGAGACGGCTGCAGCGTGGGTCAAACTGGCTATTATAACAGACCCTGCTTGTGCTGACTCACCCACTCCAGTAATAACCCATTAACCCATTCATCCATGAGTGAATTAATCCATCCAAGGGGACACAGCCTTCATGACTCAATCACCTTTTAAGGGCTTTTTTTTTTTTGAGACAGAGTCTCCCATGGTCGCCGAGGCTGGAGTGCAATGGCGTGATCTCGGCCCACTGCAACCTTCACCTCCTGGGTTCAAGCGATTCTTCTGCCTCAGCCTCATTAGTAGCTGAGATTACAGGCATGTGCCACCACATTCGGCTAATTTTTGTATTTTTAGTAGAGATGGGGTTTCACCATGTTGGTCAGGCTGGTCTCGAACTCCTGACATCGTGATCCACCCGCCTTGGCCTCCCAAAGTGCTGGGATTACAGGCATGAGCCATCGTGCCCGCCCAAAGCCTCCACTTCTTAATACTGTTACTTTGGGGATTAAGTTTCAACATGAATTTCAGAGGCAACAAACATTCAAACCACAGCAGCCAGCAAGGAAGGCAGCGAATGGAGAAGGCTCCTGGGCAGGCCATTGATTGTGGCTGTCAGAGCTGGTCCCACAGCAGGACTCTGAAGGTATGGAACACAGCACAGAAAAATGTAATGGGAATGAAAAGGCCTTGGAGTGAAGCTGAGGGAGAATGGCCAGGGAATGTGTATGTGTCCCACAGTGTATGAAGCCTGAGCATCTACCCTAAGCTCCTTCAGTATCTCATGCATCACAAGACATCCTGTGAATCACCCCAGCACTGAGTTTTTCCTCTTGCATCTGTGCCATCCAAACAACGTTGCAAAAACGTTTCATGGGCCATGGAGGAGAGGAGGGTAGTGTGAGCAATGAGACAGCAGCCCTAGGAGAAAACTCCCAGAGAGATGAAAGGACACTGAAAACAAACACACCTGCTTTTGAGATTTTCTGTGGCCTCACCCTGCTTCTCATCGCCTAGGAAACTCATCTCACTTCTTGTGCATATAAAGAATCTAAGTGGGACAAATGCTCTTGCGGGTTCAGAGGGGAGAGTCCATAGGAAGACTGCAACTTGAGCAATGTTTCACTATGAGTGTCCTTCTGCTTCTGTTTTCTCAGTTCCTCTCATTGACAAATGACTTGGCTAAATGCTGGAATCACATAGGAAGCATCCAAAAAATCCCCA
>NW_012110252.1:4083421-4085022 GCF_000951045.1 Mandrillus leucophaeus
ACTGTGCTGAATTCTTTAAATGGAACCACAGCAACAACACTTGGGTGCTAGTCCCATTGTTCAGATGATAAAACCAAGGCGCTCAGTCTCTGTTTTTCATTGACTCAATTCACACAGTAACCACAAGTCAAGCCTGAATCTGCCCAAATTCTGTCTTCATTCACTGCCCAAAGCTCTCAGTAGCAGACAAGACCTGCCAAGCAAGGCCACTGACTCCTGGCAGCTCGCTTGTGATGGGTGAGCAGCTTTAGAGCTAGGGGAGCTTTACACCCAGCAGAAGGTGCTATGCATGGCTAGCAGGGCATGCTATCAAGCCACCCCTCCCCAACTAGAGAGCTGGGGTTCCAAATTTCACTTGTTTAGCAGCTCGATGACATTGTTGAAAATCTAGGTTTTCTTGAGACAGTCTTGGTCTGTTGTCCAGACTGAAATGCAGTGACGTTATTTCGGTTCACTGCAGCCTCTGCCTCCCGGGTTCCAGCCATTCTCCTGTCTCAGCCTCCTGGGTAGCTGGGATTACAGGTGCCCACCACCAAGCCTGGCTAGCTTTTGTATTTTTAGTAGAGATAGGGTTTCACTATGTTGGCTAGCCTGGTTTCCAACTCCTGACCTCGGATGATCTGCCCACCTTGGCCTCCCAAAGTGCTGGGATTACAGGCGTAAGCCACCACGCCCGGCCAACCCAGGTTGTTTTTAACATTGCATCCTGCAAACCTCATCATAGAAATCCACGTCCTCTGGTGTATCCACTCACAGTCAGAAGATAGCTGCAATGACTGCAAGCATTACACCCTTAACAACTCCAGGACCATGAAGGGGAAAGAAAGATCATCACTTGCTAAAGGTGAGACACACTTTTCCTAAAGCTCCCCGCTCCCATCCCTGCATTCTCATGTTTCATCTGCCAAACTGGCATTGTTTGCCCAATCTTAACCACTGGCACGGGGAGTTGAAATGTCGTGATTATCCTAGACCAGTGATCTTCAGTCCCGGCTGCACATTTTAATCATAAGGGAACTCTTCTTCCCTACCCAAGACAAATTAAATCAAAACCAGTGTCACCTGCTGATAAAGACAAACCCGAGACTGGGCAATTTACAAAAGAAGGAGGTCTCTTGGACTTACAGTTCCACGTGGCTGGGGAGGCCTCAAAATCATAGCAGAGGGTGAAAGGCATGTCTCATGTGGCAGCAGACAAGAGAAGAGTGCTGGTGTAGGGAAACACCCATTTTTGAAACCATCTGATCTCGTGAAACTTACTCTCACGAGAACAGCACAGGAAAGATCAATGAAAGGATGGTGAGGCCCAAGTGTCAGTATTTTAAAAGAACTTTTCAGGTGTTTTTAATGTGCAGCCAAGGTAAAAGACCACTGCTTGAACTAATCAAGATTCACCATCTGCTGCAGGGTCAGATACCTGAAAAAATTCCAGGTTCTACTGGTATCTCAGTCTGTTTTCTGTTCCCATAGCTGAATACCTAACACGAGGTAATTTATAAAGAAAAGAACTTCCTTACAGTTCAGGAGGCTGAGAAGTCCAAGGTCAAAGAATTGCTGGTGGGGACCCTGCAGAGTCCTGAGGAGGTGCAGGTCATCGTACA
>NW_012110252.1:4086857-4097276 GCF_000951045.1 Mandrillus leucophaeus
AGGGAGGGGTGAGAGAACAGAATGTCCTCCTCCTTACCTACCCGGGGCAGTGCGCCAACTCAATTTGGACAAGTTAATAGCGAAATACAAAGAGAAATTGTGAACATAAGATGAAAGGAGAAGAGAGGGAAATGCCATTAGCAATGACCCAGAAATTCACAATAATTGAGCTCATTAGTCATATCTGTTTATTATCTGTAATGCGCTCTGCATGTTTCCTGGGAGGGGTGGCCACTTGTCCAGGCCACAGGGGCCACACAGGCAGCCAGGAATCAGGGATGCTCGGTTGGTGGTGCGGGCGGCAGGGCCCCTGGTATCAAAGGGTTTAATGTGCAAACTAACACTATTACGTTTCCTCCAGCGCTCTCCGGCACAGTGACTGTTTTCAGGGGTGACTCCCACCTCAGCGATCCTCAGCCACCCTCACATCAGCCAGGAGGAGAAATATGTTCCTGACAGGTTGGGTTTCTCCTCTGCTTATGACAATGGATTTTCTTTTCAAGGTGAAATGGGCTCTGTTAGAGGCTGTGGGAGGATGTGCTTGCAGCAGTGGTTTCACGCCTTTGCTGTACCTTTGAACCACTGGACAGCATTTACAAATCCTGGCTTGGAGGCCAGGGTCACATCCCACACCAGTTACAACCGTGTCCCTGGTTGCGGGGGAGGGGAACCCAGTCACCTCCAGGTGATTGCAATGTGCAGGCAAGTTTGAGAACCAGGAAGCTAGAGGAGCAATCCTCAGCCCAGGCCACCTATATAAGTCATCTGTGTGCTTTCAGAAACACCAGTGCCAATAAACAGCAAAACAATGGTAGGGCCCCATTCCCAAACTTTCTCATTTAATTGGTTTGGAGTAAGGCCCGGGCATTGGGATTTTCGAAAGTCCCCCAGGTAGGATTTTAACAAGCAGCCGGGGTTGAGAAGCTCTGAGCTGGAAGGCGATGACTGATCGTAGCCAGTTGGTGGTCACCTTCGCCATAACCCAGCGATTCTCAAAACCTTGGTGGATCTCATTTTTGTAAGGCATGAGCCGTCTCACATGCCCTGAAGTTTTGTAAACAAGATACTTATTTTATCTTTCCTCCTACCTCAGCCTCCCAAGTAGCTGGAACTATAGGTGCATGCCACCATGCCGGGCTAGTTTTTATAGACACGAGGTCTCACTATGTTTCCCAGGCTGGCCTCAAACTCCTGGCCTCAAGCAATCCTCCCAAAGTACTGTAATTACAGGGAAAAGCTGTCATACCCAGCCAGGATCCTAATTTTACATTCTCAAGGGAAGCATATACTTGAAAGAATATCGTGGCTCATAGGCCTTTGAAAAAATTAGGAGACTGTGAGTACAATCACCACCTCTCAATAGCTGGTCTGTTTGAAAACTGTTGTTCTGCAATAGTGAAGCTCCATTGTGTTAGCGTGTGTGATCCTATGCACTACACTCCTTTTTAAAATTAGCTCAGTCATACCCTCATCTCTGGAATCAGAGTGGACATTGGCACTTAATGTAGCAGGACACATTTTATAACATTGGCAGCAGAGGACAGGACCACCTTCCCTGTGGCAGTGAACACTGCTCTGCCAGCCTCTTTGGGAATAATGCTGCTTTTTTAGGGAGTGCATTTTCACTCGTGTTATGTTCAGATTTGAATAATGATGACAAATGCCCTAACAGCATATACGGTACTTTAGATTTAAGTCTTTTGCCCTAACAACTCATTGAACATTCTGCTATTTCTCTGTGTTGCTGCATGAGCTTGTTCTGAAATTAGAGATGTAGGAAGAGGTGGATACGTTCATTCATGTACGTGTGCTACCTGAGTGCCTACTGTGTGCTGGATTTTGCTGCTTTGTAAATAGTAGATAGCCCCTGCTATCTACGACTATCTACCAGTGGCTTCCTCTTGCTGGTGGTAGCACTGGGTGCTAGGGTGTCCAAAGAAGGAATATTTAACCTAGTCTGAGAGTGTCCCAGAAGGCTTTCTGTAAGTGACAACACCAAAATAGGATCTTAAAGACTAGGGGGAATAGGCTGGGGGTGAGTTGGGGACAGACTGCATTCTGGACAGAGGGATGAGTCCATGCAAATGCAGAGAGCCGTAAGAAAGCCTAAAGGTGAATCAGAACAGCCTGGGTACGATGCCCTGATGGGCCCACACAGAATAAGGCTGAAGAATTAGGCAGGGCCAATCATGAAGGGCCTTGTGTAACATGCAAAAAGGCTTGTATAGCATGCCAAAGAATTTTCCCAAATGTAATGGAAAGTCATTGAAGGCTTTTGAGCAGGGCATCAAATAGAATCCAATGTGAGTTTTGAGAAAGCCACTTTGGTGGCAGTGTGAAGAATCAGTTAGAAGGAGAAGAGATGAAAGCAGTGGCTCTTAACCTTGGATGCACATTGGAATCATATGGAGAGCCTTTAAAAAAAAAACTCACACACACACACACACACACAATGGATGCCTGGGTCCCACCCTCAGAAATTTGAACATAATGAGATTGGGGTGTGACCTGGGCATCAGGTTGCTGAAAGTTCTCTGTGAGAGCTAATATTCTGGGTTAAGTTGACTGGGCTGGGGTGCCTAGACGTCTGGTCAAATATTCTGAGTGTGTCTGCGAGGGCATTTCTTGTTGAGATTAACATTTGAATAGGTGGGCCCAGTAAAGCTGACAGTGTTCCCTAATGTGGGCAGGCCTGGTCCAACAGTGCTCCCTAATGTGGGCAGGCCTGGTCCAACGGTGCTCCCTAATGTGGGCAGGCCTGGTCCAACAGAGCTCCCTAATGTGGGCGGGCCTGGTCCAATGGTGCTCCCTAATGTGGGCAGGCCTGGTCCAATCAGCTAAAAGCCTAAATGGAATGAAAAGTTGGAGTAAGAAGGAGCTCCTCCTGCCTGAATGCTTGAGGGGGACATTAGTCTTTTCTGGCCTTTGGACTTGGACTGAAACATTGAGTCTTCCTGGGTCTTGAATCTACCAGGTTTGTCTGGAACTTATACCATCAGCTTTCCTGGTTCTCAGGCCTTTGGACTTGGACTGGAACTATACCCTTTGCTCTCCTGGGTATCCAGCTTGCCAGCTGCAGATTTTGGCATTTAGCCTCCATCATCATGTGAGCTAATTCCTTATCTCTGTGTGTGTGTGTGTGTGTGTACATGCATATTCAATGATTTTATTTCTCTGGAGAACCCTATTACACCATCCAACTGATTCTAATGTGTGGCCAAAGTTGAAAGCCACAGCTCCTTGCAGAGAGGTCAGGTGGCGGCAAAGGCAGTAATCTGAATAATGAAATGAGGCATCTCCTGCAGTAAGGCAGCAGTCGATGGGGGGCAGACCTGGCCAAAAGCTCAGGCTTGGGTGGAGGGAAGAATGTTATAATGGCAGGTGGGCAGTGGAAGGTTGAGGATGTTGCTGCTATTTGGATTGGGAAAGGGAGCTAGCTGGCTGAGGGTTGCAGATGGCTCCCAGAGCCCATTGGAGGCTGGGAGCACCACGGATGCTATTACCAGTATGCAGTACAGCTGAAGTGTGCCAGGGTGCAACCATCAACCCAGGTGACAAGCCCTCATCCTCCCCTTCCTCCATCCAGCCTCATTTTTACTTCTAGCTCCGGGCTCCATGTCCACAGCCTCTCCACACCAAGTATCGCATCACCCAGGAACTTGTTAGAAATGTACTGTCTCAAGTCTCATTCAGAACTCTTGAATGAGAACTGCATGTCACAGGTCCCCAGGTGACTGGAACACATGTCACCCGTCGAGAACCAATGCTCTTGCCTTTTCCAACAACAGTATCTGTGGCCTTCCGACTATGCTGCGAAATGCTGTTCACTCTGCTTGGAACACTGTCCTCTCATTCTTTCTAGCCAATTTGACTCCTCTTTAAGGCTGTGTCAATGTTAGCTCCTCTCTGACTACTCCCAAGACCTGGCCGGGAGAGCTGTTTGCTGCCCTGAGCGTGTTCCCATCAACTTCATCAAGGCGTCACCCTGTTGCTTTTCCTTATCCTCAGCACTGACACGTGAGGTCAGTGCTCAGTAAGGTGTTTATGTGTTCACTGAATGAAACTCGGGCTCCTTGATTTCCAGCTCGACATCCTAATCCAAGCCCTGGGACCATTTTCTACACGTGGAAAGTCATGCCTGTTTAAAAGAAAATGCTACTATTTAAGCCCCAAACACCTCACCCTACATATGCCTGATGTTACCCCCCAGATTGGGGAACTCATCAGGTTTGTTGTTTTCTATAAAAATTTACAAAGCCATATCTCACGCTTTCAAATTATTTTACATGCCACATAAAGTTCTGATCCTGGATCCCAACCTCAGTCAGTTCTTTTCCTAAGAGGCTACAAAGAAATGAATTTCAATACATTGGAAGTTTATTAATTACTGAATTTTCTAAGCATGAAAACCTTCTCTGTTGGATTCCTAGCATGAAAGCTGTTTTCTATTGTAGCAAGGAGAGTTAAATAATTACAACTATCTGTGACCTTTTTCATAATCTACTCTGTAAATTCCTAGATATGAAAATCAGGTCCTTTGCCTTTTTTCTATTTCTTGTGGGGCTTAACACACAGTTAGTGCTTAATAAATGTCCTTCTGGAGTAATTAAAGAGGAGCTTTTTTCCCTAGCACAGATACATTGAGCCAAGAAGCCTGCGTAAACTGTGGGCAGCCTGCTGAGCTGAGTACCTATTCAATGTTTATCTCCTCCTTCCAGGTCTGCCCCTGTCTTAGGAATCGTCCTTTCCAAATCTGGGATTCATGGCTGGTCACTAATACTTATTACTTGCTATACTATAAAAATAACCTTCCAGAACCCAGGAGCTTCTGGAACCAGAGAGAAAGCAGAGAAATCCACCTTCATGTCTCTCAAATGCATCATCTTGTTAATCAGGTTAGGCCCTGAAGAAAGAGCTTCTTTCCCCCGACCTCATCTCAACATTTCCAGAAATGCTAACACTTAAACTGCTTCCCCCCTGCCCCCAGCTCATTAGGACCTGCCAGTCACATTGTGTCGGAAAGGATCTGATCTCTGTGTCACAAACGTGGCCTTAGAAATTGCAAACATTTGGAAATTCACAGCAAAAAAGTATGCACCCTCAAAACATAAGAATTTGTCAAGAGACTCAGTCATGAGCCTCTGTGCATCTGGATGGGGTATGTGGGATTCCCTCAACCAAATCAGGACATGGGGTGGGAGAGCCTCCCCTATAAGGCTCCATTCTGGCACTTTTCACAGATTCTCATTTCCTCCTCACCAGAGACAACAAAGCAGGTATTGCTAGTCTCATTTTACAGACCAAGTAACTGAGGCTTAGAGAGGCTAAGAAACTTACCAGAATGTCAGAGCTAGTGAGGCTAAGGAGGATGATGCTTCTGTAGGGGTCACATTCTGCTTACCTCAAACGCTGTGCTTTTGTTGTTATTATTGCACTGGATTGGCATGAGTCCCATTTTTCTGAAAACGCATGCTTTATGTAACAAAAAAGAAACCCTAAAAGGCTTTCCTACTTGTTAGGGACAAGCTGCCCCAGGACCACCCCCGCCCCCTGCTGTCCCGCCGTCCCGCCACTCAATGCAGCTGACCCTTACCCTGAATACTCTGCAGCTGCATCCCTGAACCCTTATCTAGGCACCACAGCAAGGTCACCAGACTTGCTGAGCGAACCTTGATTACAGCCCCCCTGGATGGCACAGGGGAGGTCACGAGAAACATGGATAAACCTAAGTTACATCCTCTTGTAAATTCCTAGTTTCACTAGATAATATATTGTAAGCCGATCACGAGAAGATATGTGGTAAAGTTAACTGACAACCCCAGGGTCTCTCTCCCCCATATACACCCCTCATTTTGTAAGCTCAGGGCTGCCTCCTCTGACTGCAGTGGGGCAGCCTGGCAGGTTAATAAACTTACTCCCCTGACCTTGGGTCTCTCTCTCTCTCATCCTTTCTTTTGGATAACCTTACACTACCGAAACACTTTGTTCTACTTTTCTCTTATGGTAATTGAATTCCATGAGAGAATTCCCAAATTCCCCACTCTCTGGCATTATGGCACCTGAAGCTTTCTGTTACAATGCCAGTGTTTTCTGCAATAGAGAGAATTCCAAGTTGGAAAACATGAAATGCTTAGTAAGTGTTTATTTTGTCCAAAACCCCATGGTAGATGCTGTGAGGGAACACACTAAAAAATCCTACAAGTTAAGGTTTTGGGGTTTTTTTGAGATGGAGTCTTGCTCTGTTGCCCAGGCTGGAGTGCAATGGTGCAATCTTGGTTCACTACAACTTTCCCCTCCTGGGTTCAAGCGATTCTCCTGCCTCAGCCTTCTAAGCAGCTGGGATTACAGGTGCCCACCAACACGCCCAGCTAATTTTTGTATTTTTAGTAGCAAGGGGGTTTCACCATGTTGGCCAGGCTGGTCTCGAACTACTGACCTCAAGTGATCCGCTCCCCCTTGGCCTCCCAAAGTGCCAGGATTACAGGCGTGAACCACCATACCTTGCCGTAAGTTAAGGTTTAAACATTTCAATGTGATAACCAGCCCTCTACAAGGTGCATTGCCAAATAAATGTTCTACCCAATTTCTACAGGCACTCAGACATTATGCCCTTACTGGGCATCTTGGCAGCTCAAAGAACGGATTTCAGTAAAGTATTTCCTGTCACCTGCCCTAAGGAAAGGAGCATTGGTGTTTTCAAAGGGAAGGAAAGCCAGAGAGGCCTTTGAGGAGGAGTCTCTATGAGGTTGTGCTTAATTAGGATGGAAGGCCTGGAGCGGTCAGTAGAATTGTCCAAATCAGGGTAGATTAAGGAGGCTGTGTAGAGGGGGAGGATTTGAAAAGTCCATTTTGGATGTGCCTGCACCACACAGCATTGTATGCACAATCAGATCCTATCACTTGAGCTACCTCCAAGACTCAAACACTCCAGGTAGGAAGAAAATCAGGCCTGGCATTTGACCGCCTTTGTTTGGTGAACAAAGTATTAGCAATTAGAGTCACCCGGTGATCCCCAACTCCCACATAGGCCACCGCTTTCTCAGATTCATATGTGCAAGGAAAGAACTTGCTTAGAGCCAATGGTATACTGGGGCCAGCATGTACCAGCTACAGAGAATCAACTGTGAAAGAGGAATTTTTGTGAGCTAGTTAACTATTGGTAACTGGCCATGGAGGGAGCATTTACACTGTGGAAATTGGCAAAAGTTACAAATCAAAGCTTTTTATTTTGGGGGCAGAGCCAGTTTGCCAGCATACCACTACTTGGAGCTGTCCATGTACTGTCTCTCTGATTCGCACATTTACGTAAACTCTGTGCCATTTGGAAAGCCTCAAGTTAAAAATGATATGCTTAATGAATTTGACAGTTTGGGCACTCAGCTATAAGAGGCCAAGGATGTATCTGCACTGAAGCAAGTCTTCTTGAAGGGCCACTAGGTCTCCATATCAATTAGGGCAGTAGTTCTCAAAGCATGATCCTGAACCAGCAGCATCATTATCCTGTGAGAACCTGTTAGAAGCACAAATTCTCCCATTTCACCCCACATCTGCTGAATCAGGAACCCTAGGGTTGGGGCCCAGCAATTTATGGTTCCATAAGTCCTCCAGGTGGTTCTAATGAACCCCCAAGTTTGAGACACTTTGAGTAACCTCTCCCCTAAAAGTAAAACAAACGTTCACCTCTTACCATTTATATGTTATATCCGCATTATACACTATCATGTCATCAACAAATTATCAGGTGCTTAACTAAGTACCTTTGTGTCTTAGCTCTGTGTCATAGTCAGCCTTGAAGTTGGCCTCCAAGGTTAGCCCTGGTATTCATGCCTTTATTTAATCTCCTCCCACATTGAATCACTGGTGGTCTATGTGACCAAAAGAGGACTTGGAAATGCTAATGAGTGGCTTCTGAAGCTGGATCATCAAAGGCATCAAAGCTTTTGGTTTGGTTTCCGGGGGTACTTACTTTGAGGGACCCGGCCACCATAGTATGAACATACTCGAGTAGCCCTACCCAGAATAAAACAGACACCAGAAGCCCCAGCACCAACTTGCCAGCTGTGTGAGTGTACCATCTTGGAAGCGGACCCTCCAGCCCCAGGGAAGACTGCGGCCCACACCGACTTCTGACTGCAACCTCACGAAAGACCCTGAACCACAGCAGGCCAACCAAGCCCCTTCTGCAGTCCTGACCAAAAGAAACTTAGAGTTAAGGCACTACGTTTTGGGTAATTTGTTTCACAGCAATAGATTACCAATCTATTCTGTGTTAAAAGTGGTTGAGGCCAGGCACGGTGGCTCACGCCTGTAATCCCAGCACTTTGGGAGGCCTAGGCGGGTGGATCACGAGGTCAGGAGATCGAGACCATCCTGGCTAACACAGTAAACCCCGTCTCTACTAAAAATACAAAAAATTAGCGAGGCGTGGTGGCGGGTGCCTGTAGTCCCAGCTACTCGGGAGGCTGAGGCAGGAGAATCACGTGAACCCAGGAGGCGGAGGTTGCAGTGAGCCAAGATCGTGCCACTGCACTCCAACCTGGGTGACAGAGCGAGACTCCATCTCAGGAAAAAAAAAAAAAAAATGGTTGAAGGTGGAGGTGAATGTGGCAGCCATGTGTGGGGCTTGAATGGTACAAAGATGTATGAAATTATGTCTTTTCCAGAATTACGCTTACTGTTTATGTGGGAGACATGTGTGCACTAAAGTTTGTAAAGCATTACTTATTGTTGATTTAAGAGATAATGCAAATCTAGGGGGAGAAAATGCTTGTGCAGATCCTTTGAGAAATGAGCCGTGCTGTAAAGTCAAGTTTTCCCTCCCCTTTTAAGCCCTGCCAGCATTTTAATCTGCACCCTCTCTAAATATATGACATACTTCCTTAGCTTTTTGAGCAGAGTTAATAGGAAGTGCTTGTTGCTGATGGGGCAGGTGACTGTAGCTATCAGCTGGGGACCCAGGGTTGCACATCAGTGATGGCCTTCAGCCTACCTGTGTCTCAAGGCCAACAGACAAGACCAACTTCGGGCTTCAAGTGTCTACATAAATCCCCTCATTCATTCCTTACCACAGACTCATGAGCATCCCATTTTCTGGCGTGAAACTGCAGCTTGAAGCAGATAAGTGAGACGACCCAGATAATAAGTGGCAGAGCTGTGACTGTTGACTCTGAGCCCATGCTGTTTGTAGTCTAGCACATGGCCTTCAGGGACTCTCACTTTACTCAGAAAAGCCTTTGCTATCAGCTTGCCTAAAATCATACCTAAAGGTAATGCACGTTCATTGTACAAAATCCGAAAGGCACAAAAGCCAGGCTCTCCAGCCAGCCATCGGTTCTCTTCTCTGAAGGCCACCACGGCTTCCAGTTTTCCATGTCCACCCACTCTATTCAGTTTGCTTTGGATCATCAGACTGTCTCCCAAGACCTGAGGAAAGCAGAGAAGTTTCAGACCCTCGACTGTTAGAGGAAGGCTATACTTCTGCAGTGTGAATGAGGGAGGTAGAGGCTATCGCAGTCTCATCTCCATGGGGTCTGTTGCCCTCCAGGAAATCATGCTCTTCTTTGCTGTGGCAACGAGCATCTTCTGATTCCACAATACCCATGTCCTCTGTGGCCAATGCACTGCCATCAGGGACCACCAGCCCCTGACGTTACCTGGTGTTTTTTTCAGGCAGAGTAAAGGACTCATGCTCACTGGGTCAAAAATCTGCTTGTGGGTTTCGGAGAGGCCTTCTGCTAAGGCAGGATGACAAGCCACGTGGTCTGGGTTCAGGTTCTAGGTCTGGGAACCTGAGCTAAGTCAGTCCAGCTCTTGGAACCTCATACTGGGCCTACCCCAGAGGGCAGCCAACTCAGTGAGGACAGCCGTGCCTACCCCTGCACACCCCATGAGCTCTGTGCTCACTCAGGGGCAGCCACCACACAGCCTTGTGAGGTTCTCTACGCTTGTTTATCTCATCCAGTGGTTATGTCCCTTGAGGAGGGACTGTGTCACTCCCCATTCTCTCCCTGCTTTACATAGCACTTGACATGTAGTAGATGCTCATTCAAGATTTTTGGAATCTTTCAACATACATCTAATGGTATATATATATGTGTGTGTGTGTGTGTGTGTATATATGTGTGTATACATATGTGTGTGTATATATGTGTCTGTGTGTATATATATACACAGACACATATATGTGTGTATATATATATACATATGTATATACACACACACACAGACACATATATACATATGTATGTGTATATATAGTATCGGTGAGGGGAGGGAGATTGGTTCCAGGACCTCCTGAGGATACCAAGGTATAACAATATACACTGATATGTGGCTGGGCACGGTGGCTCATGCCTGTAATCCCAGTGCTTTGGGAGGCAAAGGCGGATGGATCACTTGAAGTCAGGAGTTTGAGACCAG
>NW_012110252.1:4097711-4104857 GCF_000951045.1 Mandrillus leucophaeus
ACTTCCTGATATAAAATCGTATAGCATTTACATATAACCTACACACATCTTCCTGTATATTTTAAATAATCTCTAGATTATTATGTGTTAGGCTGTTCTTGCATTGCTGTAAAGAATACCTGAGATAGGGTAGTTTATAAAGAAAACAGGTTTAATTGGCTCACTGTTCTGTAGGCTGTACAGTAAGCATAGAGTTGGCATCTGCTTGGCTTCTAGGGAGGCCTCAGGAAGCTTCCAGTCATGACAGAAGGGGGAGTAGGCATCTCACAGGGCAGAGTGACAGCAAGAAAGCTGGGGTGGTGCTGCACACTTAAACAACCAGAACTTGAGAGAACTCACCATCATGAGGACAGCAGCAACCCATGAGGGATCCGCCCCCATGACCCAAACACCTCTGACCAGGTCCCACCTCCAACACTGGGGATTACAATTCAACTTGAGATTTGGTAAGAACATACATCCAAACTATTAATATATCAAATATCTAAAACAATGTAAATACTATGTAAATATTGTTATGCTATACCGTTTCAAGGAATAGCCAGAAAAGTCCGTACATATTCAGTATAGATATATTTTTTTCCAAATACTTTTGATCTGCCATTCTGTTGGTTGAATCCACAGATGTGGAACCCACAGTTACAAAGGGGTGACTGTCCACACATCCTACTGGTGCTGTTTCTCTGGAGGACCCTGACTAATACACTCCCCAAGTCCTGTGCCCCAAATATTTTTTCTTATTTGTTCATTGATGGATCCCATCAATGGCCTAGCAGAGAACCGAGCACAGAGTTGTGTGTTGCCATTTGACTTAACAGAATTCTAGGTGCAAGCAGCATTTTAAAATTATGTCTTTTATATTATGAGATTGAAACACTTGTCAATATTTACTTTTAGTGAACTTTTCATAAAATTTCTCCTCTCGACCTACATTTTAGAAGTTGAAATATAGTGCAGGTAAACCGTTTCAGGCATTTACTGTTTCCACAGGTTGGGCTCTATAAATGCCTGGCAATGGAATTGCTTTGTTATCCTCAGATAAGCCTTTGGGTGGGAAATAATCTTCTACTAAAGGTATAAAGAGATTACAGAATCAGACCCCCAAAAAACTCCACTGCCCATCCTTGCATCAAGCTTGTACTCCAAACATATTACATACATGTGGGGAACGTGAACAATTTCAGGGTGATTTGGAGCCCTCAGTTACTGCCCTCTTCTTCCTTAGCATTACAAGCTCCTGATTATGTGTCAAGCCCTGGGGGAAGGGTCATGACTAATCTAAGCCTATAAGGGACATCCTTTTTCTAACTTCTTTGCATCATGGCCAATTCTGGCTAGTGAGATCTAAACGGAAGACTTCTTGGACATATCTGGGAAAGGTTTTTCCCCCCACTAATAACAAGGAAGATGCAGTTTGCTCCCCCTTTCTCTTTCCTCCTGCGTCAAATGCAGACATGATGGCTGGAACTGGGGCAGTTGTCTTATGACTGAGGCAAAGGCTGAGATAATCAGATACCAACTCTAACATCACTGAGCTGCTGAACCAAAGCCAAACTCTCCTACTTCCAGAATTATTGTATTGGAAAAATGAACTTATATTCTTTCAAGCAGCTGTGGTCAGGTTTCTGCTCCTTGTAACCAAAAACTATATTACAACCACCAAACTTACTGCAACAGAAAAGGCAGTCAGTGCTCTTCCTCAACGTAAACCGAAAGAAACTACTATAGTGGGTCTTCTAATACTTTATCAAAGCCCCCTTTCCAAAATTACACATGGTAAAATCTATGGGAAATGTTAAAATTCACCAAAAGAGCCCAGCTTAATCAGCATTATAAAAATATTCTGGACAGAAATACAGCTAGGTAGAATGGAATAATCACTAATGTATGAATCAGGAACAGCACATTCAAGCTCTTGCTATGAGTAGCATCACTTCTTTTTACTGGACCTCATTTTATCACTTGTAAAATGAAGTCAGACTGGACAACTCCTAGGGTTCCCTTCAGATCTGAGATTCTATATAGACTATAAACTGAAATAAATTATTTTAAAAGCTCACGAAATTCTTCTGTAGGCTCCTAATTTGCTGGCTGCTTCCCAATCACCACAGTTGACATTCTAAAGCCTTGGATAAGTTTGAAAGGACAAAGTCATACGCCTTTGCTCATAAATATGTCCTGACTTTTCAAAGTGCATTGGATTAAAGACAGTGGCAGCTTCATACCATGGAAACCACAGATGCAACACAGAATGTAAGCGTGTTTTCCAGGAGGCAAGTACTTCTGTTGTATCACGCTGTGCCTTGTATGCAAAGACTTGGGCTTGCCATCCACCAGAACTGCTGAGCCCTGGGGGGACTGATCCAACGCCTCCTTATATTCATCCTTTTCACATTAGCTAGCATCCATTTTCTCTTTTTAAAAAGAGAAAATGTGCTTCTGTCCTTGATCTTTCACTAAAGGGAAGCTAAACTATCTACAATAGATGGCTCTCTCAGTACTTAACTCTGTTATGCTATTTGCATATTCATTGTCCGGGCTGCAGTGTTTTATCATGCCACGATTTAGCTTGTTTTGTGCTGTCTGGTGAATTCTGGGCCGGAAAATAGAGCTGAATAATTTGGTTGGCTTTCAGGAGAAAACCCTGTCTCCCTTTTGTCTCCCATCAACTCACCCAGACTCATGCACATGCACCTAAGTCCTCCTTAAAAATGTAAAACAGATTCTTTAACAGGTTGTTTATGAGCAGCACAAAAAGACGCACTGATCTCTTCACATCAACATAAGTGAACAATAAAGAAGTCATGTTCTGGGCCATTCATTATATGAGATTCTTAGGGTGTGTATATTAGAAAGTCATTCTGAAGCTCTTAATTACAGAAATCATCCACAGTCAAAGTGAGAGGGTCAAGGTGAGGATTTCGTTTTGTTCCTTTTCAGTCATGTTAAACAGTAATGTGCACACTGGGACTCTGAAGGAAACCTGTATATGGTGAGCAAAGTTTAGAAGACCAATGCACGGCCTTAACCAACACAGCAGATCTCCCTTGAATGCCTACCATGTACAGGCTTGGGGTGTGGTATGCTCTGGGAACTGAAGGCGAATCAGCCTTTGCCCTGAATTCAACAATATCACAGTCTGATAGTCTCACAAGTAGACGTCACGGACCTCTGTGTGCTCATTTCTGTGTGACAGTCTAGGCTCCATTGAAAGGTTAGGCACTGCCTCCTGCCTATGAGAAGTTCCCAGTGAAGCCCAGGATATGCAGCTACATTTGACACACCATTAAGGAGAGAAGAGAGGATGTTAGCTGCTCTGAATTTAGGAAGAAGGAGCATTTAATTTGAGGGTAATAATATAAGAAAAAGACTGAACATGACATACTCTCATGGGAGAGTGGAGGAATGATGTTCGTTCATTCATCTGTTCATCCAATCACTTATTAATGGTAGGACACTATTCTAGGCACTGGTACCGTAGACAAGACTGAGATGGACTCAGCCTCTGGCCTCATTACACTCACATTCTAATGGAAGACATAGAACAATCACAAAATCCACGCTTTTGCTTTCTTATTTTTAAAAATATAATGTTTAATACATACAAAAATAGATAGTTTGTAAATACAATGTATAAGGCATTTACTGAATGCCAGGAAATTCACCACTCAACGCATAACTAGATTTACACCTAAGTGAATAATTCACAGTTTAATTATAGTTGCAATGAGTGCTTAGAAGATATATGTGTGTGTATGTATATATGTATATGTGTATGTATATGTATATGCATATGTATATGCGTATGTATATGTATGTGTATGTATATGTGTATGTATATGTGTATGTGTATGTGTATGTATATGTGTATATGTGTATGTATATGTATATGTGTATGTGTATGTATATGTGTATGTGTATGTATATGTGTATGTGTATGTGTATGTATATATACATACATACACACACACACACACACACACACACAGACACATGTATCTATGACAGTGAATCACAGGGTAACCTGGCCTATTCTAGGGGGTCAGAGAAGGTTTCCCTAAGTAACATTTGTTGAGCAATGGGAATGTATAGGCAGGCAGGAACTTTGAAAGATAACCCAGGCATAGAATTTAGACTTCATAATAATGGGAGTAGTAATAACAATAATAATGGCAAAA
Source organism: Mandrillus leucophaeus (assembly GCF_000951045.1). Classification (NCBI taxonomy): domain Eukaryota; kingdom Metazoa; phylum Chordata; class Mammalia; order Primates; family Cercopithecidae; genus Mandrillus; species Mandrillus leucophaeus. The sequence goes on from NW_012110252.1 coordinate 4,101,890, forward strand.
CGTTGCATTTCTTGGGGACTTATGATATGTTTTATCAAATGCTGTACACATTTATTTGATCCCTACAACAAAACCTAGAAAGCCGATCTTGCTTTCCCTACTTTGCAGTTGAGGAAACTGAGACTCAGAAAGGTTGAGTAATACATGCAAGGGCATAGAGCTGGTAAATTGAGGAGCTGCCATGTGGCAAGAAGGGGCAAGAAATGAGAAAAATTACATTTGCTGGCTTAGCAGAGTTAAATTCCTTTCACTTGACTGTTTTCTAAATGGTGCATTTACAAATACATACTTATTCACTAAGTCTGTCCATTAGACATCCAATACAGGGTACCACATGAGCTCAGGAAGATGGTCTAACTCCCAGGGCAGATGGACTTTTAGGTAAATTTATAGCCAGTCAGTGCTGGGAGCCAAAAGCATTTCTTTCTTTGAAAAGTTGAGTTAGTTTCCCGTCAAAATATTATTTAAGGGTAAGACCCCAAGTGGAATGTTCCAGAAGACCTTTAGCAATAGTGCACTGTATGTTATTTAAACTAAAAACAATGCTGTGAAAAATTGCACTTCAGCACGAGCAGCACCAAATGGAATTGAATTGGGCAGCCGAAAAGGAGACATGATGATTGAAATATTTTCCAGACTATTACATCCTTGAAGGGTTTAAACAGTGAGGAGAAAGACAGGGAAGGGGAGGAGGATGATTTAGCATAGTTCATTTAAGAACAACAGGACGAAATTAACCTTGGGAAGGGGGGTAAGCGGGGAGGGTGGCTGGGAGAAACATAATGCAAGATGTAAGAAGCTTCCTGAAGGAGAAGTGTGCTGGGCTGCAGAATTTTCCAACCCAGCAAAGCAGGCAAAGCCATCTATCATAAAAGTCATTTACAAGCAAACTTGACAAATTACTGAGAAAATATATTATGGGCCACATTCCTAAACAGCCTTAGGAATGGACCAACTACTAGGTGTTTTCTATGCCTAATTCAGGAAAATCTCATACTTCTTTGAGATTTTAATCTTTATTTATATTTTTGGAGCCTCTTTTCCTCCACTTTAAAATGGATCGGCAAATAAGTTACCCAACTTGGTGTGTGGGTGTCCTATCAGTTACTGCTCTAACAAAATTTCAACTCAGGGAGGGAGATAGATTGCATTACAATTTTAAAATGTCTATTAACTGAACTGTCTTATTAATAAGGCTGACTTCCTAATCCTAGTTTACTTATAATTTTCAGTCAGGCTGCAGAAATTCTAAATTACACAAAGCAGCCGAAAGATTAAAGAAAATTTCTAGAATTAAAAACCAGCAGACCTAAACATTTATTTTCTCAGTATATTGAGAAAAATAAAAGGTGAGACTGTGGGGGAAAGGGAGGGCGTGACAGTCCCAGCTTTGCTGGGCCTGGAAATTGTCTATAAACCTCCCCAGCCATCTTTATTGCTTTGCAATTTCTGAGATCTGGCCAACCTCCTGATTCACACGACCAGAATTAATGTATGTGCATTGCTGCCCCCTGCTGGATGTATGGAACCCATTTCCATTTTTGCAAATGGAAATGCCATTTGCAAATTTCAATTACTTTTCAATTCCTTTTCCTCCCTCTCCCACCTGAAATATAACTCCCCTCAAAGGACTCAGTTAGGAGACCATTTCATCTGAGCTAATGGGCAAACATTCCTTATAATGCAATTAGTGGGCTTCCTCATACAGTAACCCCATGGACTCTCTGACGGCATGGCTTGCTGGAGGCAACGGAAAATGGGAAACACAGCATCTTGGTGCTCCAAGGACCACTTTTTGAAAATACTCCCTTGAATTAATATTAATTCAGGCACAAGTGGTTTCTCTTCTCAGAGGATCCAGGGGTAGAGTCAAAATGTCAGCCAGCCCTTTCCTCCTTACCTCACCTTCATTTGATATTTGTTGATATTTTTATATGATGCCTTTTTTTTTTTTCTTGCAATGGGGCTGCTGCATCCTGGAGACCAACACCTCTCAAATGCCACCACAGATAGAGGCTCTCTCCGCCCAAGCCACAGAGGCCCCAGAAGTGTCAAGGAATCCCCAGGGTGCCAACATCCACTGAGACCTGGCTGGGCTGGACCAAGTTTTCTATTTTATAGGCAGACTCTTAGGATGTGGCATAATCAGAAAGAGGGGAGGGAAGGAAGAAAGTTATTTTGGTTGGAATGACCACATCTTCACTCTGCTGGTGTAGGGAATACTGGGTAGACAAACCCCAGGCCCCTTCTCTTAGGTAACTTACAATTCATTGGTCAGTTCTTAGTATCTTGTCCATATCAGCTAGGCTGGACTATGACTTATGGTCTCAGGATTAGTCTTAACCCAACCCCTTCCAGCAACCTTGCCCACAAATTTCTTTCTCAGAGTTCCTCTGCCTATCTCCCAATCTGTCCAGTTCGTGTACCTACTACAGCCAGGCTCCCCTCTTGCTGTGCCTTGTGGGCCTCTTGTTATAAATCATGGTTCTCAAAATTCACTGGGTACTTGTTAGAAAATGCAAATTCTTGGGCCCCAGCCCAGTCCTACTGAATTACAGCTCTGGAGTGGGGTCCAGTGATCTGTGTTTAACAGGCCCTGGGAGTGATTCTGATACACACTCAAGTTTGAGAACTGTTGTTATAAATGAATCCCATTTTTCTCCACTCACCAACTCCTAACCAGAAATGTCTCTGGGCTAAGTCTCATTAATGCTGATGGAAAAATACATTAAGAAGCCTGAAAAACTATGCTTCATGCCAGTTATGGATGCTGATGGCCTATTCATCCTCAGAGGTCTAGACTGAATGTGAAACCTCTTGGGTAACCTTCCCTTCATCTGCCAGCCTCTGACCAGGACAACTCAATCATGTCCTCTCTCCTGTGTGTGTCCTCCACACTAGTTGACAGCAGTGATCAGACTCTTATTGTCCCTTGTTATGCAAACTGAGTCTTGGACTAGTTTATCTG
>NW_012110252.1:4106054-4108810 GCF_000951045.1 Mandrillus leucophaeus
ACCATCATGCCCACCTTTGACTGGTGCCTTTGTTTTAGCCTCTTTTGCATACTCACAAACCAATCAGCATGCACTTCCCATTCTGAGCCCATAAAAGCCCTGGACCCAGCCACACAGGGAGAGACACCACCCAACTTCAGGTGGTCTATTCTCTGCCCTTCTCACCCTTCAACTGTCAGTATGACCTCATTCTTCTTGGACATGGGACAAGAACTCAGGAACCACAGAACACAGGTACGAGCTGTGACGCTGGCAGACTAGGGCACACCCAGCTCAACTGCAGGACACTTGACGTGGGATCTGGGCTGGTGCGCAAGCCAGGCATGGCCCAGCAGGCCGAGTGGACAGAGTACCTCCTGCAGCAAGCCTGGGGCAGAGCAAGGCCCAGACAGGGGCATGGACAGCTGGAGGTCTCCGGCTGGCAAAGTGGCCAAGAAAAATCCTGCATCAAGGGGGCAAGCATGTGGAGAGCTGAGATGACCATCATATCCCCCAATCCAGCTTTCCTGGGCTGATGGATCAGGGACTAGAACCTAGACTTTGGACGATGCTACATTTGAAGCACTAGCTTGTCTCAAGATGGCCTGCCTGGCCTCCTAAGCATGGAGATAAAGAAAAATCTTGAGTCCCTTCAAGGGAAATTCCAAGCACCTAGCTAACCTTGAAAAGTAAACAAGCAACCTGATAAGCAGGAAGATAGTAACAACAGTCTCCCAAGCAAACCAGAGACGCAAGGTGTTTTGCTTCCTTATAGAAACTAAAAGATAGCATCTTAACATATGTTCTCAAGTTGTGAGTTGTTTTTAGAAATCACCACAAGATAGAAAGTGCTGACCACTATCACTTAATGCTCAGATAAGGGGGAAATGATGACTGAACTCTGGCTGCCATTCTCTGTTCTAAATTTCTTCCTGAGGGGTCTGGAGAAAGTTATGCCCATGGGTCAAAACAATGTATAACCTCTGTGTAATTGGTTTACAATTTTGTCTGCAATTCCTGCTTTCCTGAAATGTACCCCTGCCTTTAAAAACCCTTGCTTGCAAGCCCCTGGGGAGTTCTGGTGTTAAACATTAGCTGCCTATTCTCCCCTCACTTGGTGCCCGGCAGTACATGCCCTTTTCTCCTGCTGCAAATCTTAGTGTCAGTGCCTGACTTTACTGAGCTGGGTAAGCAGACCCCAGTTCAGTTCAGTAACAAAGACCTATTACAAATTCCTCTTCCCCACTTTGTAGCCCTCATGATCCCTGTGTTTATGGTGATACTAATGTGGCTTCTAGGACCTAACCCAACCCAAACAAATGGACTTCAAACAAATAGGTTTCTATATCTCTCTTCAAAAGTCCAAGTAGGCAGGTGACCTAAGGGTTAAAGTGGCACTGTTCCAGTGATCACCCAGGTTTCCCATCCTTAGTATGTTATTGAAAGGAGTTAGCCAGCTTGCTTTAGGAAGATAGTGAGGGAAGGGTCCCTGGAGAACCTCTGACCTGCCCGCCCCACAAGCGCTTACACCAGATGTTTTGCACAGATAAGGGAACTTGCACAGGGGCTTGCCTAAACATGCCCACAGTGGAAAATTCCATTCCTTAACACATACACGGTCAGGGAAATAAATCAATATGGAGCGGCTCAGTCTAAGGGCCCGCAAACACACTGGAAGGATGGGGTGGAGCTGCCAGGAATTCATGCCTTAAGCCCTGGTATTCAACTGTGAAAGGGGCAACCAGAAACCTGCTTTCAGGACACTTCTCTTTGCTGAGAACTCTCCTTTTGCTTAATAAATTCGGCTCCACTCACTCTTTGATATCGCTTCCCTAATTCTTCCCGGTCGTGAGACAAGAACCCAGACCTAGCTGAGTTAAGGAGCAAAAAGTCCTGCATCATTATCTCATGCAGACAGTGGAAACTGGACTCCCACCCCCATACTGGATTCCAGCCCTGGGAAGATGGAATGATTAGGAAGAAGGCAAGCAGCATCTTTGTAAGGATGGGACCCTGAGCTTCCCACAACTGGCTAGAACTCAGACACCTGCCTTATCGAGTGGCAAGGAAGGCTGGGAAGCACCAACTCTAACTGGGTGGTCTTTGCCCAGCTCAGATAAAGGGGACCCTACTGCCACAGAGAAGGAGAGGAGAATGGATGTTGAGGAACAGTCTGTACCCATAACCCATGCTTCTGTTAGGTGAGGCAACTGGGAGCTTGATGTTTCCAGGGATTTTTTGATGTTATTATAGAGAACAATGGCTACACAGGTTGTGGAGGAAAGGACACCAGGCCAGCCTCCGTGCAGCACTCACCGGTCCCTGTATTAACAAATGCTGAGCTTTGTAGCCTCTGTGCCCACAACCCTTCCATGCACATATTTCCTCCTTCCCCTTCCAGGTCTATGATAGGAGGTTCTCCTTGACCTTCCATTTTTCATAGCAGGCTCATAATATTTTCTAGCAGAAGGGGCCTTAGAAACCAACTACTCTAATTGTCTTAGTTGGTAAGAGGGGAATCCAAGGCTCAGAGAAGTTAAAGAGTTTGCTCAAGGTCACAGAATAGTTACTGGTAGAGTGGGGATCAGGAGCCAAGCTTGCCAATGACCATCTGACACCGCAGGCTTTCCCTTTTACCTTGCCACCTCACTATCTCATCCTGCCTTCATTTATTCCTCTATAGTAATAGAGGTAGTGACAGCAAACATTTACTAAGTGTTTTCCATATTCCAGGCACTATTTTTGGTGCTTTGCATGTATCATTTCACTGAGTCTTC
>NW_012110252.1:4111470-4113058 GCF_000951045.1 Mandrillus leucophaeus
TTTTCAGTCCACAGACCTGGCCAACCTGTGCCATTTTCCTTCACTTTTCAGTTGTCAATGAGGAAGGAGAATTATTGGTATGGATGATAGAAAACCATGGAATATCCAAAATGTGTTTCTTTTGCCCTGGCAATTCAGGATATGATTTTTATTTTCCAGACAGTTTATGATCCCAGCCCAGGCTCAGGCTTGTTAGAGAAAAAAGCCCATGCTGGCCAGGCGTGGTGACTCACACCTGTAATCTCGGCACTTCAGGAGGCTGACGGGGTGGATCATCTGAGGTCAGGAGTTCGAGAACAGCCTGGCCAACATGGCGAAATCCCGTCTTTACTAAAAATACAAAAATTAGCTGAGTGTGGTGGTGCACGCCTGTAATTTCAGCTACTGGGGAGGCTGAGTTGAGAGAATCGCTTGAAGCCGGGAGGCAGAGGTTGCAGTGAGCCAAGATTGTGCCACTGCACTCCAGCCTGGGTGACAAAGCAAGACTCCATCTCAAAAAAATAATAGTAATAATAATAAGAAAAAGCCCAGGTCTCCTTAGCTGGCCTCAGTTCCAAGAGGGAAAGGGAGCCTGGGCAAGATGAGGCGCAGGTCAGTGGGGCAAGAGGGCCACCACAGAGAAGCCACCAAGCTGATGCTCCACAGGGAAACCTGGGGGTTGGCCACCTGTGTGGAACATCACCAGTCAGATTGATTCCCAGGTTTTATAGAGATTCTCTTCCTTTCAAAAGCAGCTCATCTGGAGGACAGAATCCAGCCCCAGCCCAATTTCAATTTCATACCACACTCGAGCAAGAGGATGTGGGTGTCCTAGCTCCAGGTCAGCTGAGAAATGCAGCTCTCAGCTGGCATTTCACTGCAGTAACACCAAGATTGCCTTTAATAGCACCCTTGCAGCTGATGGGCTGCAGCTGAGACAAAATTACAAACCCGCCAACCCAGGTGGCCAGGCAAGGGCTGCTTTAACATGCTGAAAAAAAAATGCTCCTTGGCAGCTTTATCCCCGACCTGCCATCCTAGCCAAGTTCTTAAAGGGTGATGCTCCGGGGTCCAGCTCACAAACACCTGCAATACTGAGACCCACGTGGCAGAGAGGGGTCTCCAGCAGGAGTCAGGTAATGACAGTGCCAGGAATGGGAAAAACCAAGGAGTCAGTAGAGACACTCCGGTCTAGCAGTGCCCCTGGGTTCCCCCGTGAGATGGAGATGGCTGAACTCCTTCCTGACCATTGCTCCCCGCAGAGTGCCTCCTCTCCTCCCCTCCCCTGATGCTGCAGCAGAACCCTGGGGCTCTTGCTGCCTTCCTGTTCTCACAACTAAATCTCTGGACAGCCCCTGCTGTCAGCTTTTGCAGGGCTTACTATGAAAATTTTAAGTTTTATATTTTGCATTGGAAGGAGAAGTTTTCTGCATATGTTAGAGAAATTTTCAGCACCTGTAGATGAGTACAAGAAGTTTAGCAGATGAGGGTACAGGAAGTTTGGGGAATGGGGGTACAAGAACCAGTTTAGGAGATAGGGGGTGTAGGATGTGAGTGACGGTAGACACATAGATTTTCCTGGTCTTAATAGCAACTTCCTTTTCTCAGT
>NW_012110252.1:4113108-4155325 GCF_000951045.1 Mandrillus leucophaeus
AGCAAGACTCCATCTCAAAAAAATAATAGTAATAATAATAAGAAAAAGCCCAGGTCTCCTTAGCTGGCCTCAGTTCCAAGAGGGAAAGGGAGCCTGGGCAAGATGAGGCGCAGGTCAGTGGGGCAAGAGGGCCACCACAGAGAAGCCACCAAGCTGATGCTCCACAGGGAAACCTGGGGGTTGGCCACCTGTGTGGAACATCACCAGTCAGATTGATTCCCAGGTTTTATAGAGATTCTCTTCCTTTCAAAAGCAGCTCATCTGGAGGACAGAATCCAGCCCCAGCCCAATTTCAATTTCATACCACACTCGAGCAAGAGGATGTGGGTGTCCTAGCTCCAGGTCAGCTGAGAAATGCAGCTCTCAGCTGGCATTTCACTGCAGTAACACCAAGATTGCCTTTAATAGCACCCTTGCAGCTGATGGGCTGCAGCTGAGACAAAATTACAAACCCGCCAACCCAGGTGGCCAGGCAAGGGCTGCTTTAACATGCTGAAAAAAAAATGCTCCTTGGCAGCTTTATCCCCGACCTGCCATCCTAGCCAAGTTCTTAAAGGGTGATGCTCCGGGGTCCAGCTCACAAACACCTGCAATACTGAGACCCACGTGGCAGAGAGGGGTCTCCAGCAGGAGTCAGGTAATGACAGTGCCAGGAATGGGAAAAACCAAGGAGTCAGTAGAGACACTCCGGTCTAGCAGTGCCCCTGGGTTCCCCCGTGAGATGGAGATGGCTGAACTCCTTCCTGACCATTGCTCCCCGCAGAGTGCCTCCTCTCCTCCCCTCCCCTGATGCTGCAGCAGAACCCTGGGGCTCTTGCTGCCTTCCTGTTCTCACAACTAAATCTCTGGACAGCCCCTGCTGTCAGCTTTTGCAGGGCTTACTATGAAAATTTTAAGTTTTATATTTTGCATTGGAAGGAGAAGTTTTCTGCCTATGTTAGAGAAATTTTCAGCACCTGTAGATGAGTACAAGAAGTTTAGCAGATGAGGGTACAGGAAGTTTGGGGAATGGGGGTACAAGAACCAGTTTAGGAGATAGGGGGTGTAGGATGTGAGTGACGGTAGACACATAGATTTTCCTGGTCTTAATAGCAACTTCCTTTTCTCAGTGCGTACATATGTGGGGTGCAGAGGTGAAGATACTGTTTTGGCCTCTCGCACCACATGTTTTCTGCATCATAACTCTTTGGACTGGGGTTACAGATTCCTCCACATGGGCATCTGATCTGCCTGGAAGCCTCCTATGTGGACCATATTTTCCAAAGGTGGTCATGGCATTGCCCATCCCACAGGCTCCTGTGATGAGAACTTGCTGCATCCCCTCAGAGGATAGGGCCAGTTTCCCTCCCCTATCTTATCTGGGAAGGCCTTGTGACTGCTTTGGCAGACAGAATATGACAGAAGTAGATGCTCTGGCCACTCCCATGGATCAGAGAGGAACCACCCAGCCAAGCACTCCCCAAATTCCTGGCCTGCAACATTATGAACAAAATAAAATTGTTATCTGAAGCCACTACTTGGGACAGGAGGTACTTTATTCAGTAGCACTAAGTAACCAGAACAACTTCTCTATCCCAAAATATTCTCCCTAAGAGTCTAGCACAGTAGGGAACACAATGACCAAATAGAAACAGCTAAACAGCTCTAGTCTACTGCTCCCAGCGAGACCAATGCAGAAGACAGGTGATTTCAGGGTTCCCAACTGAGGTACCCATTTCACCTCATTGGGACTGGTAAGGCAGTGGGTGCAACCCATGGAGAGCAAGTAGAATAAGGGTGAGGCGTTGCTTCATCTGGGGAGTGCAAAGAACGGGGTGACCTCCCTTCCCCCAGCCAAGGGAAGCTGTGAGGGACTGTGCCACCTGCCCAGGGTACTACACTTTTCCCACGGATTTTTGCAATCCACAGATCAGGAGATTCCCTCTTGACTCTACACCAGCAGGGCCCTGGGTTTCAAGCACAAAAATGGGCCGCTGTTTAGGCAGACACTGAGCTGCAGAAGTCTTTTCATACTCTGGCAGTGACTGGAACTCCAGTGACACAGGAGTACCATCCACTCACCTGGAAAGGGGGCTGAAGCCAGGGAGCCAAGTGGTCTCGCTCAGCAAGTCCCACTCCCACAGAGCCTGGCAAGTGAAGAAGCACTGGCTTGAAATTCCCACTGCCAGCACAGCAGTCTGGAGTCAGACTGGGATGATCAGGTTCAGTGAGGGGAGGGGCGACCTCTATTACTGTGGCTTTAGCAGGTGGTTTTCCCCCGATAGTCCTATCAGGGGAAGGAGATTGGGAGGTTTGGACTGAGCAGAATTCACCACAGCACAGCAAAGCAGCTGCGGCCAGAATGTTTCTCTAGATTCTTCCTCACAGGGCAGGGCTTCTCTGCAGCAAATCCAGCAGCTCCAGTCAGGGACTTACAGGCAGAATTCTCATCTCCCTGGGACAGAGCACCTGGGGGAAGGGACAAGTGCTGTCACAGCTTCAAAGGACTTAATCTTTCCTGCCTCCTGGCTCTGAAGAGAGTAGCTGATCCTGTCCCAGCACAGCACATTAGCTCTGCTAAGGAACAGATGGCATCCTCAAGTGGGTCCCTGTCCCCATGCCTCCTGACTGGGAAAGACCTCCCAAAAGGGGCTGACAGGCACCTCATACAGGAGAGCTCTAGCTGGCATCAGGCCAGTGACTCTCTGGGACGAAGCTTCCAGAGGAAGGAGCAGGCAGCAATCTTTGCTTTTCTGTAGCCTCCACTGGTGATACCCAGGTGAACAGGGTCTGGAGTGGACCCCCAGCAAACTGTAGCAGACCTGCAGAAGAGGGGCCTGCCTGTTAGAAGAAAAACTAACAAACAGAAAGCAACAATAACAACATCAACAACAACAAACACAAAAAACACAAAAACCTCATCCAACGGTCATCAGCCTCAAAGATAAAAGGTACATAAATCCATGATGATGAGGAAAAACCAGGGCAAAAACACTGAAAATTCTAAAAGCCAGAATGCCTCTTCTCCAAATCATTGCAACACCTCTCCAGCAAAGGCGCAGAACTGGACAGAGAATGAGATGAACGCGTAGACAAAAGTAGGCTTCAGAAGGTGGGTAATAACAAACTCTGCTGAGCTAAAGGAGCATGTTCTAACCCAATGCAAAAAACCTAAGAACTTTAATAAAATGTTACAGGAGCTGCTAACTAGAATAACCAGTTTAGAGAGGAACATCAGTGACCTGATGGAGCTGAAAAACACAGCACGAGAACTTCGATACACAAGTATCAATAGCTGAATCAATCAAGCAGAAGAAAGGATATCAGAGTTTGAAGACCATCTTGCTGAAATAAGTCATACAGACAAGATTAGAGAAAAAAGAATGAAAAGGAACGAACAAAACCTCTGAGAAATGTGGGACTATGTTAAAAAAACTGAACCTACGATTGATTGGAGTACCTGAAAAAGATAGGGAGAATGGAACCAAGTTGGAAAGCACACTTCAGGATATTATCCAGGAGAACTTCCCCAACCTAGCAAGACAGGCCCACATGCAAATTCAGGAAATACAGAGAACACAAGACACATAATCATCAGATTCTCCAAGGTCAAAAATGAAGAAAAAAATGTTAAGGACAGCCAGAGAGAAAGGTCAGTTCGCCTAAAAAGGGAAGTCCATCAGAGTGGATTTCTCAGCAGAAATCCTACAAGCCAGAAGAGAGTGGGGGCAAATATTCGATGTTCTTAAAAAAAAAAAAGAAAAGAATGTTCAACCCAGAATTTCATATCCAGCCAAACTAAGCTTCTTAAGTGAAGGAGAAACAAAACCTTTGCAGACAAGCAACTGTTAAGGGATTCTGTCCCCACAGGACTGCCTGACAAGAGCTCCTCAAGGAAACACTAAACATGGAAAGTAAAAACCAGTACCAGCCACTGCAAAAACACACCACAATATAAAGACCAATGACACTATGAAGAAACTGCATCAACTAATGTGCCAAATAACCAGACAGCATCATGATGACAGGATCAAATTCCCACATAGTGTTAACCTTAAATGTAAATGGGCTACATGTGCCAATTAAAAGACACAGACTGCCAAATGGGATAAAGAGTCAAGACCCATGGGTGTGCTCCATTCAGGAGACCCATCTCACATGCAGAGACACACAGAGGCTCAAAATAAATGGATGGAGGAAAATATACCAAGCAAATGGAAAGCAAAGAAAAAGCAGGGATTTCAATCCTAGTCTTTGATAAAACAGACTTTAAACCAACAAAGATTTAAAAAGACCAAGAAGTGCATTATATAATGGTAAAGGGATCAATTCAACAAGAAGTGCAAACTATCCTAAATATATATGCACCCAATACAGGAGCACCCAGATTCATAAAACAAGTTCTTAGAGACCTACAAAGAGACTTAGACTCCCACATGATAATAGTGGAAGACTTTAACACCCACCATCAGTATTAGACAGATCAACTAAACAGAAAATTAACAAGGATATTCAGGACTTGAACACAGCTCTGGATCAAGTAGACATAACAGACATCTACAAAACTCTTCATTCCAAATCAACAGAATATACATTCTTCTCAGTGTCACATGGACCTTATTCTAAAGTTGACCATATAATTGGAAGTAAAACACCCCTCAGCAAATGCAAAAGAACAGAAATTATAACAGTTTCTCAGACCACAGTACAATTACATTAGAACTCAGGATTAAGAAACTCACTCAAAACCACACAACTACATGGAAATTGAACAACCTGCTCCTGAATGACTACTGAGTAAATAAAGAAATTAAGGCAGAAGTCAAGTTATTTGAAACCAGTGAGAACAAAGAGACAATGTACCAGAACCTCTGGGAAACAGCTAAAGCAGTGTTAAGAGGGAAATTTATAGCACTAAATGCCCATATCAGAAAGCTGGAAAGATCTCAGATTGACACCCTAACATCACAATTAAAAGAACTAGAGAAGCAGAGAAAAATAATCCAAAAGCTAGCAGAAGACAAGAAATAACTAAGGTCAGACCAGAACTGAAGGAGATAGAGATACAAAAAACCTTCCAAAAAATCAAATAATCCAGGAGATGTTTTTTTGAAAAAATTAACCAAATAGATGGACTGCTAGCTAGACTAATAAAAAAGAAAAGAAAGAAGAATCAAACAGATCACAATAAAAAATAATAAAGGGGATAGCACCACTGACCCCACAGAAACACAAACTACCAACAGAGAATACTATAAACACCTCTACACAAATAAACTAGAAAATCTAGAAGAAATGAATGAATTTCTGGACACATAAATCCTCCCAACACTAAACCAGGAATAAGTCAAATCCCTGAATAGACCAATAACAAGTTCTGAAATTGAGGCAGTAATTAATAGCCTACCAACCAACAACAACAACAAAAAAGCCCAGGGCCAGACAAATTCACAGCCAAAATCTACCAAAGAGTAGCTGGTACCATTCCTTCTGAAACTATTCCAAACAACTGAAAAGGAGGGACTCCTCCCTAACTCATTTTATGAGGCCAGCATCATCCTGATACCAAAACCTGGCAGAGACAACAAAAAAGAAAACTTCAGGCCAATATCCCTAATGAACATCAATGTGAAATCCTCAATAAAATACTGTCAAATCAAATCCAGCAGCACATCAAAAAGCTTATCCACCATGATCAAGTCAGCTTCATCCCTGACATGCAAGGCTGGTTCAATATAAACAAATCAATAAATGTAATTCATCACATAAACAGAAATAAAGACAAAAACCACATGATTATCCCAATAGATGCAGAAAAGGACTTCGATAAAACTCAACATCCCTCCATATTAAAAACTCTCAACAAACTAGGTATTGATGGAATATGCCTCAAAATAATAAGACCTATTTATAACATAGCCATAGCCAATATCATACTATATGGGCAAAAACTGGTTGAAAACCAGCACAGGACAAGGATGCCCTCTCTCACCACTCCTATTCAACATAGTATTGGAAGTTCTGGTTAGGGCAATCAGACAAGAGAAAGAAATAAAGCATATTCAAATAGGAAGAGAGGAAGTCAAACTATCTCCATTTGCAGATGATATGATTCTATATTTAGAAAACCCTATTGTCTCAGCCCAAAAACTCCTTAAGCTGTTAAAAAAAACTTCAGTAGTTTCAGAATATAAAATCAATGCACAAAAATCACAAGCGTTCCTGTACACCAACAATAGACAAGCAGAGAGCCAAATCATGAATGAACTCCAATTCACAATTACTACAAGGAGAATTAAATACCTAGGAATACAGCTCATAAGGAACGTGAAGGACCTCTTCAAGGAGAACTGCAAACCACTATTCAAGGAAATCAGTAGACACAAATGGAAAAACACTCCATCCTCATGGATAGAAAGAATCAATATTGTGAAAATGGTCATACTGCCCAAAGTAATTTATAGATTCCATGCTATTCCCATCAAACTACCATTGACATTCTTCACAGAATTAGAAAAAGCTATCTTAAATTTCATATGGAACCAAAAAAGACCCTGTAGAGCCAAGACAATCCTAAGCAAAAAGAACAAAACTGGAGGTATCATGCTACCTGACTGCAAACTATACTGCAAGGCTACAGCAACCAAAACAGCATGATACTGGTACCAAAACAGACATATAGACCAATGGAACAGAACAGAGAACTCAGAAATAACCCTACACATCCACAACCATCTGAACTCCAACAAACCTGACAAAAACAAGCAATGGAGAAAGGATTCCCTATTTAATAAATGGTACTGGGAAAACCCGTTACCCATATGAAGAAAACTGATACTGAATCCCTTCCTTATACCTTATACAAAAATTAACTCAAGATGGATTAAAGACTTAAATGTAAAACCCACAAGCATAAAAACCCTAGAAGAAAACCTAGGCAATACCATTCAGGACATAGGCATGGGCAAAGACTTCATGACTAAAACGCCAAAAGCAAATGCAACAAAAGCCAAAATTGACAAACGGGATCTAATTAAACTAAAGAGCTTCTGCACAGAAAAACAAAACAAAACAAAACAAAAAAACCAAACAACAAAAAAAACTATCATCAGAGTGAACAGGCAACCTACAGAATGGAGAAAAGTTTTGCAATCTACCCATCTGACAAAGGTTTAATATCCAGAATCTACAAGGAACTTAAACCAATTTACAAGGAAAAAACCAACCCCATAAAAAGTGGAAGTAGGATATGAACAGACACTTCTCAAAAGAAGACATGTATGTGGCCAAAAAACATACAAAAAGAAGCTCAACATCACTGATCATTAGAGAAATGCACATCAAAACCACGAGATACCATCTCACAGCAGTCAGAATGGTGATTATCAAAAAGTCAAGAAACAATAGATGCTGGCCAGGCTGTGGAGAGATCGGAATGCCTTTACACTGTTGGTAGGAATGTAAGTTAGTTCAACCATTGTGGAAGACAGTGTGGCAATTCTTCAGAGATCTAGAACTAGAAATACCCTTTTACCCAGCAATCCCATTACTGGGTATATACCCAAATGAATATATATCATTCTTCTATAAAGATACATGCACACATATGTTTATTGCAGCACTATTTACAATAGCAAAGACAAGGAACTAACCCAAATGTCCATCAATGATAGACTGGATAAAGAAAATGTGGTACGTATACACCATGGAATACTATGTAGCCATAAAAAAGAATGAGAACATGTCCTTTGCAGGGACATGGATGAAGCTGGAAGCCATCATCCTCAGCAAACTAACACAGGAAAAGAAAACCAAACATCGCACGTTCTCACTCCTAAGTGGGAGTTGAACAATGAGAACACATGGATACAGAGACTAACCAGGGCCTGACAGCGGGTGGGGAGTGAGGGGAAGGAGAGCATTAGGACAGACACCTAATGCACGTGCGGCTTAAAACCTAGATGACGGGTTGATAAATGCAGCAAACCACCACGGCACATGTATACTTAGGTAACAAACCTGCACATTCTGCACATGTATCCCAGAACTTAAAGCAAAATAAAATAAATAAAAATTTTAAAAGCAAACAAAGCAGGTAGAATTAATTTTAAAACAAGAGTCTAGCACATTATTTGAATACTCTCTATTAGTCACCCTATGGGTGAAAGCATAAAGTACATTTGCTAAAGTGCAAATGGTGTCGAGAGCTATAAAACCTAGTGCCTATACACTTACTAATACTGGAGCACAGTTAATATAGGAGCTTAGGAGCTATCAGGGCCCTGAGAAAACGGGACATTTTTCCTACACACCAGGAACATGGGAAGGCAGCAGAGAAAGTCCAGAGTATGCGGGTGCTCTGGGGGATGAGCAGTGTGGGATATTAAGCCCAGCAGGATGGTGCAACCATCCAATAAGGCCCAGAAGATGCCTTCAGGCAACACTGAGCCCACCTTTCCTGTAAGCCCATGCTAAGCTGTGTTTCTCACATTAAAAAAAAACATACTTCTGAATTAAGCAAAAGATCCCACTAGGGTTTGGCTGCAGGTTGAGCTGAGCCCTGCCTGCACTTTGAAGATACTGGGGCTGGCCTTCCCCAGGTAGGAGAAAACCGCTTGTCTGGGAGCCTACAGGAAGAAAAACTTACTAGGAGGCAGGATTGACTGAAAGGCAGTCCCTCCCTGCTGCAGCTTCTACAGGTCTGCAATCCTTATGGCTGAAACTCTTAGGGTCAAATATGTTTAGGAATTCAAAATTTCCCAGAGTCTAGTGAGGTGATCCAGTGCGTCTACCGCATGCTAAAAACATCTCCGATAAGGTCTGGGGAAGTATCCTGTCATCACACACACATATTTCTGCAGCAAAGGCATGAATTTTCACACTCAGGAGGATAAATACCATAAATAGCCTCACATCACGTTGGTCCAGGTTTTGCTGCCAAGTAAGTTGTAGTAAATATCCCATTTTCCGAACTTTTGGGGTCTGGCATCACAGACCTTTTTGCTCACATTTGGTCAGTTTTCCTAGAAAAGCCATTTGTCATGATGTCATGAAGGAGGTTGCTTCCAAGACACATGTGAGATGTTCCACGTCCACTTTCATGGAGCATTTATCTCGGGCGCTCAGGGAGGGCTCCCCCACCCCCTTGAGCCCCAGCAGCTCCCCCCATCTGGTTGCTGCTCAGGCAATGAAAAAACAGCATGAAGGGACGTCTTCGTTGTCACACACATGACCTTTGTCTATAACTGGCCTTGGAGATCATGTCTGGAACATGTTTGTGCCTCCACTGGCAGCTAGTCCCATGCCTGGCACACAGTGAGCACTTGCTGTATACAGCCAAAGGGAAGTCCCATGTCTTCACCTTGTAGTAAGCCAGGCAGAAACAGTCACAGTATTTGTAACCCTACCCACTCCTCAGTCACCCTATATTGAGTCATGATGGTGGGAAAGCATCACACTGAGTTTTGTGTAGCATGAAAGGTGTATCAGGCAGGGATTCACTGTGTCCTCAGGCAGCTCAGATATGTGCATGCATCACCGCAAATGATGATGAAAGCCAGGGAGCACCAGCAAACGTAAACGATCCCTTACCTAGGATTACTTACAAAATCCCTCACATGATCATCCCTTACAGCTGTCACACATTTTCTCTCAAGCCTGCAAAGAAGACATTATTATCCCCATTTCACAGATGAGGGTTTTGAGTCTGTCAAGGAACCCATACTCAGTCGATGACCAAGCTAAGCCCTCAACCTCGTGCTCTGAATCAATCCTGTGCTCCAAAGGCAGGGATTTGAAAGTTATCCCAGCTCAAGGTGACAGTGGGGAGGGCTGGGGGAGTTTAAGAGATGTGGGAAAGAAAACCCGCGGGCTTCATGGGAAGTGTGGCATTTCAACTGGTGCTTCAAGAGCTAGTAGGGTTTGAGCGAACTCTCAAATCCCAGGGGCAGCTGATAGGTAGGGGGACATTCTAGTCAGGGGTCCCACGCAGACAAACGTAGAGAGGCAGGACAGCACCAGTTTCCACTGGAAATTCTCATGGTCTTGCCAGGCTTGAGTGTGGGCTGTATAAAGTGATTCGCAGAGGAAAACGACTGAAGCGTGAATTCAAGGAGGGGAAAGGAGACTTGACTTGTAATGACTTCACTAGAAAATAATAAAATAAATGTGACAACACGGTAACATGTGACAGTGCGACTTCTGAGGACATGTAATACTATTCTCTGTGCTTCCTACATCTTTAAAATTTATTTTTAAAAAAATTCGGACAGTGGGTACTAGATTTTGGAGGCTGTGGTGTTCCAGGATAAAGACTTTGGATTTATTCTCTGGGTGTCTTGTAAAGGGATTGTTTTGTTTGGGGGAGACCCAATTATAGCTGTATTTTGGGACAAAGACGCTGACAGCATCATGTAGCAGCAGACTTGGGCAGACACTAGGCCCACCTCCAAGTGTCACTCCATAGAGAAAATGAGAGACAGAGAAAAGCTGATCAATGGCAAAGTGCAGGGTGTTGCTTGTCCCCAACTCCTGGCAATCTTGACATCAGAGACAGCTGGATGGGAGGAGGGAAGCCCTCACTGTCTGCAGAGCAATGTCACTACCACTGCTAGGTAGGAAGGAGGGCACAGGTGTCCCTAGCTTATGAATCTAATGGTGACAGGTAGGTGGGTGACCCATTGCTTAACACGTCCAGGTAAAGCCTCCTCCCATGAATGATGGATTGTGAAGAAAGTGCAGATTGAACTGAATGATTACCAGGGAAGCTCAAGGCCCTCTCGGTTCCCTCTTCACAGGTGCTCTGGCTGCTCTATCAGATCTCACAGATCCCACACGTGGCCACAGCAGTGGCCACTGTGACTGAGGTGACAGCTTTCCCTACAATGGTGGTTCTCAAACTTGAGCATGCATCAGAATCAACAGGAGTGCTGGTTAAAATATAGATTCCTGGGCTCCACCCCCAGTTTCTGATTGAGCAGGTCTGGGGTGAGGCCAAATAATTTCCATTTCTCAAAAGTTCCTGGGTGATGCTGATACTGCCTATCTAGGATCACTTTATGAGAATTATTGCTCTGAAAATTCTGAGCATGGTCCAAACTCTTCCCCCAGGTTCTGAGCACTCAACACACACCTCATTTAATCTTCAGAGCTTGTTTGTGGAGGTTCTAGCAGGGCAGCACAGCTGCTCATATACCCTTGACCAAAGACCATTTCTCCTCTGTCGGGGAAAGTCATCCTCTTCAGCGGAGCATGCAGAGTTGGGAGGGATACACATGGAACAGAGGGAGGGAGGGGACACCCGCCTAGTCAGCCAGATCAGCCACGTCAACCCTGGCCATCAGCGGGGTGACAGATGTTGCAGCCACATCACCCTCATATCCTCATTTAATCTTTACAAAGCCCTGAAAAGCAGTTCCCAATTCACAGAGGAAGAAATCAAAGATCAAAGATCAAAATGCCAACTAAATTGCCCAAGGTCACACAAGCAGTGGATGGCAGGGCTAGGATTGGACTCCTCTTTTTTTCTACATTACTTTTTCCCAAAAACTGGACCTCAGTGATGGGCAATAGAATTTTCACAGGTTTAAACTGAACTGATGAACAAAACAAGGACGGTGTGAGTTTTTCATGTGTTAACCATTAGAACTCAATTTAACGGATCGTTCATTGTTTTCTGAGATAATCCTACTTATATTTTTGGGAGTTAAAATGCTTTTATGAAATGTTGGCAGAAGATGGTCTTTTTTATTTTACTTTTCTCCTTTATTAATGTCCTTAGTTCTTAATGTTTAACAGGTGAATACTTAACTTTAGTCTTTTCTCTTTTAAAAACACAATGTCTGGGTTATGAAATTCCTGGCCACAGGAATTCTTGGCAGACTGCCTCCAGCACCAATAGACATCTGCATTTTACAGAGTAAAGATGGCTCAGAGTGATTTGTTACATAAGTTGGTGGTGGCAGAGCCACCTGCAGCAGACTCTTCAGAGAGCTCTGCCCTGTATGGGGTGGCCCTCGTCCCCCAGGGCTGCCAGTAGCCACATGCACATGCCCAGGAGAGTTATACACTGTTGTGGCAGCTGCCAGGCAGTTTTCAGGCATTAAGGAAGGTCCACATCAATTCAGGTTCCTGCTATTTGCATTTATATCTATTCTCAGGAGGTTGCTGGAGACAAGGTGATTGGGTTGGTTTCCTCACATGGAGGCTCCTGAGTCAGAGAGAGGGAGGGAGGCTCTGCTTCCTGGCCCAGATGTCATATAAATACATGGCAGCTTCTACTCAGACAAGAAGGCTGTGCTCTGCATGGGCTAAGCAGGTAGGCTCCATAGTCACAGTACCCAGGGCCAAATTATGGGCCCAATCTTGCTGTCCCCCATATTGGGCTTGTAACCCTAAAGCAGCTACTCAATCTCTCTTCCTGGCTTTCTTCCCTCCTCTATGAAGTCAGGATAATAATCTCTGCTTCATAAAAGGTAATTGTAAAGATTAGATGTGTTAATGTCTTTAAAGCAACTAAGAATAATGCCTGTCATACAGAATACATTTGGCTTTTGGCTTTTGTAATTGTTCAGTTCTTCCCAATCACTCATTAATTGATGATTAAATGAAATCCTGCATCTATTGATGTCTACCATTCTCTCAAGGGGGCTCTAGACAGGCAGAGATGGATAGGATAAAGTCCCTTCTCTCCAGAATCTCCAGTAGAAAAATAAATGAGTGCTCATTCTAAAGGAAAAATTATGATTTTGAAAGCACAAGTAGGTTAACACAGGAGCCCAGAGAGGGCATCTCCCTTTAAGAAGGGGATGTGTGTGCGGATCATTTATATCACAACGTGGGACTGACTGCAAGGCTAAGAAAGGCCTTTGACAGATAGGGACTCCAAATCCCCCAGCCAGTGGGACCACAGGGAAGGGTCTAGAAGTAGAAGAGCCTCCATGCTACGGTTTAAGTCACATTTACACAGCAACTATTGATTTAGCACACAAAGGGAAAGGGAGGAAAAGCCATAAATACTCCCAGCTCAAATTATAAAATAAAATGACCGAATAATTTAAGCAGCTCTTTCATGTTCACAATTATTGGAGGGGTAGGGGGAAGAACACTTCGTTCCATTAAGGACATACGCAGAAGAGGAAACCCCATCAAATGAATGAAGACACAGTACATTAAAAATGGAAATGAAGAACTGGAGAGCAAAACAGTGAAATTCTGCCAGCTTTCTTTTATTGCTATACAAATTGCTAATCAGTATCCAGTGTCATGTTGGCTAACTGTTTAATAAGGAGGGGGGAACAAAAAAGAACAAGATCCCAGAGATGGAGAAGAGGCACCCAGTCTGGTGAAATCGGTTGTATGCCAAATCCCAGAGATACCTTGCCTCTTTGAGAGATGCTTCCACATATCCCGCTGGGGGATGGAGCCAAGGATTTTCATTCTGGATCTGAAGGCCTGGAGCTGAGGGATCCCCTATCCCTGTGGTATCAGAGGTGAAATGGGCAGGACAGAATCAGAGAAGAGAGGCTCCTCCTCTCACAGAGCATGTGACTCCACAAGCCAACAAACAAGTAAACACGGTAAATTCAGAGAGTGTTAATGCCAGGAAAGAAGAAATCCAAACTCTCAGGAAGACGTTGGAAAGTCAGGGTGTTAATGCTGGTTGCCTGCCCAATATCTATTCGTTCTTCCGTTATTCACAGAACTTCAAGTTTGTTGGGGCAACGTCTCTCAGGCTCCTTCACAGCTAGCAGTGCCCATGTGACTGAGGCACAAGCAGGGGTCACTAGGTGGCTGTCCAGGAAACAGATTCAGTAACTTGTCCTTTTGCCTTGGACCCTTCACCTTTCTGCCTTGTCCCCGATGGAAAGGCGAAGTCATCCTGTGATGATGAGGATGAAGCCCATGTGCTGAGACAGTGAGGCAAAGGGGCAAACGCTGTGCTGGCCCTGGACGGCCCATATCCAGGCTTCTTGTTATTAGATAGGAAAGAAATAACCCCCAATCCTGTTTTTAAGTCACTGTTCTTTGAATTTTCTTCTACTCATAACAGATTGCAATTCTAACCGACACAGATCCCTGTCTCTGACCCCTTCCTCCGCATTTCTTCCCATATCAGAAACTGCAGGAATACAGAAACATGCAGTTGAGGCTGGGCTGGAAGAGCCTTGGTCCAGGTAAACCTGATTCTCCCACTCTCTGCTAAAAATTCTTCAATGACTCTCATGGCCATCAAGATGGACATTAAACTCCTGACTGCTCAGGCAGCCTCTCTCTACCTGCTCCCTTCAAAACACTGCATTGCTGGGGGAGTCCCAAGACCTCATCTAACTGAATCAAAGCAATACACTTTCATCATCATGCCTGGCAGGCAGCCAGACCTCTGAGGACCCTACTGCAGGCACTGGGCTAAAGACTTAGTCTCATCATCTGTTCCCTCTTATAGGGGAATGAGTGCCCAAGCTGACCTCCTCAGGAGCTGAATGAGAGGTGATGCCTCGCCTTCCAACAGAGAGAAAAGGCAGTTCCCTGAACCCCAGAAGCCACTGCCTCATGGGCCTGGCCAGCCCACCAGCAGACATCCACTGAGCACCTACTAGGCATCAGGCACTGAGCTTGGCATGAAGGATTCAAAAATAAAAGGCAAGGTGTTATGCAGATGGCAGATGGTTACACAAATAGGCATTATGATTGATGTGTATATATTTGATGCAAGTAGCATAGCAGTATCAAAGGCACTTGCCTTGCCTGGAGTGGAGTGGGGGAAGCTTGGAGATAGCTTCCTGGAGGAGGTAAAGGCTGACTTATGACTTATAAAGAAAGTAAACTAAAATTTTGTGGGGAAGAAGCCCGAAAGGGGGGAAGAAAGGATCAATTACAGAAATGTGGGTCGGAGTTGTAGGAATATAAATTGTAAGTCAGAGATAGGAACGAAGAGGAAGGGAAGAGAAGGAAATCCAAAGAAGCCAGATCACAGGACAGCTTGTAGGCCACTGTTAAGAAATGCATGGTCTCTAATCCAAAGGCAATGGGGAGCCACTGAAGTATTTTTAGCAGTGAGTGATGGGATCCCATTTGCATTTTAGACAGAGCTCTCTGACAGCTGGGTAGAGGATGAATTTGAGGAGGACAGGGCTGGAAACAGAAAGACCAGTCAGGAGTCTGATAGCTACTTATTTACTTTCAGAGGAAAGAGGGTGGAAAAAGCAATGATGAGACTGTGCCAGGCTGAAGCCTATTAGAGTGTCATCAGAGGGCCTCATGCACTGGCAAGAAGCCTAATTTGTAGCTGCATCCATTGAAGTGGTAATCTCAGTGGCTGTTCTTCCTCCCCCATCCCCTGCCCTGGGCATCCCATTTCATCAGTGTATAAGGGTCTCCAAGTGATGAGAACCCCGAGCTCCAGACTCTCATTACACATCTCCTACTTTGCAGTAATCAAGTTCAGTGAATCCTTGCATTACACCTCAGAGTTCCTATTAAACATTTATAATATTAAACAATTAAAATATTCTCCTAGATTTAAGTGTGCACTTTCTTCAGGAACATTGCCAAAGAGATGAAACACTCAGTGACTTCTAATTCCCCAAACATATATTTGACAATATGCTTCATGCCCTCTTTGATATCAAAGCAACAGCACTAGTGGGAAGGCAGGCTTCAGAAAAATATGCATTTTTTATGTCAACAAATAATAATAATAATAAACAACCTTTTTTATGAGGCCACAGTTGGTGAAGCTCTGATAATGGGGGAAAAGGAGATTTATGAGGATCTATTCTGCCTTTATTAGTGTGGTAGGTGGATGGTGACAGGGACCATAAGCCAATTCATAGAGATTGTAAATTTGCCAATGACTTGCAAGACTAACAGTAAAGATGAAAAGGTAGTATCTTCTCCAGCTTACAGGTTATGCATGTTCTTTATCATCATTGAGTAACCAAAGCCTGTGCTCACCTTGCCTCAGCCTACAAACTCCAAAGAGGGAAGTGAAGCTTTGTTATAAATGAAGAAATTCAGTCTAGACCCATCCCGTCCCATGTGGAAGCCACCAACCCCATGTGGCTATTGTTCATTTGAAAGGAGGCTAGAGCACTGGAGATGGACTACAAATGTAAAATACACGCTGGATTTTGAAGATTTACTACAAAACACAAAGAATGTAAACTATTGTGTTAATATTTTTATATTGTTTACACATTAAAATAATAGTTTAGATACATTGCATTGAGTTACATAAAATATATTAAAGTTAATGTCACCTATTTCTTTTTCACTTTTTAAAATGTGGCTACTAGAAAACTTTATATTTTTATGTGGTTTGCATTATATTTATATTATGTATGTGGTTTGCATTATATTTATATCAGCAGTTTAGACGAGAAAATTCACTCAAAAGCAACTGTCAAGGCTCAGTTAACAGAGGAAGCCCATCTCTGTGGATGTCTAACAACTCATTAAATGTTGGTGCACCAGGGAACGGAGCTGTCACAGAGCCCATGAACAGACAACCCTCAAGGTCCCCCAGCACCAGACCTCAAATGTGCATTACTCGCAGCACATAAACGTTTATCAAGTTGGAGAAAATAAAATTCAATAACAATTTTTATAGTGAGCTGATGTTGCTGTTGCTCATTAGTAGCTGTGAGCTAAATTAATTTGAGCTTGATTGTCCTCTAATTGGAGAGGGACATAAATCCAGCTGAATGTGCTATTATGGATGACACCTTGATCCTGCACAATCTCATGCATCTGTCTTTACAACGCTCTGCACCAAAGGGGAAACCTAGCTTTCAATAATTCTAATAAAAGTTATGATTATTGACCAAGAACATTATAATGGATGGTATAATGTACTAGGTCATACCATATTTTTCTCAGTAATGACATTGACCAAGTCTTCACTGAGCTAATCTGTTAAAGCCTTATTATTATGACTCAGGAAATTACCGATTGTTATTAAAGTGAAGAATATAAGCCACTTGTTATGCCAATACATTTATAGTGCAATGATAATTAACCATTCCCCCCAAACATAGCAAAAAGAAAAAAAAAAAGCCGCTATGGAAATGTCAATGGTTTCAATATATCCACATATATTTCTGACTTTCTTTATCTAAGTTTCACCCATAATAGGTGTTCAGTAGATACTTGTTCAAAGATAGGGACACAAATGTATAAAAAGCATTGAAACAGATGCTTGTTTCCAATTTGCCATCTTTGCAAGAATCCTGGCAAGTGGTAGCCATTCCTCAATTTTTCCAATTCTTTCAATGATTAAAAAGGTTTACTTATAAAACTGAATACTTTGTATAGGTATAAACTGTTCACAAATTTGGAGATCAATAACGTAATTCACCATGAGAAGTGGCAGGCTGTATCCGTATCTAAGCATTTCCTTTGAGCTGAGTCATTCTCTCCTGTCTTATAACTGGAGGGCAATGATTCAGATTAGCTAGATTTGGCTAAAATGAGAAAGATCAGATTCTATTATCAAATCAATTTTGCCATGATCAAGGGAAAGCTCTAGTCACATGCTTCGCAGGGCACTAGATAGAGGAAATTCAACCAGAATGCTCCCCTGACTTGAAGGACTTAAACTACAACCTTGACAAGAGTAATACATTTCCAGGCATAACCATTTTAAAGAGCTAGCGAAAAGTTTTCCTCCTGTCTCTTCTTCCTTTCCTTCCCCCAACTAACCTCCCCCAAAATGGTAACTATTTTTATTAGGGTCCTGTATACTCTTTCACAGTTTGTTTATATGACCCATGTAAATATATACAATATTCTTATTTTTCCTCTCTTTTTTGACACAGAAGTAGCTTAATACATACACACATACACACACACCCCTAAACACACACACAGAGTGACTTGACTTTTTATATTTAGTATCTTGAAAATTTCTTCATATCAATACCTAAAGAGTGTCCGCTTTTTAAAAAAAAATGCTGCATTTTATCTTATTATACAGTTAGTTAATTAGTCAGGACCCTATAGATGGACATCTGTGTTATTTTTAATCTTTTGCTATTACAAAAATTTAGAGACTTCTAAATGAGCACTGGTATCACCCATATGAAATAATTTTTCTTCCTCCATTCCTTTCTCTTTTCTTTACTTCTCTTCCTCCCTCTCATTCATCCTCCCTCTTGCCCTTTCTTTCATTCATTCATTCATTCCACAAACATTCCCCAAGTGCCCACCTGTGCTAGGTGCTGCACTAGGTATCCCAGTAAGTGTTAAGGTTCTGTCATATTGGTCCATCACAGACCAGTGGAAGAAAAAAGAGGGTTCCAGCTGTAAGCAGGGAGCAAGTCACCCATGACCCAACTTGGTTTTACCTAGGAGGTAACTGTAGGTACAGATGGGAGAACACCTGTCCTGAAGGTTATCAGAGTGTGGCCGGCTGAAAAATGCAGAGAACTTCTGAACTAATAGGCCTCAGGTGAGTCCCCACTGACACTGTATGTTCTCTGCTTTGTACTGGGAGATACTAAGAATAGGAAATATCACCTATCTGCACCCCATCCCCCAAGACACATTCTATCATTTTCGGCACTTCCCTGTCCTGTATTGAACACTCAAGGCCACCTCCTGAGGCGAACCACCAGCCTAGAGTGCATATTCCATATTGTGGACCATTCCATCCCATTCCAGGAATCCTGCTGCTCCCAATGTCTGAGCAGGGCCTTCTCCTCATTCCTAGAGACCTGTTGTCTGATGAGAAGCTCTGAATTAGCCCGAGAATATGCCACTTTCCTCAGAGGCACCCCCTCAGCTCTAACAAGGTACACATCTCACTATGAAAGCCAGTAAAGAGTGGCCAAGGACGCTGAGAATTTCCCTCCCTCAAAAGCCTGGTGAGCAAGAGGTGAGCACAGACATCAGCCTTCATGGGCTTGCCAGGACACAGAAAGTAGAAACAAAGGATAGAGGAGACAAAGTAAGATCTTTTCCTCACTCATTGCAAGGCTGATGGCTGGGACTCCTGTAACAGGAGACAGATTAACAGCAGAAAATAATATAAATTTACTTCATATAAATTTTACGTGACATGGGAGGCTTCAGGAATGAAGACCCAAAGACCTAGGGAAAACCATGTATTTTTATGGACAGTCATGCAGAAATACAATTAGAGGACAAAAGGTTATGACTTAATGATAATAAACAGGGAGGAACTTAGCAAGCCCTGTTTAGTCTGATTCTTCTTGGCCTCTGTGTGACATTCCTTCCCTCTATGTATATAGCAGGACGCCTGTGGTATGAGAGTCTTCAGAAAGAAAGGAGGGAGAAGGTCAGAGACAGACATTCCTAGGTTTTATGAGTTGCTTTAAGGAAGAAAGGGTGAGGGGAATTCTTGTCTCTATGACCCACTTCAGGAGAGAAGAAGCAGGAAGAAGATCAGAGTGACCTTATTGCTTCTATGATCTTCTCAATTTCCTTCACCTTAAAATATTCAGTATGCCAAGGTACCATATTTGGGGATATTGCATTCCGATACCTGACTAATGTCACACGTGGGACAGGTGTCTCAGGAGGACCAGTGAGAAGGAGTCAGCAATCCCTCAATATCTAATAAATATTTATTTATTGAACGTATACTATGCTCCAGGTCCTGTTTTAGCTGCGGGGGATATAGCGATGAACAAGACAAAGTCCCAGCCCTTGGAAGCCTTGGTTGGATAAATGGTCAGTCAGTCAGTAAGTAAGAGATCTGCTATGTGTCAGCTGGTCAGCAGCTTGCATTTGCTCACCCACTGTCCACCGGTTGTCACTACAAGGAGCCTTAGGCTGGAAGAGGCCTTAGAGATGTGGTGGAAACCTTGGCAGAACGCCACCTCCTGCTGGTGACTTGCCGAAGTCACATGGCAGGTTAACATCAAAGGAACCAGAACTGGCCCCTGCCACCAATAAATGAATGATCTGGTTGGGGACAATCGTCATCACAATTGTAGCTACTAGTAAGGGAACTTGAGGTTTGTTTTGTTTTATTGGAAATATATTACTGTGTTTTTCACTGTGCATTTCCTCAAAAGAATTGTCTCCCATGTCAGCCAGAGGCAGACACTCTGCCTGGTAGGGTGACCATGGGAGAGGTTATTGGTAATAGGACTAGAGTATTAAGATTGTTAAAACAAGAACTGGGAAAGAAAGGATTGTTCAAGTTGTTACCAAAATAGGATTTTTTAAAAGTTTTTTTAAGAGACATGAATCTTGACTGCTAGACATTGCTGAGAAACAGTTTTCTAAATTTATCTGGCATTTATTTAATATATCTAGGACCAAGTCTGGAGGATGCAGTCATTGTCTCTTCCATGGTGTAGAGAGGGTGCCCCCTCCATCTGTGCCTGCCAGGCTCTCAGCAGAGCTGTTTCAAGGCAGAGTCACATCCTGCAGGGAGCCTGTAAAGTCTGACACCTGTTCTAGGGGGCTGGGGACTGTGAGTGGCAGAGGGGGACAGAGCTGGAGAGAAGAAATCAGGCAGGTACCAATGGTCTGGGAGCCACACCTCAAGGAGGCGTGAAGTGGGAAAAATGTACACAAATTTGCCTCAACACGGGGAAGCCTGTGACACTTCAGACCACCCCAAGCTCCAAATATCCTTGGAGAACTCCAGCCAAGGGGTCCAGCTTGGTATGGGAGTGACGGTGAGCGTGGACAGTGGCAGGCAGCGGGAAGGACAGGCAGAACACGACCCAGGAGCTCTGACATGCCACAGTAGGGGGACATTGAGAGACAGGTCAAAGGTCTGTATCGGTGGAGATGTCAAGATTAAAACCAAATGGCCTGGGCTAGAGATTCCAGAATTGGGTCCCACTGCATCCGCTAAGACCAGATGGACCAGTGCTGCCTCAACAGTCACAGATCTGCCCAGCCTTTCTTTACTGGAAACCTGGGAGAGCAGGCCAACCCCCATCCTCCTGCTGCCATAGGACATCAGGGCACCCCCAGAGGCCATCTTGAAAAGAAAAGAGGGAAAATGGACTGCAAATCCAAAAGAAGCTATTCAAACCAGCTCTATTAGATAATTTAACTTAGATTAAATTGACTACTCACCAGCCTGGGCAATATGGCAAACACTCACCCTTACAAAAAATACAAAATATTAACTGGGCATGGTGGCACACGCCTATAGTCCCAGCTACTCAGGAGGCTGAGGTGGAAAGATCACCGTAACCCTCGGGATGCTAACGCTGCTGTGAGCTGTGAATGCACCACTGCACTCCCATCCAGGTGGCCAGAGTGAGACCCTATCTAAAAAAAAAATCAGTTTGAATATTCAAACTGAACGGATACTCCTAAGCTGGAAGAGACAAAGATGTTAATTACAGGACTTAGTTTCCCAACTACCCAAGGAGAAGAGAGAAAGAGAAAATAACAAAACAGTATATGTGCATTTTTTGCATATGTCAATGTAGTGTACATAGTAGACAGACTTCCCAAGCTGCCGCCATTAATTCCTTCCCTCGACACACCTGCTACTCCAGATATCTAGAGGTGGAATACACAGACTTTTTTTTTTTCCTTCTTCTTCTTCTTTTTTTTTTTTTTTGAGACAGAGTCTCGTTCTGTCACCCGGGCTGGAGTGTGGTGGTGTGATCTCAGCTCACTGCAAACTCCGCCTCCTGGATTCACGCCATTTTCCTGCCTCGGCCTTCTGAGTAGCTGGGACTACAGGCACCCGCCACCTCGCCCAGCTAAGTTTTTGTATTTTTAGTAGAGAAGGGGTGCAGACTCTTGATTCTGCACTGACTTTCGTGGTTTTCTTGAGCAATGCTGTGAAAATGTTGCTGTCCTACTTCTAGGGCTAGGCCATAAGAAGTCTTACAACTTCTGCCTGGGACTTTTGGAATGGTCACTCCTGGGACACATCTTCCTGGAATGCAACCAGGTGTCACATGGAGGCCACATGGAGTACAGTTGTGTGATTGAGCCATCTTGAACAGAACCAGCCCAGGAGCCCAGGTGAATCCCCAGGTGATTGCAGCCCGAGCTGATTTCATATGGGAGCAGAAGAACTGCCCAGCTAAGCCCAGTCAACCCACAGAATCATGAACGATAACAAAATAATGGTTGCTTTAAGCCACTATGTTTTGGCGTAGTTGTTAGGCAGCAATAAAGAATGAAAATATTAATTGGCAAGATCTAAGTTTCCCAGCCATCCAGAGGGATAAAAAATAAGAAATACTTGAAATATGCATGAATATGTGTGTGTACTGTAAAAGTATCTGTGTATTGAGAGTGACAGCAAGCTTCTACATGCAGTGTGCATAAATGCATGACTGTGCTGTGGGTAATTACTCTGAGCCAGGCATTAGTATGTACTTTATTCTCATTCAATCTTCACAACAACTCTATTAGGTGAAACTATTGTTAAGTCTATAGTACAGTTGAGATCACAGTGGCTCAGGGAGATGAGGTAACTCGCCTGAGGTCACATAGCTGATAAAGAGTAGAGGGGGGATTCCAATCTGATTCTGAAACTGGCATCCCCAACCTCTAATCTGCCTGAAGTAGTCCCATAAGGACAAACCGTAACCACCAAGCACATCAAAAACACACCTTGTGGAGAGGACTGCGAGTGTTTGGAGGTCATTAGGGTGCCAGGGAGGAGGGTGTTGTACTCCACCTTATCCTTTTGGGTATCCTCGTCTCTCCATGAGTATCTCTTTCAGACTCCTTTAAACCTTCCCCACGACTGACCTGGGGAAGTGTGCTGAGCCGACTCTGATTATCTGGCCTATTCTTCCAGCAAATGCTTCAATCCCTCCCTAATAACCCATATGCCTTAGGTTTACTTACAGTTCAGCAGCTCCTACCAAGTTTACATGTACACCACTGTAGAGGCAAGAATGAAGAAACACATAATTGCCCCAAGTTTGTACTCTTAGCCCTAGACTGACAGAAAGCCAATTTACAGCCTAACACCCTCAGAAGAGGAAAAAGGGAGCCCCCAGGCGAACGCAGGATCAGTTTCTTTCACCTGACAATGATGAGGTGTTTGTTTGGGGACTGGGGGTGAGGATGAGGAACAACAGACAAACCCACATATTATGAGAAGTCAACCATGAGTTCATGCACTTGGCGATAAGCACATAGCACGGTGGTTCAATGTATAGAGTCTGGAGCCAGATAGCCTGGACTTAAGTCGTCACTTTGCTTGGACTTTGGCTCTCAGTTTCCTCATCTGTAAAATGGGGATGACATTAGTAATAATGCCTGCCTCACAGAGTGGTTGGCAGGGTTAAATAGCTAACACCAATAAATGCTTAATCAATAATGCCTGGCACAGAGTAAGTACATATTCAGTCAGTGTTTGCTGTTATTTACCAAAACAAGCAAATGGTCCTGCACCCTCACATAGCTACTTTAGAAAAAGCTAATCACCTTCACCAGCAAATATATCACTTCTCTGATTAGCCACACTGTGAGCTTGTCAAAAGAGTCAGAGTTCTCCCGCAGCACTACATTTTTTGATTCGTGAACCCTACTCACACTAACATATGATCTTACCAACTGCCTTTGGAATTTTAAAAACCATTTTGTCACTTTTGTTTAGAATATCATACAGAACTGATTTCAAGCTTAAAATATTTCTTTCAGATTAGTGTAGTATTGAAGAATGTATAAATTTTATTTTTAATTGTGTTTAATAATATTCATAATATGTAGTCAGATTTTTACTTATTTCCATTTGCCAAGTGAAGCACAGAGTTTAATTTACTTTAGATTAATTATGTTAGAAAAACACGATTTGCTGGCAATAAATTTCAAAGTGTTATAAAATATCAGGTTTGGTTTGGAGAGTGAATCTATATTAAAATGCAGATTGAAGTTTAACTATATGCTGGTGCATCAGAAACAGGCAAATCTTGCTTCATGATGGGATGCTGGGAATTCTTGCAATGTGCACTTTAAAAGGAAACTCATTAATTTTTATATTTTGTGTGTTTTTCCTTTAAGATGAGATAGAAAACTTTTATGCTTCAGGCTTTTTTTTTTCCTTTTTGGTATGTCTGCAAATAATACATTTTGGATAAAGAAACCCTTTAATCTGAATAAATGAAAAATCAGATTGGTTATAATCATCATTCTATTTTCTCTTTTAAACACTGCCTTTGGGAGTTCAGGAGCTGTCCTTATATGCCATGTACAGGGGGTGAGCAAATAAATGCAACATACAATCAGGTAAAGGTCATCTTGAGGCATGTTTGAAGAATTGTCATCATGTTTATGCTCCTCATTCATTTCATATATTATAACATCAATTTTCCTTATCCATTTTATCAGATCTATTATGGTGGCAAAGTAAACAAAATAGAACCATGAACAAAAAGAGCTGAACTCCATACAGCAGTCAAAATTGCAGGACTATTCTCTGGGTGGCCTTAGACCAACCCAGTTCTCCCCTTTCTCAACTGTGGTTCTCGAGAACACCTGGAAACTGTGCTAAGATTGCAACAACCTTAAATAAGGAGGAACTGGCTGGAATAGTCCAGGCTCTGTTCCAGCCTCCCCCCAACCCCGAAAAATAGTATGTCCTTCAACACTTTATCCTAGTGATTCCAATAGCCCCAAAGTATAAAACTGAGGGCAGGCTGCTTTCTGGGGTCCCTCAGCTGTGGTACAGGTGGGGCATGAGCAGATGAGACTAGCGGCCCGAGACAGTTTTCGTGAGCCTGGGGACACTGGCTCAAAATACATCCTAGGCTTCTGTGGTCTCCTGCTGCCTGTCTGCAAATAATAGGCCCACTTCATGTCTTGTGTGTGAGTGTCCTGTCTCACTGGACACAGACAAGTTGGTAACCAGCGCCCAGTGAACCTGCTTCATAAAAATCATCCCAATGGTTAACTTACGAGGGGTCAAAATTCAAGTAGCCTGTCAGGACCATGCTTACAAATGTTACGACCAACCAACTCAACCACTAGCTCACTCATTTGATCCATGCCAATGGCTCCATTGAGCCTCTCAGTCATAGTTAGAGACATATGGATTTGAAAATATTAAAGTTACTGGTTGGGAAATGCCTCTCTCCTCCCCTCCTTTGTGTCATCTGCACCCAAGGGCTTCCAAGAGGTCCTCCCCACCAGCCACACCCAGTCGTTTCCTCTCTGAGCTTTGCCCATGAATTCTCCATCTAGACGCTTCAGGACCATGAGCAGATGCTTGCAAGACAGGTGAGTCAAGGTGGGGCTGGGATGACCTACTGGAGCTACAGAGGATCGAGTCAGAGAGGGAGAACTAATGGTGCCTGGGTCCCTGCTGCACCAGAGGCACAATGCCAGTGACTCAGGCCTTTTGTCTCTTCGAGACCTTCTAATAGTCACTTCTGTGAGGCAGGGGTCATTATACCCACTGACAGATGAGTAACCTGAAAGTCAGAGCAGTTAAGGAATTTACAAGGTCACAACTATCCAAGTTTTGTTTAAAATTTTTTTGAGGAATGAAAATGTAGTTATTCAAATACTATTATAAGTGTGTTTCTATGTCTGAATGTATTCACAGTTCCTAAGTTCAGACAAGGAGCAACTGGGGAGTGAGGGACATGTGCGAGTGAGTGTCTGTGTGTGCACATGTGTGTGCGAGTGTGTATATGATATTTGGGATTAGGTTAGCATTGGTCTCAGATGGGGCAATTTCAAATGTATCCGGTGGTTATCTTTGGGTTATAGAATAAGCAGTATTTAGGGATTTTGTCCTGCTCCATGCATCTCTCTATTTTCTCTCTAATGCTCATACATTATTTTTAACAATCAGAAATGTGTGTGTGTGGTTTTTTTTCCTTAAACGCAAGCAATGTATATTGAGCTGATTACTATCCGCTCCCTATCGGTAGAGTGAGAGACTGATTGCATACTGGTCTGTCAGGCTAAGGCCTGCAGGTGAGAGGGGATAAGTCATGCTGGGGAGAAGGAATGATTAGTAAAGCTTCCGGAAACACTTTTCTCTGGTTTCCCAGCTCTCGGACCCATTCCAGCAGTTTCTGATGCCCATTTCCCTTCAACACAGCCTGGTCACTACGGATTTCCCTGGGCACTATGGATTTCTGTGTCTGCTTCCCTCTTCTATGAGACCAAAGAGCTTGTGAATTGAATGAGTAGTCCAAGCACCCAGAGCTCTGTACTAGAGCTAGAAGCTCGGAGTCTCCTAGTCCAACGTGTATGGACTGGTGGACAACCAGGAACATAAGGTCAGAGTAGGCAGTTCTCTGTTCCAAGTCATCTGTGACCCATACTCCTTCACCAGTGTTTCTGTGAAATGGTGAACCAAGACCCTCTCTGAGGCTCCTAGTGGCTGATGGCAGGTGTCAGCCCAGCACATGCTCATTGCCCATGGTGGTAAGCGACTACTAACTGCTTTCAACAGCAGCTGATTTACAGATGTGATTTTTAGTACACTTAACAAGATGCTGTCCTCCACCCCTAGGAAAGGCTCCTCGGGCTTGTTAGTCATTTAAATGCATGGAGGTGTTTGCTGTCCAAATAGGTGGCTTCCTGTCTCTGCAGAGCAAATCTGCACCTTCTTGTTAGGAAACTTCTGAGGACCCTGAGCATTTAGTCTCCAATTCTCAGAGGGCAGCCCTTCTACTAACCCACCCAGCTGGAGCTCAGGAAAGACCTCAGAAAGAGAAGTCTATGTTCCATTAGGAGCCTTACTGTAGAGCTTAGTGTTTAATGTTGGGCCTCAGGAGAGAAGGGGGTTGAGAGTCTTCTGAAGTCCTCTGATGAGCCTCAACTTCCCTTATCACCAGGATGACTGTGTTGTATAATAAAGAATTTGTCTGGCCTTTGTCCCTGGCTCCTGGGAGGGCGTCTCTAAACCCTTGGAATTTCCCGAGAAGTAGGAGTGTCTTCATTATTCCAAGTGGACCCTCAGACCACATCTGAGTTTATGCTAATGAGGTGACTCTAGAGAGTTTATAGATTGGGGTCTGCCCTGCTGGAAAGACCAGCCATATGTCTAGAGGGTTGGGGCTTTGAACCATATGTTATCAGAAAAGGATTTGGGGGCTAGAGATTGAATTCACATGGCCAATGATTCAACCAACCGTGCCTGCATAATGAAATCTCAATAAAGACTGTGAACACTGAAGCTCACTGGAGATTCTTTGTTAATTGTGCTGGGAGGGTGACACGTTCCAAAGATAATCATGTTTGGGACTCTCCTTTGCCCTGTGCTTCTCTTCTTTTGTCTGGTCCTGATTTGCATCACTTATAGTAAAAACTGTAGTAATAAGTATAGTGCTTTCCTAAGTTCTCTGAGTTGTTCTAGTGAATTGCCAAAGCTGAGGAGGTCATGGGAACACTCAAATTCATAGCCAGTTTGTCAGGGGTATGGGTGGTCTGCGACCTTCTTGAGCTTGCAGCTGATATCTGGAGTGAGGTCAGCTTTGTGAGGGACAATGCCTTTAACCTGTGAAATTTGACCTAACTCCAGGTAGTGGTCAGAACTGCAATATAGACTCCTGAGGTTCAAACCCTAGTCTTGGGACTTTTTAGCTGTGCCATCTAATGGGGCAAATTCTTATCCTTTTCAATCTTTATACCTATACTTAAAACAAATAAGGAAGAAAACAAGTGAAACGCTCAGAGCAGTACTGACATCAGTAAGCACTCACAAATGTTACCCATCACTAATGAAACCTATGCCCCATCAGGTAGCAGGACAGGGGCTTACCTACTTATTTTTAAGACCTCTTCTATCTACTTTAAGGTCTTACCAAATATAGAATACTATAGTTTGCCCTACCTTTTTATATTTCTCTGAGCACTACCTAGTATTATTCCTTAGTTATTCATTGTATCTCATGTCTATAAATAAAATTATTTCCTAATTATATGCTGCTATGGTTTGAATGTTGTCCCCTCCAAAACTCATGTTGAAATTGAATTCCCAGTGTGACAGTATTGAGAGGTGGGACCTTTAAGAGGTAATTGGATCATAATGCCTCTGCCCTTATAAGTGGATTAATCCATTTATGGGTTAATGAATTAATGAGTTATCATGGAAGTGGAACTGGTGGCTTTATCAGAAGAGAAAAAAAATCAACTCAAGATAGATTGAAGGTTTAAATGCAAGACCTGAAACTATCAAGTGGTTATCTTTGGGTTATAGAATAAGCAGTATTTAGGGATTTTTCTCCTGCTAGAAAACAAAACAAAACAAAACATAGGAGAAACACTTGAGGACATTGGTCTGGGCAAAGAATTTGGGGATGATATGGTTTGGCTGTGTCCCTACCCAGGTCTCATCTTGAATTGTAGTTCCCATAATCCCCACATGTCATGGTAGGGACCTGGTGGGAGGTAATTAAATAATGGGGTTGGTTACCTCCATGCTGTTCTTGTGATAATGAGTGAGTTCTCACAAGATATGATGGTTTTATAAGGGGCTTCCCCCTTCGCTCAACACTCATTCTCTCTCCTGCTCCCCTGTGAAGAGGTACCTTCTGCCATGATTGTAGATTTCCTGAGCCCTCCCCAGCTATGCAGAATGGTGAGTCAATTAAACCTCTTTTCTTTATCAATTACCCAGTTTTGGGTATTTCTTCATAGCAGCATGAGAACAGACTAATACAATGGCTAAGACCTCAAAATCACAGACAACAAAAATAAAAACAGACAAACAGGACCATATTAAACTAAAAAGCTTCTGCACAGCAAAGGAAACAACAGAGCGAAGAGACAAGCTGTTGAATGGGAAAAAATGTTTGCCAACTGTTCATCTAACAAGGGACTAATATTCAGAATATAAAAAGAACTCCAACAACTCAACAGCAAAGGAACAAACAACCCTATTAAAAAGTGGGCAAAGGACATGCATAGACATTTCTCCAAAGAAAACATAGAAATGGCCATACATGAAAAAAATGCTCAGCATTACTAATCATCAGAGAAATGAAAATCAAGACCACAATAAGATATCATCTCACTCTAGTTAAAATCGTTATTATTAAAAAGGCAAAAAATAGCAGAGCTGGCAAGGAGACACAGAAAAGGGAACTGATACACTCTTGCTGGATTGTAAATTAGTACAAGCATTGTAGAACACAGTATGGAAATTTCTTTAAAAACTAACATTAGAACTACCATATGATCGAGCTATCCCACTCCTTGGTTATTTATCCAAAGGAATAGAAATTGGTATATCAAAAAGATACTTGAATCCCCATGTTTATCGCAGCACAATATGCAATAGCCAAGATATGGAATTAACTTAAGTGTCCATCAATGGGTGAATGGATTTTTTTAAATGTCACATATATACACAATGGATTACTATTGGCCATAAAAAGAATGAGATTTTGCAATTTTCAGCAACATGGATAGAACTGGAGTTCATTATACTGAGTGAAATAAGTCAGGCACAGAAAGACAAATATTATATATTCCCACTCATATGTAGGAGCTATAAAGGTGAATCTTATGGATATAGAGAGTAGAATGATAGATACCAGGGGCTGGAAAGGATGCATGGGATAGGTAAAGGGGATAAAAAGAGTTTGGTTAATTAGTACAAACATACAGTTAGATAGAAGGACTAAGTTCTAATTGTGGAAAGTAGAGTAGGGTGAACATAGTTAACAATGCAGTGTATATTTTTAAATAGCTAGAAGAGAGAATTTGAAATGTTTACAACACATAGAAGTGATAACTTCTCCAGGTGGTGAGTACCCTAAACATCCTGAATTGATCATTACACATTCTATGCATGCAACAAAATATCACATGTACCCCCATAAATATGTACACATATTATGTATTAATAAATTTTTTAATTAAGGAAAAAGAAGATGAAGAGAAACCTAAGCTAGCAAGCTCAGCCTCTCACCATGTGATGTCCTGTCCCTACTTCAGAACTCTGCAGAGTCGTTACTAAAAAGAAAGTGCTCACCAGATGCAGCCCCTCTACCTTGAATTTGTCAGCCTCCATAATTGTAAGAAATGAATTCCTTTTCTTTCCTAATTATCCAGTTTTAGGTATTTTGTTGTAGGCAACAGAAAACGGACTAAGGCACATGCCTATTTATTAGCATATCACATGAAAGCAGCTGGACAGATTTCCACCAAATGTGAACAGATTTCCAACCAATGTGAAAAGGTATGCTGAAGTAATCTAACTTCAAATATAGAATAGGTCATGTACACAATTCACTTTGGAGCATTTTTAGAGCACCCCATTGTTGTTCTTTTATACCGAGAAAACATTATTTAAACACTTCAACAAATGAATTTAGAAACTACATATATTTTTAAATTATACTAGGATTTTAAGGGTGTGACAGAGTCACCGGATGATTATTATTCTTTCAAGTCTTTGCTTTAATTCTATTTTATGTGCAAGCACAATATATGCCACAAAGAAATGCCACTAGTAGGAGCTAAAATTGAGAAGTGTGAGAGAATCATAAGTCAGTCTGAGGAGAGTCTCTGTGTGGCACAGTTGGGAGAGACAGGCTCTTCCCTGAAGAGGTGACTGAAGGGCGTCCACAGGAAGAGCAGCTCAGAACTAGCTAGGATATATATTCTCTCTGAGAACTTCAAGCACAAAGAGATTGTGAGCACCCCAATGACAGGCAGTCACTATCCAGAGCTTCTAGAACCAGAGCCCAAGAGGCCGAGTGACCACCTTTTGGCAGTGGCTTGCTCCTTCTTTCAGACGTGATAGAAACCAAAGTTCCACTGAGGGGCATTTTTTTTTTTGCCAGCCAGGAGACATGTGAAATACATATGTATATTTAGATATCATGGCAAGAGGAGACGAATGATGGCTTTAGACTTCCAATTGCTAAAGAATCATAGATATGATGGGGAGCAGGACTAGCTTGCAGCTCCTGCTTGGACAGACAGAGCATCATGTGGAGACTCACATTGTGAACGTTTGCTCCAAAAACTACTGCAGGAACATACCAGGAAAGCTGAGAGAATCCACAGACGCTTTGAATAAACTGGATTACCCCTGCAGGTTCCCCGAAATGCCAAAAACTTTGAGTCATCTTGCTTTCTCAATAGGGAAGCTCATGGTCTGGCGCAAGTTCTCAGCCCTGATCACCAGCTGCCTGGAAATAGACTCAGTGCTGTTGGGGGAGCATGGAGGGAATGAGGCCATTCGGAGGACTACAGGCTGCTTGGAGCACAGTGAGGCCTGTGACAGCTAGCTTTGCCCCACTTCCCTGGTGACCTGTATCCATCAAAGACCAAGGAAGAAAACTAAAAGTTTGGAAAACATATTTGAGGGAATAATTGAGAAAAACTTCCCCAGCCTTGCTAGAGATCCAGATATCCAAATATAAGAATCCCAAAGAACACCTGGGCAATTCATTGCAAAGAGATCATTGCCTAGGTATACGGTCATCAGGTTATCTAAAGTAAAGATGAAAAAAAGAATCTTAAGAGCTGTGAGGCAAAAGCATCAAGTAACCCATAAAGGAAAATCTATCAGATTAACAGCAGATTTCTCAGTCCTACAAGTTAGAAGGGATTGGGGTCCTATTTTTAGCCTCCAAAACAAAACAATTATCAGCTAAGTTTTGTATCCATCAAAACTAAGCTTCCTAAATGAAGGAAAGATCCAGGCTTTTCCAAACAAACAAATGCTGAGAGAATTTGCCATCAGCAAGCCAGCACTACAAGAACTGCTAAAAGGAGCTCTAAATCTTGAGTCATGTCCTCAAAATACATCAAAATAGAACCTTCTTAAAGCATAAATATCACAGGACCTATATAACAATAACACAATGAAAAAATAAGGTATTCAGGTAATAAATAGCATGGTAAATAGAATAGTACCTCACATCTCAATATTAACATTGAATGTAAATGGCCTAAATGCTCCACTTAAAAGATACAAGAAGGTAGAATGAATAAGGATTCACAAAACAAGTTTCTGCTGTCTTCAGGACATTCATCTAACACATAAGTACTCACATCAACTTAAGGTAAAGGTGTAGAAAAAGAGATTCTATGCAAATGAACACCAAAAGTAAGCAGAAGTAGCGATCCTTATATTAGACCAAACAAACTTTAAAGCAATAGCAGTTTAAAAAGACAAGGAGGGGCATTAGATAATGACAAAATGATTAATCCAACAGAAAAATACCACAATTCTAGATATATATGCACCTAACACTGGAGATCCCAAATTTATAAAACAATTACTACTGCACCTAAGAAATGAGATAGACAGCAACACAATAACAGTAAGGGACTTTAATGCTCCACGGACAGCACTAGACAGGTCATCAAGGCAGAAAGTCAACAAAGAAACGATGGACTTAAACAATGGACTTAAGTCTATAACCTACAATAAATGGACTTAACAGATGTTTACAGAACATTCTACCCAACAACTGTAGAATATATATTCTATTCATTAGCACATGGAACATTCTACAAGACAGACCATATGATAGCCCACAAAAGAAGTCTCACTAAATTTTAAAAAATCAAAATTATATCAAGTACTCTCTCAGACCACAGTGAAATAAAATTGAAAATAAACTCTAAAAGGCACCCTCGAAAGCATGCAAATACATGGAAATTCAATAACCTACTCCTGAATGCTCATTGGGTCAACAATGACATCAAGATGGAAAGTTAAAAATTCTTTGAACTGAACCATCATAGTGACAAAACCTCTGGAATACAGCAAAAACTGTGCTAAGAGGAAAGTTCATAGCATTAAATGCCTACATCAAAAAATCTGAAAGAGCACAAATAGACAAGTCACACCTCACAGAACTGGAGAAACAAGAACAATCCAAATCCAAACCCAAACCCAAACCCAGCAGAAGAAAATAAATAACAAAGATCAGAGTAGAACTAAATGAAACTGAAACCAAAAAAAAAATAAATAAATAAATACAAAAGATAAATTAAACAAAAACTTGGTTCTTTGAAAAGATAAATAAAATTAATAGACCATTAGCAAGAATAGCCAAGAAAGGAAGAGAGAAGATCCAAATAAGCTCAATTAGAAATAAAACAGGAGATATTACAACTGATAACATGGAAATACAAAAAGATTATTCAATGCTACTATGAACACCTTTATGCACATAAACTAGAAAACCTACAGGAGATGGATAAATTTCTGGAAATATACAACCCTCCTAGATTTAACCAAGAAGATATAGAATCTCTGAACAGAGCAATGATAAGCAGTAAGATTGAAAAGGTTATTTAAAAATTGCCAACAAAAAAAGTCCAGGACTAGATAGAATCACAGCTGAATTCTGTCAGACATTCAAAGAAGAACTAGTACCAATCCTGTTGACACTATTTCAAAAGATAGGGGCAAAAGACAATCCTCCCTAAATCATTCTATGAAGCCAGTATCACCCTAATACCAAATCAGGAAAGGACATAATAAAAAAGAAAATACAGACCAGCATCCCTGATGAACACAGATGCAAAACTCCTCAACAAAATACTAGCAAACCAAATTCAACAGCACATTAAAAAGATAATCCACCATGATCAGGTGGGTTTCATACCAGGGATGAGGGGATGGTTTAACATATGTAAGTCAATAAGTGTGATATACCACATAAACAGAATTGAAAACAAATATCACGTGATCATCCCAATAGATGCAGAAAAAGACATTTGACAAAATCCAGCATCCTTTATGGTTAAAACCCTCAGCAAAATCAGCACAGAAGGGACATACCTTAAGGTAATAAAGGCCATCTATGACAAACCCACAGCCAACAATATACTGAACAGGGAAGAGTTGAAAGCATTTCCCCTGAGAACTGGAACAAGACAAGGATGCCCACTTTCACCACTTCTATTCAACATAGTACTGGAAGTCCTAGCCAGAGCAATCAGACAAGAGGGAGAACTAAAGGGCATCCAAATCGGTAACAGGAAGTCAAACTGTTGCTGTCTGCTGATGATATGATCGACTCCTCCAAAAAGCTCCTAAAACTTGTAAATGAGTTCAGCAAAGTTTCAGGATACAAAATTAATGTACAGAAATCAGTAGCTCTGCTATACACCAACAGGGACCAAGGTGAGAATCAAATCAAGAACTCAATTCCTTTCACAGTAGCTGCAAAAATAATAATAATAAAAAAATACTTAGGAATATATCTAACCAAGAACATGAAAGTCTTCTACAAGGAAAAACTACAAAACACTGCTGAAATAAATCATAGACAACACAAACAAATGGAAACACATCCCATGCTCATGGATGGGTAGAATCAATATTGTGAACATGACCATTCTGCCAAAAGCAGTCTACAAATTCAATGCAATTCTTATCAAAATACCACCATCATTCTTTACAGAACTAGAAAAAACAACCCTAAAATTCATATGGAACCAAAAGAGAGCCCAAGTAGTCAAAGCAAAACTAAGCAAAAAACAAAGAAACAACAGAAAAACCCCCACAAATCTAGAGGCATCACACTCCCCAACTTCAAACTATACTATAAGGCCATAGACACCAAAACAGCATGGTGCTGGTATAAAAATAGGCACACAGAACAAGGGAACAGAACCTAGAAATAAAGCCAAATGCTTACAGCTGACTGATTTTTGGCAAAGCAAACAGAAACATAAAGTGGGGAAAGGACACCCTATTCAACAAATGGTGCTGGGATAATTGACAAGCCACAAGTAGAAGAATGAAACTCGATCCTCATCTCTCACTTTATATAAAAACCAACTCAAGATGGATCAAAGACTTAAATCTAAGACCCTGAAACCATAAAGATTCTAAAAGATAACATCAGAAAAACCCTTCTAGACATTGGCTTAGGCAAAGCCTTCATGACCAAGAACTCAAAAGCAAATGCAACAAAAACAAAGATAAATAGATGGAACTTAATTAAACTAAGCAGCTTCTGCTCAGCAAAAGAAATAAGCAGCAGAGTTAACAGACAACCCACAGAGTGGGAGAAAAACCTTCACAATCTATACATCTGACAAAGGACTAATATCCAGAATCTATAGAGAACTCAAATCAGCAAGAAAAAACAATCCCATCAAAAAGTGGGCTAAAGACATGAACACACAATTCTCAAAAGAAGATATACAAATGGCCATTAAGTATATGGGAAAATGCCCAACATCACTCAACATCACTAATTATCAGGGAAATGCAAATCAAAACACAACGTGATACCGCCTTGCTCCTGCAAGAATGGCCATAATAAAAATATATATATAGGTATTGGTGGGGATGCAGTGAAAAGGGAACACTTTTATACTGCTGGTGGGAATGTAAACTAGTACAACCACTATGGAAAACAGTGTGAAGAATCAAGGAACTAAAAGTAGATCAACCATTTGATCCAGCAATCCCACCACTACCCAGAGGAAAGGAAGTCATTATATGAAAAAGATACTTGCATATGCATGTTTACAGCAGCAAAATTCACAATTGCAAAACAATGGAACC
This sequence comes from Mandrillus leucophaeus, assembly GCF_000951045.1. NCBI lineage: Eukaryota > Metazoa > Chordata > Mammalia > Primates > Cercopithecidae > Mandrillus > Mandrillus leucophaeus. Next base: position 4,148,504 of record NW_012110252.1, read on the forward strand.
AGCCCAGAGGCCCATCAATCAATGAGTGGATAAAGAAAATGTGGTGTGTGTGTGTGTATATATATACACACACACCTATATATATGTATATAGGTATATATACACACACACCTATATGTGTGTATATAGGTATATATATACACACCTATATATGTGTGTATAGGTATATATACACACCTATATGTGTGTATATAGTTATATATAGGTATCTATATACCTATATGTGTATATAGGTATACATGTGTGTATATATATATGTATATAGGTATATATACACACACATATATAGGTGTATATGTATACATATATACACACATACACACACACACACACACAATGGAATACTATTCATCCATAAAAAGGAATGAATTAATGGCATTTGCAGCAACCTGGATGGAATTGGAGACTGTTGTTCTAGTGAAGTGGCTCAGGAATGGAAAACCAAACATCATATGTTCTCACTCATAAGTGGGAGCTAAGCTATGAGGATGCAAAGGCATAAGAACGATACACTTTGGGGACTCAGGGTAAAGGGTGGGGGGCAGCAAGGTATAAAAGACTACACAGTGGGTACAATGTACACTGCTTGGGTGATGGGTGCACCAAAATCTCAGAACTCACCACCAAAAAACGTATTCACGTAATCAAACATTACCTGTTCCCCAAAAACCTACTGAAATAAAATTTAAAAATTAAAAAAATACATAGGTTAAATATAAAAACTATGACAGAATTGTCAAGCCTTGTATTGCCATCATAACTGAAGTGTAAGCCTAAGATAATGCAGATTCAATGATAAATGCAGGTTGGAGCCTTTTACAGGGACCCAGAATCCAGGTTGTTTTTCCATACATTTTAATAGTGCACAGTCATAGAGGAATCTTAGGCAATATATTCTCTGGAGACTGCCGAGCCCTTCAAACCACTCCCTTCTCTTTCAGACATCCACAGAGATAATCTGTTTCTCAATAACCATCAGTGACTCGTTAGGGCAGACTCTCCAAATGCACGGGCTAAGATTTGTTTGAGCTGCTTCTTCCTTGGGCAGCTTCAGGGTGAGTAGCAGCAGGAATGTATTCATATGCACTCCAGGTAATGGCTTAATAAGCAGGGTGTTAGAAAGGGCTTTGTTCCAAAGTGGGAAATAATTATGACTCTTAATTAGTTATAACAATTACATAAAAGTCCTATGTGAGTCCAACATTCACCTTTTTACTGTTTGCATGATGATCTATGGGCAAGAAAGGTAACAGAATGGAATCTAGCAAAGAATCCTCTGCTTTCAATTGAAGAGTTGCATTTGAAGGTGGTGGTAGTCACATAAGTTCTTAAAATTCTCTTCCAGTTACCCATACCTTTTCCTTTTGGCTTCTCCTACCCACCCAGAACCCACTCTTCCTCTCTCATTGGCCCCTACGAACAGGCCAATGAGGGTGCGTGAAGATAGGAAAAACCTTAAAGGAAAGGATAGGAGAACCCACAACAATCTCAGGAAAATCAAGACAGTTTTCTCATCGCTTGAGGATGCCCATTTTAGGAGTCACATGTTGGTTATTTGGAATTAATATGCAAATGTAATGTTGACCCTCGTGTTGCTCACACTCTGCATGTGTTTATACACAGAGAGCCACACATCTGCCCCCACACACATCAGGATGTGCTCCTCTGGAAAATCTCAGCAGCAATCAACTCAAAAGACCAGCACTGAAAGATATGCACGTATAAGGACATCATCAGATAATCACTGCTGTCATGATAGCCAATTTCTACTGTGGCTGCATACATATGAAAGTAAAATTGGGAAACCAAGTGGATATTTTAAAAACCAGTAGAAATCAGCATCGTTTCCTCCTGCCTTTGACATTGCTTTGTGCCATTCCACAGCCTAGAAGCCCAGGTACCACTCACTGACACCATGGAGCCGACAGACCTCCCTAATCCGATTCATCAAGGCTGCTAATGGCTCCTGGCACAGGGTGCGCAGGCCATATTGCTGCGATTCCAGGAGGCCGGCAGCCCAACACTGCACAGGCAGCTCAGCCACACGGGGGAAAGTGGAGTTGACGACAACTTACACTGAATTTGCATATATTTGCACAGCATGTCAGAAATACTTCTAATCTCCAACAGACCCAGAGCCGAGGAGAACTGGAGAGAAAACAAAAAGATTTGGTAAAGGGGATGATGGAGCTTGGCCAAGGTCTGAAATCTCTTCTCCAGATGACATCTACACTTCTGTTTTATTTGCCTTGTTGGGGATCACTAATAAAATTATCACCAGGTTATTTTTCAGGCTGTTGCCTTTGTTTTAAGGTGACTGATTATTATTTTGGGAGGGGAAGAGGCACCTCCTGTAGCAGCAAAGGGAGTTGTGATTAACACGTTTTTCTGCTGGAGGCTAACAGGTGTCTTCACATGCCTAAGTAAATAACAAGAAATTATAGGTTCCATATAGGAAATTTATGATTCTGTACTCTGATATTCACCCAAATACACTGAGCCAGGCCTTACCCTTGTTTTCTGAAATGAAGGGACATAAACCAAAATGTTTCAGGAAGGGTGGAAAAAAAGGCAAGCAAAACGGCATCAGGACGCTGTACACCATCTGCACTTTCATAGAGCACTAATGGGGAATAATTATATTGCTCCTGCAGCCCAATAGCTACAAGTTTCTGGAAGGGAGACTGGTTTTCCAAACCTTCCCAGTGGCTGTTGTCTGGCAGGGGTGAAAATTGGAAGTCCGATTCTGAAATGGCTCATTAAGAGAACCTTATAAAAAGAGGGTTGCTCTTTGAATCTTAAAGACAGTCATGACTAACTCACAAGGCTGTGCAGAGAAGGCCTTCTCTTGTCCCTCAATTAATTTTCAGTGGCCAAGGACTAAAGAAGTGCAAAGTCTTTACACGTAAGACTTAGAAGAAGAGAGGGTTGATAAATGGGGAGGGGTGAGAAGGGGAAGAGAAGAGAGGGGGTGAGAAGAGAGGAATGAAGGAGAGGAAAGGAGAAGAGAGGTAGAAAATACTTTCTCTAGCCAGATACTGACAAAATTTCTCCAAGACTGCTTCTCCAGAGGAACACTCACCAGCTGCTCCCTGGCAGGAAATTTAAAACTGTCAAGAAGTTCCATTTATTGCTGGCTGATGAGTTCGGCAAGGAAAGGATGCTCTGTGCACCTTAAGTGAAATTTCAATCAAGCCCGGCCTCTCTGCTGCTGAGGTCGGTGAAGAAAGCAGATCTGAATGGGCAGGAATGAATGCACTTACCTGAAATCCTGGCCAGTAAGGGCAAGTCAAGCAGCCAAGCAAGAGAGGAGTCGTCCTTCCTGTTATGACCTTGGCAAAGATACCCCCACGGTTTGGGGCTTCCAAACTGAAGTCCACAAAGTGACCTCAATGGCCCACTGCCATCCAAACTCCAGCTAGTGACTTTTTCCCAGCAAGGGTGGACCTAGATTTCTGGCCACCTGCCCCAAAAGCCACTGCTACCCTCAGTTCTTTCTTGACAAATGTAAGGTTCACTTGCTCTATTTAGATCAGGCAAATTCCGGCTGAATTTGCCCAAAATCCTCCATGAAGGCTTCTAGAACATGCCAGCACATATGATGCTCTCTTCCTCTTCGGTACCCCTATACAACCTCCTGAACCATTCATGACAGCACATGCTCTTCTATGGCCTTGTTAGGTTATTCTCTTCCTAGTGTCTTTGATGTGTTTCCAACAAAGTTGAAATCTCCTAGAAACCCACTAGGGCTAGGGATCACATCCCCACCTCCCCTATCTCCTTAGGGTGCTCCCTTTACCTGTAAAGTCAGCCTCTTCCCTTTTTCATTTCTCTTGTCTCAAAACTGAGTTCCACACAACTCCTGTTTACCATCCTATTTTTCCCATTATTGACATATAACCTCACTTTTTTCCAAAAAGTATTTGAAGAAACCTGGGAAGCTGCACTCTGGATAAAAGAAACAAATATCAAATATAAAGAAAGGAAGAAATCAGATAAATGGAAAATAAGATGAGGATAAAAATGGTCAAAGTTAGTGGTGTGTTGAATGAATTCACACAAAAACACATGCCTGGATGTTATATTGTCTGCTAGAAATAGGATGCAAATCTGACTCCATTTCTAGTGACCACAGCATAGAGAAAAGCATAATCAGAGGGAAACAGAAAACAGGGCATAGTGTCTGTGTGATGAAAACAATTCAGCTGCTTAGGGAAGGCCTAATCATGCCTGGTATTAAGGCCTGAGGGAAAAGTCTCCTCTGGGTCCCATAATAGAAGCCTTGTGTGATAAGACGACACAGCCAGTGACAGGAATTGATGCCAAATACCAAGCATTACTGAGTGATGAGAAAACAGAAGGAACAAGGCAGCAAAGATGCCTGCCTTCATGGATCCTGGATTTTACTGGAGAAGAGATGGGCAATAAACACGTTCAAGTCATTAGTTGAAAGGAGAGGTTAGGAGAGGTAGGGTGTTCAGGAGAAGGTCTTTCTCAGAAGGATGTAGGGGCATCAGCCATATTAAGCCTTGGACCATTTTTATAAGGTCCCCTGTTTTAGCCAGTGAATCCAAACCCTGATTTTGAGAAGGCAACTCAATGAGAAACCTGTATCTTGTCTCCCATCTCTTAACGATCAAGGTTCCTGAAAGACCTGCCTATACATCCTCTCTCTACTCACTCATGTCCTAGCTGCTCCTCATTCCCCATACCCTGCCTTCTGCTCCCCTCCCTCCAGAGAAACTCCACTAGCTATGGAGTCAATGAAGCCACTATTGTCACTGGAAATACTTTCAGTCTTTAGTTGATTGGAAGTTTTTGGTGTATTTATTACTATCGATCATTCCCTACTTGGAATTCCCACCTTCTCTGATGGTCCCTCTGCTCGGCTCACTTGACATTCTCTCCTGGTGATTTCAACACAGCCTAGGTCTCTGGAAATGACTCCCATGTCTGTATCTAGCTATAGCCTGTGGTGCTCTGCTAAAAACCAGACCTATGTGGCCCACCATCTGCTGGAGAACCCTAAGTGAATGAGTTGCAGGCACCTTCCACGCAACATGTTTAGAATTTTCCTTTCCAACCTGATTCCTCTCCCAAATTGCCTACATTCACATGTCCACCATCTACCTAATTGCCCATATCAGAAATGGCAGACTCATCTTGAACTTCTCCTTCTTTCTCCTGCCCCATATCCAATCCTGTTGCTGCTACCATATGTGTATATATATATATTATTACTTTATGTCTACCAATGAAAATTAATAAGTAATGTTTTCTGAGCACTTACTATGTGCCAGGTGCTATTCTAAGTGTTCTACATTTCACACACAATGTATTACATAAACCTCGCAAGCACAGGATGGAGTAGGCATCGTTAGCATCTACCTTCCACAGGGGAGGGGAGTGAGGCACAGAGAAGCTGTGTGGCTTGCCTCGGGTCACACAGCAAAGACATAGGAAGCTAGGATTGGAATCACTGCAGTTTCTGCCTCTGGGGCTCACACAATATCACTGCTTTTTATTGATTCTCACCTAGATTACTATAATACACACCTCCAAACCAGTCCCCAGTCCTGACCCCTTCCCCACAGTGCCATCTAAAACTCAAATCTGACCTTGCCACTCTCTGCTTGAAACCCTTCCACAGCTTCCTCTGGCCTTCAGAATATATTTCAAGCCTTTGGTCATTGCATGCCACCAATCACTCCTACACCCCTATTCCCCTATATACACCCACACATCTATTGTATCCCAGGAATTGTGCTAACATTCCTGGGCATTACAAAATGTGGTTTCTATCATCAAGAACATTTGAATAAGTAGGCAAATGAAATGTACAAATGAAAAGTTAAATATTAGAATTAAGCCCAAGATTAAAATTTTATAAAGAGTCACAAGGCAGTGTAATTTTGTGATAGGGAGCGACTGTCAAGGCAGACATTTAATATATGCAGAATTGTCTCTCCAAAAAGAATTTCTTTTCTTCCCAAGTTGGGCATTTGTGAACGATCAGTTCAATCCTGGTTTAGTTCGAAAGATACTTTAATATTCCTATATTGTTCCAGTTCAATACTTTTAGAAAATGAATAGGCTTGGTTCTGGTTCAAACTGGCTTACTAGGTGTTGCTGTTTTGAAAAATTCTTGGTTCAGTGCTCAGCTCAGTGGAAAAAGAAAAAAGATTAATTTAAGGCTCAGCTTGGTTCAAGGTTCACAAATTAGAGCAGTTCCTTCCAGGGTGGTTCACACTTGAGCTGGTGCCCAGTTATGAATTCAGCTCACGGGCCTGGTATTCGTGGCCTTTGCCCTCCACGGAGCCTTTGCAGCCTCTTTAGCCCTCACACGTTTATCATCATCTCCCTCCAACCAGGGTGGGTATTTGGGAAGTTAGAGAGCCTCTTGCTGCTGCACAGCACTACCTCTTGGCTAGCCTGGATTAGGGGTCCTTGGAGGCTCCTCTTTGGCTGAGGAGGAGCTACAAGAAGCAAACCCACCCACTCCCTTGAAACCCTCCCTCCCTCACCCCTTTCAGGCCTGTGGCCACATCATCTGGCCTCTGAGGCCTCCCTGATCATTCTTAGAATAGCTACCATCCCCCCGCCCCCATCCTCACATTCCCAGGTAATGTAATGCTTGTTCTTCTTTGTAGCATTCACCAGTGACTGGCAGGTTCTAGGTACTGGTTTTTCCCGTCTCCTCCACTAGATGTTAACCCCACAAGGTCAAAGGGTTTTGTCTCTTTTTTACTATCAAATCTTCCATTGTGTAGAAGTGTCTGGAATATAGTAGATGACCATTAAATATAAGTTAAATATTGAATA
>NW_012110252.1:4155940-4164245 GCF_000951045.1 Mandrillus leucophaeus
ATCTGGGCTGAGCCTCCTCTCCTCTCTGAAGTAGCTTTTCAGCTGCCAGTAACAGACTAAATTAATCCTAAATTTAATATAAATATATTTTTAATACAGAGAAGTAATTTCTGTACTAAAAAATATACAGCACTCCTAATATGGCATTTTTTGGGTACTGCAGTGTATATATAGAAGGAAAATATGTGAAAAGAGTTAGAATAAAGATTTGATCCACCCAGTATCAATACTCTTATATAACTGCTCATACAAATGTGTCTTGCTCCCCACCCTGGTCCCCACCCCAACCATGCATACCCAAGGTTTTCTTTACCCGGTACCTGCGGCCACATTGATGAGCCAAAGCGAAGTTCACAGAGTGCTCTAAACGCTCATCAAAAAGTCCTCTGGGAAAATTAAGAATATAGTCACACAGTCGACAAAGTCCAGGAGGGAGCAACCCGCAGGGAGCCCTGGGCAGCCCCACGGCCTGCCCCACGGCCTGGTTTCCATCATACTCGGGAGGATCGCAGCCTCCACCGCCAGCTCCAGTCACAGTCACCAGAGCCAGGAGCAGCAAGGTCCCAGCCCAACAGCCGCCAGCCGTCCCCAACGCCCCCGTCCCTGCCCTCGGTGCGGCCGGCACCAAGCCCAGCACCACGGACAGCGCCGGCGCCTGCCACTGGGGAAAAAGGTCATCGCAAGGAAAGTTTTGGGTACAATAAAATGTTTCAGTGTAAGAAACAGATACAGTTTCACCAAGAGGAATGATACCAAGGAAGATGCATTTGTGCAGCAGACTGCTGTAAAGAAGAATAACCCCAGGAAGCACCTTCGCAGGGTAGGAGATGGAATGACTGTGGAGTTCAATGTCGTCTAAGGAGAAGAGGGTCCTGGCAGCGTCACAGGCCCTGGTGGAATTCCAAGTCAAGGAGGAAAACATGGAGCAGGCCGTAACCATGATAGACTCCACGTCGTAGGGGTCCTCAATAGTGAGAGAGAGAAAAAGAACAGGATGGGACAGTGGTCCCACAGGGTACCCATCTCACTACACTCAGAGAACCTATGGACGACCACAGTATTCCCACCCTCCCGTGCAGGGAGAAGTGGTGGAGGTGCTGACAGCTGGGGCGCAGGGGCACAAAGTAAAACAGTGAGGCAGGATGTGGATGGGGCTAGAGACCAGGGTTCCTCAGGAGCTCTCCTCGCCAAAGACGGCCGAGAGAGGACAGCAACGACACGGGTAAGGAAAACCAAGGCAATGAACCCAGGGTCAGGAGACACCTCAGCCTCGGGGCAGCCACAACTTCAAGTACCGGCCCTGATGCTCAGAACACCCCAAACCACAAGATGGCAGAGACAAAAGCTGAGAATTCATCCACTCCTGAGGCTGAGCAGAGTGGGGCTGAGTAAATGTGGGCTTACCATCTCCACTACCATTCCATTTAGTCATCCAACAGGAAGAAAAGGATATGAAATTCCAGCATTAAGAAATGAGCAAAATATTGGAGCTGAAGAACTTAAGCCCTTGCTTTTTACCCATTGACCAGATAACTAGAACTATTTGCATTATCTATGCAGCAAGGTTTTGTTGTTGTTGTTGTTATTTTTACCTAAAGATGTCTCTTTTTGATAATGACAGGCATGTTGTTTTTGAAAAACCTGGTTTTCCTCAATACACCTTTAAAGGTTTTAAAATTGTTTTATATCTGGTCAAGTCGAGATGTTTAAGAACTTCATTTTTAATTTGGAGAAAAAATTTACAACTTGATTTTTCCAAAAGGCAAGTACCTTAAATAATTGTCAGCAAGAAAGTCCAGGAGAAAAAAGTAAGCAAATTTGTCTACTTACCATTTAGTTTCCCCACTGGTTAACTGGGAAAGCAAATAGAACCTAAAAATGGGCTGTTTTCTTTGAAAACAATATACACTTTTTTCTTTTACTATTTTATTATATTTGTCTTTGGCATTACAATTTCGTTATGATATGTTGAGTTGTGGACTTTTTGATGTGACCTTCTTGAGATTAAATGTGTTTCCTGAAACTGTTTAATTTCATTAGTTTTAGATAAGTACATTATCTCTTTAAAAATTGCCTCTTTTAGGCCAGGCGCGGTGGCTCAAGTCTGTAATCCCAGCACTTTGGGAGGCCGAGACGGGCGGATCACAAGGTCAGGAGCTGTCTCTTATACACATCTAGATGTGTATAAGAGACAGGTGGCGGGCGCCTGTAGTCCCAGCTACTCGGGAGGCTGAGGCAGGAGAATGGCGTGAACCTGGGAGGCGGAGCTTGCAGTGAGCTGAGATCCGGCCACTGCACTCCAGTCTGGGCGACAAAGCAAGACTCTGTCTCAACAACAACAACAACAACAACAACAACAAAAATGCCTCTTTTCCAATATTCTCCCTTTCTCCTTCTGAAATTCTCATTAGATATCTGTAGACTTTCTCATTCTATCCTCCACGGCTCTTATCCTCCCATTTTTCCATCTCTTTACCTCTTGGATTGCATTATGTATACTTTTCTTAGATTTATTTCAGTTCACTAATCTTCTTTAAAGCTAGGTCTAATTGGCTGTTAAATCTGTTAAATATAATCATTAAATTTTGACTATTATAATTTTCATTTCTAAAATTTTAACTTGGTTCTTTGTCAAACCTGCTTAATCATTTAAAGCATCATATTCCTTTGTTATTTCCTAAGTTCCTTTGTTAATTACTTTAAACTTATTAAACCTAGTTATAATCTGTGTCTATTAATACTGAGACAGGAATGCTTTGGTTTATTGTGCTTCACTTCAATGCACTTTGCAGATATTGTATTTAAAAAAAAAAAAAACTGAAGACATGTGGCAACCCTGCATCAAGCAAATCTATCAGCACCATTTTTTCCAACAGCATATGCTCACTTCAGCTCTCTATCACGTTTTTGGTTATTCTCCCTGTGCTGCAATCCAGTGAAATACGGTGAGAATAACCAAAAGCTACTGCATTTCTCATTACTATTATATCTGTTATGGTGATCTGTGATCAGTGACATATGATGTTACTATTGTCATCGTTTTGGAGCACCACAAACCACACCCATATGAGATGGTGAACTTAATAAATGTTGTGTGTGTTCTGACTCCTCCACTCACTGGCCATTCCCGCATCTCTCTCCCTATCCTCAGGTCTCCCTGTTCCCTGAGACACAATGATACTAAAATTAGGCCAATCAATAATGCTACAATGACCTCTAATTGATCAAATGAAAGGAAAAGTCACACATCTCCCACTTTAAATCAAAAGCGAAAAATGATTAAGTTTAGTAAGAAAGGCTTGTTGAAAGTTGAATTAGGCTGAAAGTTAGGCCAAAAGTTAGGCCTTTGCACTAAACAGTTAGCCAAGTTGTGAATGCAAAGGAAAAGTTATTGAAGAAAATTAAAACCGCTTCTCCAGTGAACATATCAATAAGAAAGTAAAACAGCCTTATTGCTGACACATAGAAAGTCTGAATGGTTTTGACAGAAGACCAAATCAGCTACTACATTCCCTTAAGTCACAGCCTAATCCCTTAACCCACAGCCTAATCCAGAGCAAGACTCTAACTCTCTTTAATTCTATGAAGGCTGAGGGAAGTAAGGAAACTACAGAAGAAAAGTTTAAAGCCATGAGAAGCTGGTTCATGAGGTTTAAGAAAGGAAGTCATCTGGATAACATAAAGGTGCAAAGTAAAGCAGCAAGTGCTGATGTAGAAGTTTCAGCAAGTTATCCAGAAGATCTAGCTAAGGTAGTAGATGAAGGTGGCTACACTAAACAACAAATTTTCAATGTAGGTGGAACAGCCTTCTTTTGGAAGAAGATGCCATCTAGGACTTTCATAGCTAGAGAGGAGAAGTCAATGCCAGGATTCAAAGCTTCAAAGGACTTGCTGACTGTCTTGTTAGGGGCTAATGTAGCTGTAGCTGGTAATTTTAAGTTGAAACCAATACTCATTTGCCATTCCCAAAATTCTAGGGTCCTTCAGAATTATGCCAAATCTACTTTGTCTATGCTCTACGAATAGAACAACAAAGCTTGGATAGCAGCACATCTGCTTGTAGGATGGTTTACTAAATATTTTAAGCCCACTGTAGATACTTACTGCTCAGAAAACAAGATTCCTTTCAAAGTATTACTGCTCACTGACAAGACACCTGGTCACCTGAAAGCTCCAACGGAGATGTACAAGGAGATTAATGTTCATGTCTGTTAACACAACATTCATCCTTCAGCCTATGGGTCAAAGAGTAATTTCAACTTTTAAGTCTGATTATTTAAGAAATACTCCTCATAAGTCTATAGCTGTCATAGACAGTGATCCTTCTGGTGAGTCTGGAGAAACTAAATTGAATACCTTCTGGAAAGAATTCACCACTCTAGATACCATTAGAAATATTCATGATTCATGGTAGGAGGTCAAAATATCAACATTAACAGAAGTTTGAAGGAAGTTAATTCCGACCCTCACAGATGACTTTGAGGGTTCAAAATCTCAGTGAAGAAATAATAGCATATATGGTGGAAATAGTAAGGGAACTAGAATTAGAAGTGGAGCCTGAAGATGTGCTTGAATTGCCACAATCTCATGATAAAACTTGAATGGACGAGGAGTTACTTCTTGTGGATAAGCAAAGAAAGTGGTTTCTTGAGATGAAATCTACTCCTGCTGAGGACGTTATGAGCATTGTTGAAATGACAATGAAGGCTTTAGAATATTACATAGACTCAGCTGATAAAGCAGCAGCAGGGATTTAAGAGGACTGACTTCAATTTTGAAAGAAGTCTTAATCTGGGTAAATGCTATAAAACAGCATTGCTTGCTATAGAGAAATCTTTTGTGGAAGGAAGAGTCAGTCGAAGTGGCAAACTTCATTGTTGTCTTAAGAAATTGTCACAACTACCCTAACTGTCAGCAACCACTATCCTGATTGGTCAGCAGTCAACAACATTGGGGCATGACCATTCACGAGCAAAAAGACTCACAGATGAATCAGATGATCATTAGCCATTTTTAGCAATGAAACATTTTAAAACTAAGGTATGCATATTGTGTTTTTAGACAAAATGCTTAGACTACAGATTGTATAAACAAAAATTTTATAAGCACTGGGAAACCAAAAATTTTATGTGACTTGTTTAATTTCAATATGTGCTTTCTTGAAGGAGTCTGGAATTGAACCTGCAATATCTCCAAGATATGCCCGTATCTGAAATCACTGTCTTGTTTTTTTAGGCTCTCCACTCTTAGTACATTGTTTCCATATGTGGTTTCATAATTTTCCCCTGAAAATATGAGCTCATTTTCCCCCACTTCTCACATTATCTGTGAGACTTCCCTGAGGTCTTAGATACAGGTGAGTTCCTCCAGAGAAGATTTGTCTTCTCTTGCCAGGTGCCTCTGGCACAACCAACCTGTACTTAATACGCAGTTTTCTATCTGAGGTTTTCCAGACCATCTAAACAGTGTGAGTTCAGGCTACCAAATATGTGAGAGCATATAAACTGTGTGAGGGTTTGTGAATTCTTATAAAAATTTTTTGAATTCTTATAAGAGAATTTTCCTCTTCCACTCAGAATCAAGGATTGAGACAAGCAATTTTCCCTGTCATCCTCTGAGGCTTATTCCTACTTTATCCTTACTCTGCAGGTGTAACTATTTGGGGTCTTAACTTCAGGTGGATTGGGACAGTGGGAGTCTCCAATTATACTTCCCATTTTGGATGGACCAATTGGATTTCCCATCTGAGGCTTGTCCATCTGTCTCCCAGGACAGTATGAACTAATGGCCAAGATCAGCTAATCTGGCAAATGCCTGCATGGGGTCACAACATCTTTCTGATGCCCATTGTGGCCTATTAGGTTCTTTACTTTTTGCCAACCCGTCAATGCCTTTAAAAACATTTAAATGATTTAGTCAGCATTTTAAACTTATTTTAAGCAAGAAAGTCATTATCAGGGTTTCTAGTCAGCTAAACAGCTGGATACAAAGGACACAGAATTATCTTTACCAGGTAGCTCCAGGCATAAGTTAACATCTTGCAATGGCCATAGGCATGCTCATTAGAACACTGGCCCTTGGTGCCAGCCACATGTCTGTAACTAGTGCAACACATCAGTGATCATGAGTGAAGGTGACACTACACTAAAAAGTAGACTTTTAGCTTTAGAGAGTTGCCTAAGGAACTGAAGATGGGTCATTAACCCCAGCATGATCCAGGATCTGCGTTTTGAACTCAGTTCCTTGGGTTTAAGTATATGGGCGGAGTGGAGACACTCCCATCAAGGTCAGGAAAAACTCCTATACTTTGATCCACCAACTAACAGAAGAAAAGCTGACATACTATCTGGATTCCTGGGATAGCGTATTTCTAGCCACATCCAATTTGAGTATTTTGCAGTATCCTCTATCTAAAGTACCCTGGAATATGTTTTTTTGTTTTTTTTGTTTTTTTGTTTTAAACTAGGACCTGCTCCAGGAAGCAGGTCTCCAGATGCCACAAACATTCTTGAGGCTTGAACCCTATGCCCTGGCTGAGAATGCAGTTCTGGATTTCTCGGCATGAATGTGAATGCATTTTGGAGACTTTGTGATATCCCATAGGGGAACAAACTGAAATGCAACTGTGTCCCGGACTAAAACAGCTCCAGCAAGGGCTAAGGTTAGATATTCTTTAGAGAGACAAGACCAGCCCTGTTACTGGGCTCTAGTATAACACCAAAAGACTGACATTAGCCACATAACTCTGAGACCAGAGCGGCCAATCACAGCCTGAACGATGGAGAAAGTCTTTGTCTTTCACAACATGGAAGGCATACAAAAGCACTCCATCATTCCATGGAAGTGAAGGCAACACAGAGGGCTGCCCAGCCTACCCAACATTTGTGCCATGTACCCACTAGAGCTGGATGAAGCAAGATGAAGTGGGCACAAGTGTGGGCCAGAAGTCACGGCATTCCATGGATGAGAGGTGACCTTGTACCTTGGCTGTTCCAACTGTCCCACTCATTACTTCCCCTAAACATTCAGTGCTGATCACTCTGTCATGACATTGACAACAACAACAACAACAATAACAATAGTAGTTGAATCATCCTGTATGCTACTATATGTCTAGTACTGTTCTGAGCATATTTAATCTTCATTACAACCCTATATGGTGGTATTACTAGGTCTCTCATTTTATAGATAAGAAACTGAATCCCAAAGGGCTTAAGGAACTTACTGAAGGTTACACAGCTAGCGCGTGGCAGAGTTCATATTAGAACTCAGGCAATCTGGCTTTCAGGTCTGTGCACTCCATTGCTATACTATATTGCTGTGCACAGTACAGGGATATTATTGTGGCACTTAACATTGAGTGGAAGATAACTCTGTAGGTCAGTTTAAACAGTCACTAAGCACTTACACTGTAAGAATTTCTTTTTATAGAACGCATGGGTAAGGTTCAATTCTATTAATACAAAGTGAAGCATTGGTGGAGAAACAGACACTGTTATAAACTATTTTGGCTTCATCTGATTTGAAAACTACTACTAATAAGGAATCTAGGGTAAGAAAATATAGGTTCACTGGCACCCAAAAGGTGTCAACAGTTTGGTATCAAAATATTTGTGTTTCCAAAGATTTTGTGTGGGAATGTGAATTAATGCCTAGTGTAGGAGTCTCCAAAGTTGGCTGCCACAATTCCTCCCCTCCAGGGCCTCCCCATCCTAACCTAGAGCCTGTTTCCCCTCCCCTTGAATCTGAGCTGCCCGTCTACATGCTTTGATCCACATAATGTGGTAGAAGCGATGCCCCCAGTAGCCACCATGTACCTGTGCCAGCCCAGCTCGAGCTCCAGGCCTTTCACTATCTCTCACTCGAGAAAACTCCACGACTTCTACAAAAAAAAGGATGAAAAATTCTGGATTTGGAGGAGGAAAAGGCATCTCACTAAAGGAGGCATTTAGGGGCACCTAACAGAGAAACATGAGTGTAAAAATATGTGAACACTGGGAAAAAAATGAATGAATACAAAATCCTCGGGTGCATCAGGCTGAAAAGGGAAAATTTCCTAAAACAGGAAGTGAATTCTCATGACACAGTGAAAAAGAAACAAGCCAAATACCAAGGTCTGGATCTAATCAGTTAATTGCCTGTCTACAAAAAGAGACAGACAAGCAGGCAAAGGAGCTGAGCACCGAACCCCTCTTGGGACAGTGGCACCAGTCAATGCAGATCTATTATTTAGGGGACATCAACAACATTGAGAGAAGGACTTGCAAGTGATGGTCCAGTCTGCAGAGATGTTCAGCTCCCCTCT
>NW_012110252.1:4165295-4169073 GCF_000951045.1 Mandrillus leucophaeus
AACTAGGACCTGCTCCAGGAAGCAGGTCTCCAGATGCCACAAACATTCTTGAGGCTTGAACCCTATGCCCTGGCTGAGAATGCAGTTCTGGATTTCTCGGCATGAATGTGAATGCATTTTGGAGACTTTGTGATATCCCATAGGGGAACAAACTGAAAAGTAACTGTGTCCCGGACTAAAACAGCTCCAGCAAGGGCTAAGGTTAGATATTCTTTAGAGAGACAAGACCAGCCCTGTTACTGGGCTCTAGTATAACACCAAAAGACTGACATTAGCCACATAACTCTGAGACCAGAGCGGCCAATCACAGCCTGAACGATGGAGAAAGTCTTTGTCTTTCACAACATGGAAGGCATACAAAAGCACTCCATCATTCCATGGAAGTGAAGGCAACACAGAGGGCTGCCCAGCCTGCCCAACATTTGTGCCATGCACCCACTAGAGCTGGATGAAGCAAGATGAAGTGGGCACAAGTGTGGGCCAGAAGTCACGGCATTCCATGGATGAGAGGTGACCTTGTACCTTGGCTGTTCCAACTGTCCCACTCATTACTTCCCCTAAACATTCAGTGCTGATCACTCTGTCATGACATTGACAACAACAACAACAACAATAACAATAGTAGTTGAATCATCCTGTATGCTACTATATGTCTAGTACTGTTCTGAGCATATTTAATCTTCATTACAACCCTATATGGTGGTATTACTAGGTCTCTCATTTTATAGATAAGAAACTGAATCCCAAAGGGCTTAAGGAACTTACTGAAGGTTACACAGCTAGCGCGTGGCAGAGTTCATATTAGAACTCAGGCAATCTGGCTTTCAGGTCTGTGCACTCCATTGCTATACTATATTGCTGTGCACAGTACAGGGATATTATTGTGGCACTTAACATTGAGTGGAAGATAACTCTGTAGGTCAGTTTAAACAGTCACTAAGCACTTACACTGTAAGAATTTCTTTTTATAGAACGCATGGGTAAGGTTCAATTCTATTAATACAAAGTGAAGCATTGGTGGAGAAACAGACACTGTTATAAACTATTTTGGCTTCATCTGATTTGAAAACTACTACTAATAAGGAATCTAGGGTAAGAAAATATAGGTTCACTGGCACCCAAAAGGTGTCAACAGTTTGGTATCAAAATATTTGTGTTTCCAAAGATTTTGTGTGGGAATGTGAATTAATGCCTAGTGTAGGAGTCTCCAAAGTTGGCTGCCACAATTCCTCCCCTCCAGGGCCTCCCCATCCTAACCTAGAGCCTGTTTCCCCTCCCCTTGAATCTGAGCTGCCCGTCTACATGCTTTGATCCACATAATGTGGTAGAAGCGATGCCCCCAGTAGCCACCATGTACCTGTGCCAGCCCAGCTCGAGCTCCAGGCCTTTCACTATCTCTCACTCGAGAAAACTCCACGACTTCTACAAAAAAAAAGGATGAAAAATTCTGGATTTGGAGGAGGAAAAGGCATCTCACTAAAGGAGGCATTTAGGGGCACCTAACAGAGAAACATGAGTGTAAAAATATGTGAACACTGGGAAAAAAATGAATGAATACAAAATCCTCGGGTGCATCAGGCTGAAAAGGGAAAATTTCCTAAAACAGGAAGTGAATTCTCATGACACAGTGAAAAAGAAACAAGCCAAATACCAAGGTCTGGATCTAATCAGTTAATTGCCTGTCTACAAAAAGAGACAGACAAGCAGGCAAAGGAGCTGAGCACCGAACCCCTCTTGGGACAGTGGCACCAGTCAATGCAGATCTATTATTTAGGGGACATCAACAACATTGAGAGAAGGACTTGCAAGTGATGGTCCAGTCTGCAGAGATGTTCAGCTCCCCTCTGCTGTGGCCTTATCGCTGTGTGTTAAAATCATGGGTTTAAATAAGGCACTCTTCTTTGACTTAGATTCTGAATTATAGCTTTAATCTTCAAGGAAGTATTTCCTGACAAAATCAGGAGGAGGCCTGGGAGGGCACGCTGAGGCTGGGGCATTGCTGTGAATTTCATCTTCTTCTCCAAGGTTGAGCAGTGGCGTTAAGGAACTGCCTCCAAGATCATCTGACTTTCATTTTAGTGCTTCCTTTCATCTTTACCCCACTGCAAAGTCCCACTTCAACCATTTTCTGTACATCCTAACTCAGTGGCTCTTTTCAAACAAAATATTTGACTTGATAATGACTGTAAATGAAGGATAATTTTCCATGGGAGATAGTCCATCAAAATGCAGTGAGACAAGTCAAAGTTATATTAATTCTCAGAAAAAATCCATTTCTACTGCCACCAGATTTTTTAACCTGATGCTCTGCTTCAAAAGCTTCAACCTGTTATTAAATGTGAGTCCAACAAATGCTGACTTGAAATTGTCAAGGGCATATCTAAATTTGTTTTTATTTCGATGGCATCTGTTCTGTCTGCACTACCATTATTTTCTAACATTATTCTCAAAAAAAGCAGAGAATCACAATTTGTCCTCTAACGCAAAGGTCTCCAACCCCCAGGCCGCAGACCAATAGCGTCTGCAAACCCTACTGTGAACTGCGCAGGTGAGGAATCTAGGCTGCATGTGCTCCTTATGAAACTCTAATGTCTGATGATCCGAGGTGGAACACTTTCTTCCTGAAACCATCCTGGCCCCACCCTGTTCCATGGAAAAAGTGTCTTCCACGAAACTGCTCCCTGGTGTCAAAAATCTTGGGGACTTCCGCTTTAACAGGGGAAAAACTCAACTCTTCACTGAGGGGGCGCCAATAAGCCAGCACTTTGCCTCCCCATCATCTTGCCTCTTTGTTAGACTATTAAAGAATTAACAAGAAAGTTCTTGTATGCTAGCAATCTGTAAAGAAATTCAGGTAAAATTTAAAGCAAAATGACTTACCTAGAGGTAACTATAGACAGCAATCCTCTGACTTACAGAATTCAGGGCCATGGGTCCCATATCAACCTCTCTCCTTCTCCATCTTTAATGTTTCATGGCATAAAGTGAGGAAATCCAGGACAGAGGGGTGGTTAGGGAACCAAGACAGGAATTATGGCCAAATAGAAAGAACTTTGGTGTTAGAAATGGACACACCTGGGTTCTGCTGTTTACCAGTTGTGTGTACTTATTCAACATCTCTAAGCCTCAGTTCTCTTTTTGGAAAAACAATACATATTTGTAGAGTTGCTTTGAGAAGTAAATACTTTATTGAAAATGGTCACCATTCAGTAGATGGAGCTGCCATTATTATGATAATAATGACTAACATCGAGACTGTGATATTTTGTTGACTCTCAAATAGCTATAGAATTAGAATCTCTTTATTCTCCAGGTACTGCCAACATTCTCCAGTTCCTCCCTTCCTCCCTCCACTCCCTAACACTTCCTACCCCGCAATATCTGTATTTTCTCACTTACTAAAGATCACAATGACTTTGAACAAAGTCAACAAAAAGCACATATTTCAAAACACACATTTATATTTAGTGGCCTGATCAGTATTGGCTCAAGTTAACAGCTCCTTGTAACATTTCTGAAGGGTAATTTAGTGATCTACATCAAAAACCTTTAAACATACATACCATTTGACATGGGTACACTATTAGATTGGTGCCAAAATTATTAGTATTTTTAAGGAGTTTATGATAAAAATATTAATGGATATGCACAACTATTAAGTTATAAGACTGATTTCACAGTTTTTCTTACTAACTAGGGTGCAATATTCTTTATTGTACCAACTGAGACACTTTTGAGATCAAAAGAAAACGCTACTAATCATTAAACCAGGGCATAA
>NW_012110252.1:4169123-4178985 GCF_000951045.1 Mandrillus leucophaeus
TGAGGGGGCGCCAATAAGCCAGCACTTTGCCTCCCCATCATCTTGCCTCTTTGTTAGACTATTAAAGAATTAACAAGAAAGTTCTTGTATGCTAGCAATCTGTAAAGAAATTCAGGTAAAATTTAAAGCAAAATGACTTACCTAGAGGTAACTATAGACAGCAATCCTCTGACTTACAGAATTCAGGGCCATGGGTCCCATATCAACCTCTCTCCTTCTCCATCTTTAATGTTTCATGGCATAAAGTGAGGAAATCCAGGACAGAGGGGTGGTTAGGGAACCAAGACAGGAATTATGGCCAAATAGAAAGAACTTTGGTGTTAGAAATGGACACACCTGGGTTCTGCTGTTTACCAGTTGTGTGTACTTATTCAACATCTCTAAGCCTCAGTTCTCTTTTTGGAAAAACAATACATATTTGTAGAGTTGCTTTGAGAAGTAAATACTTTATTGAAAATGGTCACCATTCAGTAGATGGAGCTGCCATTATTATGATAATAATGACTAACATCGAGACTGTGATATTTTGTTGACTCTCAAATAGCTATAGAATTAGAATCTCTTTATTCTCCAGGTACTGCCAACATTCTCCAGTTCCTCCCTTCCTCCCTCCACTCCCTAACACTTCCTACCCCGCAATATCTGTATTTTCTCACTTACTAAAGATCACAATGACTTTGAACAAAGTCAACAAAAAGCACATATTTCAAAACACACATTTATATTTAGTGGCCTGATCAGTATTGGCTCAAGTTAACAGCTCCTTGTAACATTTCTGAAGGGTAATTTAGTGATCTACATCAAAAACCTTTAAACATACATACCATTTGACATGGGTACACTATTAGATTGGTGCCAAAATTATTAGTATTTTTAAGGAGTTTATGATAAAAATATTAATGGATATGCACAACTATTAAGTTATAAGACTGATTTCACAGTTTTTCTTACTAACTAGGGTGCAATATTCTTTATTGTACCAACTGAGACACTTTTGAGATCAAAAGAAAACGCTACTAATCATTAAACCAGGGCATAACAGGTTTAATGATTCGTAGTTATACATATGCGCACCGTTAACCAATAGTGCAAAATGGAAAAAATCTAAGTGTCCAGCAGGGAGGATTTATAAAATAAAGACTGTGTAACCTTTTTTTAAAAAAAAAGATATTAAAAGAGAAACTTCAGTCATATGAAAATATACCTGATATATTAATTGAAAAAAATCAGGTTACAAACTAATATGCACAGTATGGTCCTATTAAAAGCACATACACCTGTATGTACAGACACTCCCCATGATATTGAAGGCCACATGACACAAGACAAACAGTGGTTATTCCTGTGTAATGAGAATATGGGCCACTTTTATTCATCTAAATTTTCTAATATTTCTATAATAAACATGCATTACAATTGCAACTTCAAAAAACTACTTATAACTTCTTATAGAGTCCCATATTGCTCTATAAAAATCCTGTCTCAAAATGTAACCTGTTCTCCAAAGCCTAACGAAAATTTTCTAAGTATCTGAGTCTTTCAGGGCTGAAATATGTATGCAATGTGTTAAACAAAGCTCAACTTCATGTCAGCACTTGCAATCATTTGCTCACAAATATCAGTAACAAAAATTCTTTCTGACATAAGTGACAGAATAATGACCTTAAAATTGCATCCCATTCCAATTCCAGATTCTGGCCTTTGAAAATGTCCCAAAATGTTTCTTTTACCTCCTGGTATAGCAGACACTAAAAAGACACTTCTCAGTACTCAAATGGGTGATTATCTTTGTAGACCAATCCATGCCAGAGTGAAACCAGTCTGTTTTGTTACCCTCCTTTACCATCTTCAGCAGAATTCTCTCAACTGTGGAAACACAGATTTGGAATTACAAATCTACTACTGCCACCACTCTGGGAATCTTGAGGTCATGACCTTATAGAGCACTGACATGAATACATTTGTAAACCTCTGGCCCCTGTGAAATGCCTGAAGTAAAGAAATAAGCCCACACCTCTGAGGCTGCTTCCATCTTAGACGAATAAGATGCCACACTAAAAAGGGAAGGGCATTGTGTTCACTTGACCAGCTTGGAAATTAAATTTCTAAGGAAAAAAGGATAAAAAATTTTTAAACAGTGTTTTTCAGTAAAGAAAGCCTCATAGCTCCCTAATTTTTACAAACACTCCTGTAGACATTCAACCGCAAATTGAAGGATTCAGTGAACGAACTCGTAGGAGACCCACATTTCAAAATGTGCAACTCAACTCACCCTTAATTTGAAAAGTTAGGGATAAACCATTCAGCAAGGCCAACTAAGAAGCTGAAGGTCAAACACATAGAAACATGAGAGAAAATGCGAAACAAACAAAAAAGGGCTTCCAACAGCTCTTAGCACACGGTATAATCCGACCAGCTCCAGCACAACTGGCCGCAACCTGCAGTCAGAATTAATCCAAAACCAAATTCCTTGTCTCCCCACATAAGTCACTATTTCTGGGAAAGTCTCCATCATTTTCTCGTTAGCATTGGTTGGTAACCTCCAAGCCATCTCTGACACTCTCCCTCAATCGACTATCCCGCAGGTGCCAAATCCTGCTAGTTCTTTCTTGAGAACTCCTCTTCCTTTCTCCTGTCCCTGCCCTAGTTACCTCTCACCAGGCCTAGGACAACAACCTCTAAACCGATTTCCCACTTTCTCTCTCTTCCAACCCCAACCAATTCATACCATGCCGTTCTATGTATGTATGTATGTATGCATGCATGTATGTATGTATGTATCTATCTATCTATCTATCTATCTATCTATTGTCTGTCTGTCTATTTTTTGAGACAGAGTTTTGCTCTTGTTGTCCAGGCTGGAGTGCAGTGGCATTATCTCAGCTCACCACAACCTCCACCTCCTGGGTTCAAGCGATTCTCCTGCCTCAGCCTCCTGAGTAGCTGGGATTACAAGCGTGCACCACTATGCCCAGCTAATTTTATATCTTTTGTAGAGACAGGGTTTCTCCATGTTGGTCAGATTGGTCTCGAACTCCCGACCTCAGGTGATCCACCCACCTTGGCCTCCCAAAGTGCTGGGATTACAGGCATGAGCCACCACAGCCAGCTCTATATTCTTGATTATTATTATTATGGTTTTAAAAGCCCACATAATAAAAAATTTACCATCTTTACCATTTTAGGTGTACAATTCAGTAAAGTTAACCACATTCACACTGTTGTGAAACACAGCTCCAGAAATTTTTCATCTTGCAAATTTGAAACTCTTTACCCATTAAACAACAATTTACCATTTCCTCCTCCTCCTAGTCCCCGGTAACTACCATCCTACTTTCTGTTTCTATAAATTTTTCTACTTTAGATACCTCATATAAGTCAAAACATACAGTGTTTATCTTTTCGTGATTGACTTATTTCACTAGCATAATGTCTTTAAGGTTCATCTACATCATAGTATTTGATGGTATTTCCTTCCATTTTAAGGCTGAGTAATATTCCACTGCATGTATATACCATCTGTTGATGGACATTTGGGTTGCTTCCATCTCTTGGCTATGGCAAACAGTGCTGATATGAATGTGGGTGTACAAATATTTCTTTGAGACCTGGCTTTCAACTTTTTTGGATATATACCCAGAAGTGGGATTGCTGGATAATACAGTAATTTTATTTTTAATTTTGAGAAGAATCTCCACACTGTTTTCCATAGTGACTGTACCACTTTACATCCCTGCCAACAGTACCCAAGGGTTCCAGTTTCTCCATATGCTCTCCAACACTTGCTATATTCTGGTTTTTGATAGTAGCCATCCTAGGAGGTATGAGGTGGTATCACATTGTGGTTTTGATTTGAATTTTTCTGATAGTGAGCATTACATCTAGATTCTTCTTTCCTGTTTCTGACCAAACCCCTTCCTTGCTTAGAGGCTACATGCTGAATAAAGTACAGACCCACTTAAGGATCTTTATAACCACGCCAGCTATTTCATTTCATACTATCTCATTCCACAAATCCTCCATACCAGCCCAATTAAATGCTTCAACATCCTCCAAGTAGGTCCCATGCTTTCTTTTCCTTCTGCAAATATTTACAGCTCAAATACCACCTCCCCTGAGAGGAGCGCTTTATTTTCACAGCCAGAAGTCTACCTTCCTTCAGCACGTGGTGCTTGCTCTTACCGTATGCATCCTATTTTCCTCTTCTATACCACTTACTTCTCAGGTCTCATCTCACTATGGAACAGAAAGTTCCTTAAGGCCATAGACTAAGTCTTGTTCAATCGTCTATCCTCTGCAGTGCCTGGAATACCACAGGCCTTTAATAAATAGTTATTAAATAAAGTGTTCAACATTTTAGTGTGTAATCAGTTGATTAGACCCATCAAAATGCCTGCAATTTTAAATCAGCGGCACTGCTGTCTTTTTGTGTGCTGGGAAGGGGGAGGAGTGGGGAAAAAAGGTTTTGGTTTTCATGCTTTAGTCATCCAAACTCATCCTAATTCCCTTGAACACATTATTGAACTTCCAACTTAAAAAAAAAAAAAAAAAGCTTTGAATGCCAAGTAGAGCTCACATCTAGTAATTGAACAGCCGGCTATTGTATTTACCCTCCTAGTGGCTACAAGCTGACATTTAAATACTCCTCTTTCCTTTCCAAATATTAACCATGTGCAGCTGGTCACTTGGGTTCTGAAACAGCATTTGATGGAGCACATTTCAAATACAATTCTGGAAAAATATTCAATTACTTCATTTTCATTTTACTCACTAAGTGGTAGCTTCCCTCCCAAGTTCAATTAAACTCACTTGAAATTAGAATTCACAAGAATGCATTTAATTTAGATTTACTGGAAGATGTCAGACACCAGTTAATTGGCCTTAAAGCAGCACAGCCATGAGGTCCCTCCTGACTGAGCTTTCTGTCTTTGACATGTAGCTTTTCTTGTTAGGTAGTATTGATTGGGAAGCTCATCCAGTATCTGGGGCCAACCAATGGTTATACAACGTTCTGACAAACAAATTAGATGTAGATTTTAAATTACTTGTGTGCAACCTACAGAGACCATTAGCTTGGGTCTAGCAATGATCTATGTTCTGCAGTCTGAAAATTCTCACTTATTTGAATCAATGGATTATTTTGCCAGATAATTCAACAAACATTTACCAAGAACCTATCCTGTGCCTGGCACTATTCTGGACACTTTATTTATTCAGCAATTCTTTATTAATCCCTTCTATGCCAAGTCGCACAAGACATAACTCCTCCCCTCAAGGAATCTAGAAAATGTTTCAAACTTTTTCTTCGCTGCCTGTGGAAATGCAGTCAGTGTTCAGCAGTTTGTGGTTTTTAAAGAGTCACTGTAATGCCGAGTCCCAATTAATTCCAGATTTTCTAGAACAGCCAGATTTCAAATAGTTGGTGATTATGTGTGAGACAGTGTCTCAATTATTAATATGGTTAGTGTAAAGGGGATAGAATAAAATACCTCAAATTCTTTGTAGGTTAAGGTGTTGATTTTAAAGTAGTAAATTTCTGGAATTAACTCTGTTTAGTAAGCAATGATATTAAATATATTTCCAAAGACTGAGTTCACTAATCAGTGTTTATTACGTAGCCATTATGTGATCAATGCTTTGTGAGACAAAGGAGAAAGATGAAAAGAGAAAGGCAATTTATATTCATTAATTACCATCTTCGTAATATACTCAATATTTCCTTTTGCATCAGGGCTCTGTAACGTGCCAGAGAGTAAATATTTTAGGTTTTAAAAGCCATATGGTCTCTGTCGAAACTATAGAAAAACAGCCCACAACAACACACAAGTGAATGGATGTGGCTATGTTTCAATAAAACTTATTACAAAATGGATTGGAGGGCTGGATTTGGCTCTTTGATTGAGACAGTGTCTTGGCTTTTGTTTTTTAGACAACGTCTTGCTCTATGGCCCACACTGGAGTGCAGTGACACATTCACATCTCACTGCAGCCTCAACCTCATGGACTCAAGTGATCCTCTCACCTCAGCCTCCTGAGTAGCTGGACCACAGGCATGCACTACCAGGCCCAGCTGGTATTTTCTTTGTAGAGATGGGATATCACTGTGTTGCTCAGGCTGCCCTGTTGTATGACGTCTCCCACCTCTGTCCTCCACACCTCTGAATGCTCCACCTGAGAAGCCCTTCCCTCATTTATGTATCTTCTACTTGTCCTTCAAAGTCCTGTTCAAGTACCTCCTCTTCCTCTTCTGACTCAAGTTTAAGAAATCTGAATAAACAACAACTAGTTTTTCTACAGCACATACAATTTTTCAAAATGTTTTCTCTCTTAGGACATTCTTTAAAAATAATCACTGCAGCAATTATTATTCCCACTGGGTCCATGTAAAAACAGACAGGACAGCATCTTGAGAATCATGGATGGTTCGTGTTGGAAGCAGAAGAGCAGGCACAGCCCACCACAGCCAGAGGCAGATGCTGTGGGGCCTTGAATCTCACTTCCCCAGAGGCTGCCTGGAGAGGCCAGCAGCAACAACTGGGAAGGGTAGGATGGAGTGTCTACACAGAGGAGTGCCTCTGTGGGAAGGAATTGGCAGAACCAACCTTTCCCTTCCTTTCCACAAATGACTGTTCTAACAAATAATAGCCTGTCCTACACAGTTGAGAAATGGACTCCTTTACATGTATTTGCCTTTGTCTGTGATACTGTGGCCAGCTTGACAAAGCATCAAATGCTTTTCCTCCATTCCTACCTCTCTCCCTTTTCCCGCCATGTTGTCAGTGCCCTGGGAACATATCTGTCACCCAGGCTAGAATGTAGTGGCACAATCTCCGCTCACTGCAACCTCCGCCTCCTGGGTTCAAGCAATTCTCCTGCCTCAGCCTCCCAAGTAGCTGGGATTATAGGCACCCACCACCACGCCCGGCTAATTTTTGTATTTTTAGTGGAGATGGGGTTTCACCATGTTGCCTAAGCTGGTCTTGAACTCCTGACCTCAAGTGATCCACCCACCTTGGCCTCCCAACGTGCTAGGATTACAGGTGTGAGTCACCGCACCCGGCCTGGGAATACATCTTTCAGTATCCATGAAGAAATACATTTTGCCTGAGGTTTTGTTTTCTAGGGACTTTGAACCAGAAACATTGGAATGAGGACATCCTCAGTGTACGGTTTTAGAGTTGGAATACCGACTGTTGCGCTACAATTCATCTTTGTCCTTTTATAAATGACATGACACTACTAGGCCGGAGTTAAAGGACTTTGCCTTCCTTCAGTATCCATGAATGTGGCAGGGTAAGGTGTTGGCTTGAAACTAGAGTGTAATCTCAGACTCTTCACAGTTCTTGACACCCATTTGTCTAAAAAGAAAAAAAAAAATAAAAGAATCTCCCTACTGGTGATAAGTGGCATGTGGTGGCATCACAATTAGTCAAGCTTTCACCTGCAGTTGATTGAGATGAGGTGCAGGTAAAGTGCAAGACACTGGAAGGTCAAATGGCTTCGTCATTTGATTGGCAGAAGATAATGACAACTATAAGGATGGGAGTGTGACATGGCTATTTGTGAAAGCATTTGGGGTCTTGCAAAAAGAAAATGAAACCAAGCCAGCTAATTGCTGGCTTCAGGCATGTTCTAAAAGTGCAAAGATTCTGTATCCGTAGAAAAAGAGACTCTTGCCTCCTGCAGCTTCAGGGCCACCTGGGTTGAAAATCAGACCCAGGTCATGACTTTTCCACATGGTAAATTTTCAAGGTAGGTCAAATGTGCAGCCTCGACCTGTCTCCTATGTCATAATCAGAGCCCTAATGAGTAAGGGTGGGACTATGAAACCTGGCGTGGGGATATTCATAGAGTTAAGCTGCAGAATCTTGAATCCTCCTGGCCAAAGAAGCTTCTCCCCATTGCCAGAGGAAAACACTTCTCCCACCTCCCCGATCAACTTGCCGAAAGACCGTGTAGTGATATTACTGGAAATAGGTGCATGGCAGAATGGTATTTATTCTTCCCAAGATCTGCCCCCAACTACCCCTCATGGCCTCCAGACCAATAGCCAGTGCCAGCATGCATGCACAGTGATATACAGGCCCTATTCTACAAAGTAGTAGGATATATACTAGAGGAACTGTAGGACTTTGCTAACACATACTAGCAGTGTTCACGAATAAGCATGCAGGAGTGACTCTTGAGGGTGAGAGACTACTCAGCAAAGGAAAGGGACAGATGGGGATGGTGATTGACATGAGAACTTTCACCTGAGACTTGGGATTCAATTAGCTGATAAGGATACCTGGAACCAGTCCTGATACCGTACTGGGAGGGCTCCTTGAACCATGAGCAGAATGATGGCCTACAGTAAAAGGGGTGAAGATATTGAAACTTCCTCTGCATAGTTCTGAAGAAGGGGTCAGAAGGCACAGAGGGACGGAATGGTTAGAGTGTATTTACTCTGTAAAACCTGAGACCTCATCACATGATACATTCTCCGAGAGGACTCAAAGGACACTTCCTTCAACAAGGCAATAAGAAATGCACTGATGAAGGGGGCACAAGAATAGAATCATTGAGATTCTTTATGGTGGCTGTCCACTGCAGGCAGGAATTGCCATGAATATGCTGCCATGGAACCGAGATCCTTAATCTAAAGGCAATAATGGGTTCCCAAAACGGCAAAGGCCAGGAAGCAGCCCTTAACATCATTAGCATAATGTGCAGCAAGGCTGGAGTAGCCACTGGGTTGCCTTGATCCATAGAATCTATGGTGATGGTGTTTCAAGGGGCAAGATAGATGGGCAGTTGACTAGGGTGTTGCTTGATTTGTATAATCAAAAATAAACACACGCACACGAACACCCCACACGTGCATGCACAAGCTGGTGAGCTGAAGGTTCTCATCAGTTTCCACAGCAGACAATCACAGTCCCCTCACCTAGTTTCCAGACGTAAGTCAGCTCACAGACCCAAAGCTCCATATCCAAAGTATATATTAGCCACATCCTACAGTCCCTTCCAGGTACCATCTATCACTTCCTAGAACAGGGCTTGTGTGCCCCTGCTCAAACTGTCCTTAGTCCTGGCACTGGTTATTGGTCTAGAGGCCATGAGAGGCAGTAGACAGCAGATTGAAGAAGAGACTAGGTCTCCTTGAGGAAGAATTGTGTAACACCAGTGCAGAGATATGCAGAAAATATGCCTCTAATTACTACCCCCAAAGAAAACATTTGCTGGGGTAACTTCACCTTTGAGAAAGGAGAAAACCCAGCAATTTCATTAACTGTTAAATAGAGGGTCTGAGCTGACTCTAATACCAAATGACCTCAAAAACTCACCATGCTCCTCTGACTGGAGTGAGGACACACTGATGTCATCTCATAGTGCTTTAGCCTGAGTCACATGTGCCTGTCCACTGACCCATACTGGCTTATTTCCCCAGTCACTAAGTGTGTAGTTGGTCAGAGATACTTAGTAACTAGCAAGACCCTCACGTTTCTTCCCTGGCTGCGGAGTAAGAGCCATTATGGTAATAAAGGCTAAATGCAGCCCCCTGAAACTACCCCTCTATTCTGCCCAAATAAATTAGATGCAATACTGCATTCCTGAAACAATTGAAGAGATTAGTGCCACAACCAAAAACCTGAAAGACGCAGAGATCGTGGTCTACATCATGTCTCTCAATTCATCTATGGCCTCTGCAGAAACCAGAGGGGGCACAGCAGATGGCCATAGGCTACTGTACAATTAGCCAAGTGGTAGTCCCAATGCTAACTGATAAGCTTGATAAAATAACACATTTCCTGAAGCAGATTAGCATGGACTCTGGTACTGAGGATATTGCTACTGGGTTGATAAATGCTTTTTTTTTTTT
>NW_012110252.1:4183650-4184596 GCF_000951045.1 Mandrillus leucophaeus
CACATTCACATCTCACTGCAGCCTCAACCTCATGGACTCAAGTGATCCTCTCACCTCAGCCTCCTGAGTAGCTGGACCACAGGCATGCACTACCAGGCCCAGCTGGTATTTTCTTTGTAGAGATGGGATATCACTGTGTTGCTCCGGCTGCCCTGTTGTATGACGTCTCCCACCTCTGTCCTCCACACCTCTGAATGCTCCACCTGAGAAGCCCTTCCCTCATTTATGTATCTTCTACTTGTCCTTCAAAGTCCTGTTCAAGTACCTCCTCTTCCTCTTCTGACTCAAGTTTAAGAAATCTGAATAAACAACAACTAGTTTTTCTACAGCACATACAATTTTTCAAAATGTTTTCTCTCTTAGGACATTCTTTAAAAATAATCACTGCAGCAATTATTATTCCCACTGGGTCCATGTAAAAACAGACAGGACAGCATCTTGAGAATCATGGATGGTTCGTGTTGGAAGCAGAAGAGCAGGCACAGCCCACCACAGCCAGAGGCAGATGCTGTGGGGCCTTGAATCTCACTTCCCCAGAGGCTGCCTGGAGAGGCCAGCAGCAACAACTGGGAAGGGTAGGATGGAGTGTCTACACAGAGGAGTGCCTCTGTGGGAAGGAATTGGCAGAACCAACCTTTCCCTTCCTTTCCACAAATGACTGTTCTAACAAATAATAGCCTGTCCTACACAGTTGAGAAATGGACTCCTTTACATGTATTTGCCTTTGTCTGTGATACTGTGGCCAGCTTGACAAAGCATCAAATGCTTTTCCTCCATTCCTACCTCTCTCCCTTTTCCCGCCATGTTGTCAGTGCCCTGGGAACATATCTGTCACCCAGGCTAGAATGTAGTGGCACAATCTCCGCTCACTGCAACCTCCGCCTCCTGGGTTCAAGCAATTCTCCTGCCTCAGCCTCCCAAGTAGCTGGGATTATAGGCACCCCCC
>NW_012110252.1:4189751-4210536 GCF_000951045.1 Mandrillus leucophaeus
GGAATGGTTAGAGTGTATTTACTCTGTAAAACCTGAGACCTCATCACATGATACATTCTCCGAGAGGACTCAAAGGACACTTCCTTCAACAAGGCAATAAGAAATGCACTGATGAAGGGGGCACAAGAATAGAATCATTGAGATTCTTTATGGTGGCTGTCCACTGCAGGCAGGAATTGCCATGAATATGCTGCCATGGAACCGAGATCCTTAATCTAAAGGCAATAATGGGTTCCCAAAACGGCAAAGGCCAGGAAGCAGCCCTTAACATCATTAGCATAATGTGCAGCAAGGCTGGAGTAGCCACTGGGTTGCCTTGATCCATAGAATCTATGGTGATGGTGTTTCAAGGGGCAAGATAGATGCGCAGTTGACTAGGGTGTTGCTTGATTTGTATAATCAAAAATAAACACACGCACACGAACACCCCACACGTGCATGCACAAGCTGGTGAGCTGAAGGTTCTCATCAGTTTCCACAGCAGACAATCACAGTCCCCTCACCTAGTTTCCAGACGTAAGTCAGCTCACAGACCCAAAGCTCCATATCCAAAGTATATATTAGCCACATCCTACAGTCCCTTCCAGGTACCATCTATCACTTCCTAGAACAGGGCTTGTGTGCCCCTGCTCAAACTGTCCTTAGTCCTGGCACTGGTTATTGGTCTAGAGGCCATGAGAGGCAGTAGACAGCAGATTGAAGAAGAGACTAGGTCTCCTTGAGGAAGAATTGTGTAACACCAGTGCAGAGATATGCAGAAAATATGCCTCTAATTACTACCCCCAAAGAAAACATTTGCTGGGGTAACTTCACCTTTGAGAAAGGAGAAAACCCAGCAATTTCATTAACTGTTAAATAGAGGGTCTGAGCTGACTCTAATACCAAATGACCTCAAAAACTCACCATGCTCCTCTGACTGGAGTGAGGACACACTGATGTCATCTCATAGTGCTTTAGCCTGAGTCACATGTGCCTGTCCACTGACCCATACTGGCTTATTTCCCCAGTCACTAAGTGTGTAGTTGGTCAGAGATACTTAGTAACTAGCAAGACCCTCACGTTTCTTCCCTGGCTGTGGAGTAAGAGCCATTATGGTAATAAAGGCTAAATGCAGCCCCCTGAAACTACCCCTCTATTCTGCCCAAATAAATTAGATGCAATACTGCATTCCTGAAACAATTGAAGAGATTAGTGCCACAACCAAAAACCTGAAAGACGCAGAGATCGTGGTCTACATCATGTCTCTCAATTCATCTATGGCCTCTGCAGAAACCAGAGGGGGCACAGCAGATGGCCATAGGCTACTGTACAATTAGCCAAGTGGTAGTCCCAATGCTAACTGATAAGCTTGATAAAATAACACATTTCCTGAAGCAGATTAGCATGGACTCTGGTACTGAGGATATTGCTACTGGGTTGATAAATGCTTTTTTTTTTTTCAATGTCCATTAGTGATGGCATAAAAGTACTGTAGTCCTTCCATGGCAAGGACTACAGTACACCTTCAACATAATAGCTTTAGGGCTATGTTAATTTTCTTGTCATAATCTAGTCCTCAAGGAACTTGATTGCCTTGACATTCTGCAGAACATCACATGGGTCCATTATCTTGATGTTATAATAATTGCACAGGGGAGCAGGAAGTGGCTTAGATACTAAGAGAACACACATACATGATGGGAGATGGGAGATAAATGCCACAGATACTTAGGACCAGCCAAATCAGTGACATTTTTAGTGCTTCCAGTGACTTGGAGCATGCTGGGACACTGCCCTAAAGGACAAATCCTTGCTCCTGGAACACCTGCTGCTACAAAAGAAGAACAGTACTCATTGAAATTCCTTGAATTTTAAGGCAGCATTTACCACACTTTGGAAAACTGCTCAAATTTATTTACCTGGTGACTCAGGAAGATACCAGAGGAAGAGAGAACTCTGTAGCAGGTTCAGGCAGTGGCACAAGCTGCCCAGCTACTTGATCTGGATGTTACAGCAAATCTGGTCGTGCAGCGGGATTCACGGTGGGTAAGGATGCTGGACAAGCTCCAACATGAGACTCCCAGGACAGACCTAGAGAGTTCTTAATCAAGGCCACGTCCTCTACTTGAAATAATAGCTCCCTTGTGTTACTGGGTTCTAGCTGAAACTAACATTTGAGCTTGAAACACTAGACTGTGTGACCTCCATCACAAACTAAGCAATACTCTATCCACCAAGTCATAAGCCCAAGTAGGTGTAGTCACAATCCATTATATGATTAAAGTGGTGTATTTGGTACCAGAGTCAAGCAGATGCACAGAGTATAAATAAGTTGCATAAAAAAGAAAGTTCATGGTCAGGTCACTACCATGTCACTTACCTCTGTAGTACCAACACTGTTTGTTTTCATTCCATATACGTGGGTCTCCATTCCCTATGACCAACGGATAGAGGAGAATGGATCTGGGCCTAGTTCGCAGGTGAGTTGCAGGACATGCTAGCACTGAAGATGGACAGTTGCTGCACCATAGCCCCACTCAAGTGGCCTTCCAAGAAGCAAAACTTCTGGCAGACACTCAATCATCCACTTTGTATGCAGGGAAACAGGGCCTGTGGTGCAGATATCAACTTCTGGCAGTGGCAAATGGATTTGCTGATAGGTCAGGAGCCGGAAGGAACACACCTGCAAGGCCAGTGGCAAGGAGGCCTGCAAGGACCTGCAGAAGGGCTCACAAAGCTTGAAAATCTTTGTATCTCACGTGAATGCCCATGGCAGAGAATCTACTCCAGATAAAGCTCTCAGGAACCAAGTTAGACAAGACGATGTGAATGGACGTCAGCTGGCGTCTCTCTTCCACTCCCTACTACTTGCCCAGGAATGGAGGCTGTGCATGGACCAAACATCATGGGCTCCTGCTCACCAGTGCTGATCTATCTATTACCATTGCCGAACGCCCAATTTGTCAACAGCACAGACCGATGTTGAGTCCTCAATATGGCACCATTCCTTGAGAATGGTGGATTATATTGAGCCCCTTCCAAATAGGAAAGAACATTGGTCCATCCTTGCTGAAGTTGATACACATTGCAGACATGGGTATTCAGCCTGGCTTGCAGTGCTTTTGTTGGAAATCCTGAGTAAAGGTTTATAAAATGCCTGATCTACTGAAGGTTATCCAAAAACACTGATCACACCAAGGGACCCATTTTATTGCAAAGGAAGTACAGCAGTGACCTAGGGTTAACTAATCTTTGCCATCCCCAGAGTCAGTCTGCCTGACAGAATGGCATAGTGGCCTGTTGAAAGTTCAGTTAAGGCAACAACTCATGGGGAAAAAAAAAAAAACCTCCTTGCTGGCCTGGGTCCTACCTTTCCAGATGTGATGTAGGTGATGAACCAATGGCTGACATGTGACACTATGTTCCCAACAGCTACCATAAAATGACCCAGGAACCAAGTGATGGAAGTAGGAGAGGTCATTCTCACCACCACCCCTATGAAATATTTGTGGAGGCTGTGCATCCTATCCCCACATGCTTTGACTCTACCAGGTTCCCAGAGAGGTCACACTGACTAGCGGATACAGTAAAGCTTCCACTGAGCTTGAAGCTATATCTACCATGTGGTCACTGTAGGCACTCATGCCAGTAGAACAGGTCTATATCCTTGTGGACTAGAGCTTTACCGATGAGTATGAGGAGACAGGCAGGTGCCAACAAATACATTCTTCTCTCTTCCTCTAACTGGATGGACTATTCTGACAGTGTTCTCTGTGACCTGGTCAGAGACATCTCATGTGACCAGGAAACTGGCTATATTTTCTTGTGAGGCTGTGGCTAGCTTGTAACAGATCCCCTTGCTTCTACTTTGCCTGCTTCCCTGGCCTCACTTTCTTTCCCCCACACTCCCACAGCCCTGGGATTGCAGTGTTCAATAAAGCATTAGCATGTGAGGAAATCCTGCTAGGCAAGACGTCCGCATGGGTACTGATTTGCCAAGGGGCAGTGGATAGAAAGCGGATTCCAAGCCAAGGTTAATGCCCAAAGGATTGGGCATAGATTGATTCCCACACACAGAGACTGCAAACAGACCACACAAATTGCCGAAGAATCCACAGGAGAGAAACTAGTCCCTTGCTGCCTTGGTGACAGAAACACAGAGTGTCAGGTGGGGGTTGGGAGGTCATGGGCTGGCCCATCATTTAACACCCTGGCCAAATGCAGCTGACACCTTCCTCGGGAAGCCTTTCCTTGCCCTCTCTGTCTCCCCTGCCCAGGCTGGGATAGACAGACCCTCTCCCTGCCCCCCAACAAATGCTTCCTTTGTACAGCTGGATCTATACATTTTCCTCATTCTACTGGATTGTCTATTTTCATGTCTGCTTCATATCACTCCACGGCTCAACAACCGCAATGGCTCACCCTTTACTGAGAATAGAAGCCAGCATCCTTACAGCGGCCAACAGAGCACTTTATAATCCATCTCCAGCCCCACCTCTCGGCCCCCTCCTTGCCCCGCCCATTTTGTAGTCCTGGATCACCCAGGCCCACAGCTGCTTTAGGAAGTGCCAGCACCACCATGCTCCCTCTGCCTGGAACAGTCTTGCCCCAGACATCTTCATCGCTAACTCCCTCACCTCCTCAAGACTCGCTGCAATGTCACCTCATCGAGGCCCACCCTAACTACCCTACTGAAAATGAACACCTGTTTACCTTCATCTCCTCCCTCCATAGCACTCCCATCCCTCACAAACGGCAGTCTCACACCTCTGCTCTGCAGAAATGCTGGCGCCACCACTAACGGAGGATGTTATGGGGCACAAAGGTGTTAACACCCAGTCCCTCAAATTCAGGCACAAATACTTCTGAGACTACAGGTGGCCATATCCACCTGTGATCACAGCTCTTGCCCAGTTGGGGGTCAGTGCTGAGTGTCCTAAGAAGTCACACAGTCTCATGTCGTCACTGCTTGCTTTAGTCCCCTGCTGCATCCCACCCTTTCACCTCCCCACACTTAAAGACCTTGCATTCTCTGAACTTCACAGACTGTTGCCAACTCCTCTGAGAGTGGGCAACTTTGCTGTAACAGTTTCCACCTGCTGGTGTTTTCCTCATGCACAGAACTTCGGGCACAGCAGCCTCCTCTGGGGAGGGAGATGAGAAAGGGAAAGTTGCATGGGGCCACCTCAACCCCACCAACCAGCACGTAAGTGAGGTGGTCTCTAGCGGGTGCTCGGGAGAGGCTCCTATTACCAGTAATGGGCCCTCTGGATGTTTCAAAGGCAGAGCCAGCCACTGAATTGTAGACCCTCCCTGCGGGAGTGAAGGCTGCTGATTGCACTGTCTCGGGCAGGTGGAGAATAATCACTCCCATTAGTTATACGACTACCTCTTGCACCTGGCCCGCATAACCAGAGGGTCGTTTACACACTCACGCTCACTGTCTCATTAAAACCAAAGGATGCTCAGGCCTCAGTCTCTCTGCCTGTTTCTAAAGTGTGTTATTTGCGATTCAATTTCACGTGGCCTGCAGAGGCAATAAAGGGCAAAGGGAATTACCCTGTAATGTATTCCAAAAGCGCTCCCTGCACACCCACACTCCCGAGGATAACAATTTGCCAATATAACCTTTAATTAAATGAACAGAAATCATGCAGACCCCGTGGTGCAGGAAGTCACTAAATAGAAGGAACTTATGTATGAGTTGCCCCCAGCTACTCATTTTAGCTTGAATAGGATCTGTCAGCAGGGGCTTTAAAGTGCTCTAAACTGAACACAGGAAGAAGCCCTTTTCTGATACCTATAGGGGGATGGAACTGGGTCTCTGGCCACACTCAGAAGATAAGAGAAGACTCTACCCAAGGGACAGACACAAGGGAATGAAGCAACTTGCAGAAATCGCCAACCACAGTCCCAGAGACATGTCCCAAGACCTTTGAATCAACTGAACAGCTTCCCAGCAAGGCTGACTCCTGCCCTTGATTCAGAATCGCTGCCAAGGAGACAACAGTCATTGTCAAATCTCAAGGGCAACGTTCTCTGGTTGGAAGCCAGCAACACTGTGGGGAAAAATCATTAGCTTCCTGCAATCCTGAAATGACTGCCTACGTGACAATGTATCTTACCTGGGGAGGAGGAAAGACAGGCATAGGTCACCCTGCCTTCTCTCTCTCATCTGTCCCATCTTTCCAGGCCCGTTGCCACTACCCTACTTTCAGACTTCATAACCGCCTGCACCAATGACTGCCAGACAGAGCCCTGACCTGTGCCCCACCTTCCATCTGCAACCACCTCCTGCTTCCACTGCACACACAAGCTATGGCCAGAGCAGCAGCCTAAAGTTCACCTCCCTTTTCTGCTCAAAACCCTTTGGGCAAAGGTTGGATTGACCCAAAGTACAGGGCCCAACCTCTCAGTTTCATGTTCCAAACCGAATTCATCATTCCAGTCTTCACTGCCATGACACTCATTCACATCCCTAGCCTTAGCCAAACCTGGACCATTTCTGCACTGTTCACCTCTGTGTGCCTGTCCACAGTGTACCCTCTGACTAGCACGTCCCTCTCTCCCACCCTGCCATTTCCATATAGGTAAATTTCAGGGGCTCATTTTGGACTAGCCCCAGTCCTGTCCCCTCCGCAAAGGCTTCCCCCATTGCGGTTAATCTCATCCTTCTTTGTTGTAGCTTCTCTCACATTCTGTCTGCAGTATAGTTATTTCTTTTCCTGGTCTAGAAGGTAAACTCTTTTGAGGACAGGAAACTATTCACTGTTGCATCTGCATTTATAAACACATAGTGAAATCATAGGTACTTGAAATATGTTGGTTGGGTCAAGTTCAGTTTTGGAGATTGTTTATTTTCGTGAGACCTGCATAAATATTAGCAGAAAAAAAGAATTTCCCATCATGCCAAGTATCAGGCAGAGTGTTGGGAGGCATTGGGAGGTAGGACTTCTAAGAAAATGGTACCAAGAGCTGAGATTTGAGAAATGCAAATTATATTACAAGACCCTTGGGGGAGAATGAGAAAAGGGTGGAATTTAACAACCAGATTTTATTAGCTCAGGGCTACTGGGTACATGACCTAATTCCTCCTGGAAAATTCTCTGAGGCTTCTGATAAGTGGAAGCAGACTCCCTCTAAAGGGGTATGAAGAGTAAATAAATATAGACACCAACTGACCCTTGGATCCCAGTTTCATTCTGGCCTCCTCCAGAAAGCCTTCCTAACTGTTCTGGGCCACTACGTTCCCTGCCTTCACTGACTTTAGTACCATACAGCTTAGTGCAAAAGTATACATCATCTCTATTAATCATTAAAGTTTCATGGGCAGTAACTGTAGCTCACCAACTTGACTAGGGAAAGATTGTGTCTGCAGCATTTTTTTCCTTTTCATTCATTGACTTATTCATTCAAAAATATTTTTTTTCAATTTTTATTTTAGATTCAGAGGGTACATGTACAAGTTTGTTTCCTGGCTATATTGTGTGATATTGAGGTGTGGGGTATGAATGATCTCGTCACTCAGGCACTGAGCATAGTACCCAATAGTTACTTTTTCAACCCTTTCCCTGATCTGACCCTCCCTCTCTAGTAGTCCTCAGTTGCTATTGTTGCCATGTTTATGTCCATGAGTACCCAAAGTTTAGTTCCCACTTATAAGTGAGAACATGCAGTATTTGGTTTTCTGTTCCTGCATTAGTCCACTTAGGATAATGGCCTTCTGCTGCATCCACAGTGCTTGTCTGCAGCTTTGGATTGCCCCACAGGAGCCAGTGTTCTGCTAGGTCCATGACTGTGCTCAACAGCTGCCTGTAGACTGACTCACCCCTCTTGGCCCTCCCATAAGACTGAAACATTGTAATGGCTCTCTTTGACTCCAAAAATGGTCAGAGAAAATTTCTTGTAATATTTGCTGTTGTTTAATCTTTCTTCACTGCCTACAACTCCTACTAGGGTATTATTGTCAATTAGTCAACACGTATAAGCACCATTTTTTGGCAAGAACTTTAAAAACGTTAAAAATATAAAACATGAAGTGATGGGATGACCTTGTCACGCAGGGGAAATCAGTTCCCAGTCTAATGAGGGAGGGAGAGCTCCTGCATACTGAAGAATAATCATAATGCAAGTCTGAATGTGCTATCTCAAGTTGTTGAGAGGCCAAGTGCTCTCTGAGCACAGAAGCCATTCTTGTTCCTCTGCACATTTGCAATAAAAAAAAAAAAACTCTGAAATTTTCTACCTGTCATTCTCCATCTAAAATTTTATAGACTTAAAGAAAATGCCAGAGGACGCCCAGCAACTAATTTGCACACAGTAGGAGTTCTCACTCAGCTCACTCTGCCTATGTGTTTTGCTTCCTGAAAAGGGTATAGGCCTGTTAGCCTGGGGGCTATGCTGCCCTCTTTGTACTTACCCTGCAGGAGAGGAGCAGCCCAGAAGCCTGACTTGTCAGAGATTTTCTCAACAGACACCACAGAACTCAGTCAACCCTGGCCCTGGGAACGTTCCCCAGAGCTACAACGTTTGCTGGAGCCTACCCTGACCTTTCCTGAAAAATGCATTTCATTCCTAGCTGGAAAGGAAACAAAAGATAAACCGCGAGGAAACTAAAATTTGAAAAAAAGGACAGTCATCCAGAAAGGATTGGTTTTATCTTTCTCTCTTTCTTTTTAAGTATTGTGATAGTGACTCTGCCAAGAGAAAATGATTCTGGATGAAAAATTAATTCAAATTATAATTACTGAAAAATTGAAAAAAATTTAAGGTACTTTACCTATTTCAGCAACAAACAGTTATTCAGTCATTCAGTTAAGACATGAACCCTTCCAAACCCCTATAGATGTTACTGTACAATGACTGCTCAGAGACAGCCAAGCTCAAGAGTGTGCTAAGCATGACTCAGAAAAGACTCACCCAAGAGACAGCCTGCGAGGCTGGCAAGGAAAGAAAATAGGCTTTAAGCATTAAAAAAAAAATCCTCTTTTTTCTCATTATAAAGCAAATATTTGTTCATTGCAGAAAATTTCATCAATACTATACATATAAGCAAAAATAAAAATATATATTTTCATTACCCAAGTTTAAGAAGCAGTTATTTCATGCTAAGCAACAGTTCAGATGCATTATATACAACACCTCATTTTACTTGCACAGCCTCTCTGAGTTTGTGATGTTAAGGATCAGAGAGGTTAATTAACCTTCCTGAGGTCAGATACAGCTATTAAGTGGTAGGCAAGAAAAGAAACCCACCTCTGTTAAATTCTAAATCCTATATTGTTTGTTTTATACAACCCTCTTCCCATTCCAAAACAGCAAGTAGTTCTCCTTCAAAGGCTGTGACGACCTTAGCATGTTTGACGACTCCACTGTAAACCTGGCAAGGGAGATGTCTATGCCTCCTCTTTAGCTACCATGCTCTTTGCCATCCAGGGACTCCCCAAGAAACAGTAATGGCTGTGATTACCTACTGTACAATAGTGCAGGTGCACTCACAGGCAGTTTCATTGCCAACACCAGCAGCATGATAATTTGGAGAGGGGGGTACAGGGAGACTGGGGGAAGTGGCATTCCATGGCTAACTTTCCCTCCACTGTAGTTACAGGCCTCAGAGTTTCCAGGCTCCAGAGGACTGGTTGATGGATGACACCTGGTTTAGAAGCAAGGACGAGCAGAACTCCTCTGTAGAGACAATCCTGGTAATCTATCCTTACAGATTTGTCCAGGCGACTGCCCAGATCTGATCAGGACAAAGGGACTTCTTTGATTTCTTTTTTTTTTTGTTTTGTTTTGCCTTTGTTTTCACCTTCTCATTGAGTGAAAGATGCTGTTCCTTGAGGTTTCAGAAAGAACCAATCACTTTCACATATTCCAAATTACCACGTATTTACTACTAATTAAATGAATCATGTCACAAATCCAAACACATTTTGTGAATAAGCAAGTCATCATTTTGAAACACTGGTTTACAGCCACCAGGCCTGCTAGGACCTGTTGGTTTTAGGGGCACATGACATCATTTCCTGTCTCAGCATAAAATCCCTCAAGGTAATTTTCTGGTATTGCCTCATGACACCTGGGAATTGGTTTCCCATCTTCTTAGAAGACAAAACGTATAAGAGAATAAGACTAATATGCTAGGGTCTCCAAGATCACATCTACATTTGGAGGTCAGTTAGAAGGACTAGTGGAACTCAGTATGTAGTTGTACTCTTGACTACAATTTATTGCAGCAATGTTGGAAGGATATACAGCCAGTTCATAAGAGGGAAAGACACAGGCAGGGTCTGGGGAAATCCACGCACAGGCTTGCTTATTCTCTCCCCCTCCCCTGAGCGCTCACATACAGCCCACTTTTCCCTAAGCAACAAATTGCAGCAGCATTAGTGAGATGTTTCTGCCCAGAGAAGCTAGTAAGAGACTTAGTGCTGAAGGTTTTTAATGCCGGCTTCTCCCACAGATACCCTTTGTCTACAATGCACCAATGGTCCAGATTCCTAGCAAGAAATGAGTGTTCAGAATAAACTAGGTTGTTTGTACAAATAGTCTAGGCATACTGCACCATCCTTAGGGAATACCGGGATCCTCCTGAGATCCAGGTTCCCAGATGCCTGTCATAGGCCAACCCTGCACACAAGCTTCTCTAAGGATAGCAGCTTCAAGACTGCTATGTTAAACTTCTACCACACAACTGACCACCAACAGCCCTGTCTGTATATGCGTGATCCCAAACAAAGGGAAGTAAATCAATCCAGATGATGGTTCAGTGTTGGGCATGTCATTCCTCATGGATAAGCTCATGTGATACTTCTTCTTTAGCTCCCTCTCACATCTTCAAAATTAAGAACTACGTGATTTTTAATTTAACATGTCTCACCAGCTAGAATCTGAGCTGTCTTTGTGACTTCCTATGACCAATAGAATGTGGCAGAAGTGACATTGCGTGAGTTTCAGAACCTAGGACAGAAGAGGTCTTGCAATATCTGCCTTCATCATCTTGGAATGCTGCCCTGGGGTTGCTTACAGGAAGTTGGTCTGGTCTCCTAGAGGATGAAGAAATCAAAATATCCAAGGCTGCAGCCTGCACCAACTTCCAAACAAGTGAGTGAGCCCATCTGGGATCTTCCAGTCCTGCCCATCCTGTGGTTGAATGAGTGAGCCCAAGCAAAACCAGCAGAGAAATTAACTGGCAATTCACAGGATTGTGAGAAATAATAAATCACTGTTGTTTCAGGCTACTAAATTTTGGAGTGGTTTGTTATATAGCAATACGTAACTAATAAGTAACACCGGGGCTTGTTTTTCTTGAACCTTTCTCTGCACTCCTGTAAAGCTGATTTTATAAATTGAGTTTAACTTCACAAAGCAGGTCCTTCTCCTTTTTCTTGCCTCTCTGCTCCTGTCTTTCTCTATTAATTTTCCTGACTCTAGACCAAAATCGATGCATAAACTGGGTTAACAAGATAGGACCTTTCTTGACAGGGGGAAAGAGAGATGGCCAGGAAAGAGGGGAGGGGAGAGCCTTAAAGAAGACCAAAAAAAAAAAACCCGACCTGGGAAAACAATAATGAACCTTGTATCTTTCACCAAGCAAGAGAACAGAGGTTTTGGCCCTCCAAAGACCTCACACCACCCCTATGAGAGAACCCTAGCCCTGCTTTCTGTCAGTGCCTCGCATAACAGAACCAAGCTGTGTCTCTGATGGCTTCATTTTCTTTTCTTCCTTCAGAGCACTCTTTGCCAGTCATAACTTCCTTTCAGTTTATATACTTGCCTATCTTCTGTCTACCCACTTTTACACTAAGCCTCAGCTCCTAAGGTGCTTGTCAGTTTCATTGTCTGATGGAATCTGCCACCTAGAACGGTGCGTGGTACATGGCAGAGGATCTTAAATATGCGTTGACTGAATGGATGAAGAAATGAAGAAATACATGAATGAATGAACAGAGTAAGTTTTCTGGAAACATGTTTGTGGTAACTTTAGCCTTGGAAAAAGGGAGTAGAAAGGCTGAAAAGCGCAGAATCACATTATTATCAACAAACAAGTAAAAGTAGTCATAGGAATATTTGTACTTACATAGCACATATAGATGCTATTCTAAATGCTTTATCTGTATTATTGAGTTCTCACAAAAATTGTATGAGGTAAGGACTTTTAGTACCATCATCTCCATTTCACAAAAGAGGAAACCAAGGCAGAGAGAGGTGAAGTGATTTGTCTAATGCCCTCAGGCTAGTGCGTGGCTGAGCCTGGACTTGAACCAGGTTGGCTGACTTTAAACTCTATACTATTAGACAGCTGCACAAAGAAAAGTCAGCAAAGGCCAGAGTGTTTAAAAAAAAAAAAAATTGTAGGAGGAAAGAGCTGTAGAAAATGGAGGCAGGAAAAGCAGTTCTTTTCACTGTGGTGTAGGATGTAACATTAAGGCTCGCTATTAGGAGCTGCCTTGACATCTGGTAAAATTAGGAGGGCCTTGAATGGCCTAACAGCCAGTTCCCCTCCCTACTCTGCCCTCTTGGATAAGGTCCCCTAGCCCAACAACCCTCCTTATCAAAGGGACCAGGCACAGTTACAGTTTACCCCTGAGGAGTAGGTTTCACTTCTGTGCTAGCCTGCAAAATTATTCAAACAAGCCAATCATATCCTTTCACAAGAAACAGGGAGCACCACACCCTCTTGATACTACAAGGCCTGCTGCCCGCGGCCCCTGGTGGTCTACTCAGTTCCCGGGTGCAACCTTTGTGAGGCCCTGCATGCAACATGGTGTCCTCCCTGGGCTGTGAGCAAATGTGACTAATAAACTGCTATACATCTCATCTGTCCAGTGTTGGGTATTATATATTTGGCTATCCCCAGAACCCTAGGACAGGAATCCCTCCCTCATGAGTGGGGTGAATAGGAGGTGATTAAAACAATCATGGAGATGAATTAGTAAAGAAAATGTTAGATGGGCCCATGGTGACCTTACTGCGTTGCATCTTGGCCTCAGCCAGCCTGCATGTGGTTTCCGCCACCACGTGGCCCACTGATGGAGGATGAGCCAGAATGAAAGTCTGGGGCTTCCATTAACATAGGGGGGTTCTCACTAATGTGTGTGGGGCTACCACTCATGTGGTTCTGAGTATTCCAAATCCCTCGGCAGAGCAGGGTGACTGTCACTGGGACGACGGCAGCCAGGAGAGCCTGGGCACAAGGTGCTTGAGAGATACTTATTGAATTAATACAATCAAATGCTTTAATACTATGATTGGTAAATGCTTCATGATTAAGCTCCTCACAACTATTCTCCTGCCATTCAAGTTGTGATGGGGGGATTTACGACAAAAAGCTGTATGAAAACAGCAAGAAATGAAATTGTATGTGCAATATGGTATTCAACAGATTTTTCCTAAAGCTAAACGCAGGAGGAAAATGACCAAAAAGCCACAGACCAAAATGATTACAGCTGTTCTGTTAGCAGCCTGAGATTATTTTAAATGTTTCTTGATCTTACGGTTTTCTACATTTTCTGAACTTTGGTACATTACTTTCAAAATTGAAAATGCATTCAATAGTATTTTAAAAGAAGTTCCTCTTCAGCTGGAATTAATGTTGTAACTACTGTTTACATGGCAGTGTCTTGAGCATGATGCTAGGCAGCTAGCAAGTCTAGGAAAATCCTGCTGGTGGTAACACAAGAAAAAGCCAGCTCTGTGATAGAGTTGTGAGGGAAAAGCCCAGAGTCGAGGGCTCTAGACTGGGACTTGTTCAGAGCAACTTTTGTAACACAGAAAAGTCATTTATTAGCATCCCATTTTCCTTATCTGCAGAATGAGAACACTACCCACAAGGGTCTTACATTATTATTCCAGGGCAAGCATTACCAAAGGAGCCAGATGGCTTTGAAATTTCCTTGGAAGAGCCAGCACCCACATCCTCCGAGTTCCTCATACATCCCAGTTCCCTATCTCCAAACACACCACAGGCCACACCCCTCTACCTTTTTCTCAGTCCACTCCCCTGCCAAGTATGTAAAATCCTGGGCTGTGCCAGTGAGTTCCAGGATGT
This sequence comes from Mandrillus leucophaeus, assembly GCF_000951045.1. Classification (NCBI taxonomy): domain Eukaryota; kingdom Metazoa; phylum Chordata; class Mammalia; order Primates; family Cercopithecidae; genus Mandrillus; species Mandrillus leucophaeus. The sequence goes on from NW_012110252.1 coordinate 4,203,781, forward strand.
CCCTGGCAGCCTGCTCTTGGCTTTGCTGACCCATACACCCAAAGCCCAACCCCGAGCAAACCCCTGCCCAGAGCTGGCTGTGCTCTGTGGTTATGCATCTCTTTGTGCTCTGTGGTTATACATCTCTTATGCATCTGGGGTTACCATGTAGGCACCTTATTGATATTGAATGAAATAAAAATGACTAGTATTTCAGAAACAGGGAAGTTAATGGTAAGGAAAAAAAAAAAGACAGAGACAGAGAAATTGTTGGCAGAGTCTTCAAATCCATCACGTTTTAAGCACACCTTCCCAGAAACTGGAAATTAACCTCTGCCACCTTTTTTTTTTTAATTTGGAGAAGCAACCATTTGTTCCACTGAGTCTCCTACTGACTGGGTTCAAGGAGGCTGCTATGGTTTGAATTACCATTTTATCTTTTCTACCCTTTATCATGTTTGGAAATCTCAGTTTAAGCATTGGCATATTGATCGGTGTCAAATGCACATTTTCCATTCTACTCCAATGACTCCTTTTTTTCTAAAATAGCGTCTTTTCCCCTCCCCCTAGCCCAGACATCAAGCCTGACTTTAGCATAAGCCAACCTTCAGACACATCAGATCCATCTATTAAGAAACTGTCCATCTGTGGACCATATGAAGGGCAAAAGTGGTACAGCCATTCAAGAAAATGCATGGGATGTGTGACCTTGAATGAGTCACTTTGCCCCTCTGTGCCAGCTTTCTACAGCTAAAACACAGGCATTGGACTAAACCAGGCATCTTTAGGAGTCTGGGAGCGAGGGTGGAGATGGGGAGACATATTGCTAGCAAGTTAGACTACAATCATATGCAGGTTTTTCATTTGTTTTTCAAACCATCTACCCTAAAATCCCAAAAGTTTTAAAATGCTTCTACTTAGGAAGCAGTGGGAACCCCTGTGAGAGTCGTTGGCCTCATTAGCCCCTTTTACTGTTAGGTCTGATACTCTGGAACATGACTAAAGTATGCAGGATGCAGGCTACCAGGAACATTATCATTTGATGCCAAAGGCTGCAACTAGCGGGTATCATTTTGGAAGGATCACTGATCTATGCAATCCTGGAGACAACTAAAAGCTGAAGTTATTTCTAATGATATTGCTCAGTGTCACAAAAGTTCAAGAGGGCACTTACCCACAGTTCTTTCTCAGAAGCTATGTGTTACCAAGTCTTCGTGACTGAGTATGTGTCAAATATAATGCGTGCCAAGTACACAGCTATCTAATTCAATAAGAATTCCCTAGAGGGGAATAATTCATAATCATGTACGCAGCACCTACTACATGGAACGACATGCTAGTAGCAGAGAGGATACAGAGTGTTCCTGCCCCAGACCATGTCTCCAAATGCCCTATTATTTAGAGAAAGAGGAATACACACATATAAAAAGGTGGTGCAGTCAAAGCTGTAGAAGCTACACCCAGTGTGGAATCTGAGCACAGTGAGGATTCAGACGTGGGTGGTCAGGGTAACACCTTTTGAGGAACAAGCCATCTGGCCTCACTTGGAAACCCGGAGAGGGACAGACAGAGAAAAGAAAACAGCTGCTTCCTGGAGAATAAGGAGAGTTGGAAAACAGGCTTCCTATTAATGAAGAAAGAGATTTCTCAAAAAGGACGGAGGTTTTCCCATCTGAATATGGTAACACGTGATTAGCATTCAATCTTCCCTTTTTAACAATAACTCTAAAAAAGGAGACACAAACACAGGTTCTAGCTGTGATGAACCTAGGAGACATGGAACTGTAAAACATGAAGTAAATAGAGAGGGCACCAAAAACAGCAGAGCCCAGAAGCAGAGAGGATATTCTTTGGTTGCCATTTTAGGAAGGAGTGAAGAAGGTACAATCTCAAGTGAGGGGCCACACAGAGGTATAGAATCAGAATCCCTTACTTTCAACAATGGAAATGGGCTCCAAAATGCTGTCAACAATGTCCCCTTGGACCCAGCTCTGTTCTGAGAAACAGGTGAAAGTTGGTTGAGTAAGGAGTCACACAGATATGTCATATGTGCAGGAAAAAAACCTTCCCACATGAGGTGGGGAGGAGAGAGATTTGGCATTGTGAACAGCTCTATAATTGCTCATTTTTGTTGACTGGACAGAGGTGAAGGCTAAAAGGATTCACACAAAACGCTGCAAAGAAGAAAATTTTTTCCTTGAATGCAGTGTGGTTCTGGTCTCTTCCCTATGCAAATGTCCTACAAATGGCCTGGGGGTAAAAATTCAAATAATTCAAAACTTTGTCATCAAGAAGGAAAAGTTACAGGCTCTATAAAGCAATATTACAGGAAAAAACAAGCAAAGAAATATGAAAGGTAATGGCAAACAAAAAAACATTCAGCAGAGAAATATTGCCATGGAGCTGACACAAAAAATGTGACTAAATAGTTTCTCATGATTTTTAAAAAACTTAATGAAGCACTTACACACACACACACACACACACACACACACACACAGAGAGAGAGAGAGAGAGAGAAAGTGGATATATACGAGCTCATGAAAAATGTGATAAGATAGAAGAATTTGAAATATGAGCTAAGAAACATCTGGAAATAAGTGAATTTTTTTAAAAACATTAAAACATCAAAGAAATAAGGGCAAAATTGAAGCAACACAAGTAAAACAAGACTGGTAACAATACAGAAGATGGTCAAATAGGAACAGTTCCAGTCTGCAGCTCCCAGTGTGATCGATGCAAAAGACAGGTGATTTCTGCATTTCCAGCTGAGGTACTTGGTTCATCTCATTGGGAGCCGTTGGACAGCAGGTGCAGCCCACAGAGGGTAAACCGAAGCAGGGTGTGGCATCGCCTCACCCGGGAAGCACAAGGGGTCGGGAGATTTCCCTTTCCTAGCCAACGGAAGCCATGACAGACTATCTGGAAAAACAAGACACTCCCACCCAAATACTGAGCTTTTCCCAAGGTCTTAGCAACTGGCAGACAAGGAGATTCTTTCCCATGCCTGGCTCGGCAGGTCCCACGCCCAGGGAGCCTTGTTCACTGCTAGCGCAGCAGTCCAAGATGGAACTGTGAGGTGGCAGCCTGACTGGGGGAGGGGCGTCCACCATTGCTGAGGCTTGAGTAAGTAAACAAAGTGACCAGGAAGCTCGATTGGGTGGAGCCCACCACAGCTCAACAAGGCCCACTGCCTCTAGACTCCACCTCTGTGGGCAGGGCATAGCCGAACGAAAGGCAGCAGACAACTTCTGCAGACTTAAACGTCCCTGTCTGACAGCTCTGAAGAGAGCAGTGATTCTTTCGGCATGGCGTTTGAGCTCTGAGAATGGACAGACTGCCTCTTCAAGTGGGTCCCTGACCCCCGTGTAGACTAACTAGGAGACACCTCCCAGTAGGGGACAACAGAGACCTCATATAGGTGGCTGCCCCTCCAGGACGAAGCTTCCAGAGGAAGCATCAAGCAGTAATATTTACTGGTCTGCAATATTTGCTGTTCTGCAGCCTCCGCTGGTGATACCCAGGCAAACAGCGTCTGGAGTGGACCTCCAGCAAACTCCAACAGACCTGCAGCCGAGGGAACTGACTGTTAGAAGGAAAACTAACAAACAGAAAGGAAGAGTATCAACATTAACAAAAAGGTCATCTACACCAAAACCCCACCTGTAGGTCACCAATATTAAAGACCAAAGGTAGATAAAACCAAAAAGATGGGGAGAACCAGAGCAGAAAAGCTGAAAATTCTAAAAATTAGAGCCCATCTTCTCCTCCAAAGGATCGCAGCTCCTCGCCAGCAATGGAACAAAGCTGGATGGAGAATGACTGACAAGTTGACAGAAGTAGGCTTTGGAAGGTTAGTAATAACAAATTTCTCCAAGATAAAGGAGGATGTCCAAACCCATCTTAAGGAAGCTAAAAACCTTGAAAAAAAGATTAGACAAATGGGTAACTACAATAAACAGTGTAGAGAAGAGCTTAAATGACCTGATGGAGCTGAAAGCCATGGCAAGAGAACTTTGGGACACATGCACAAGTTTCAGTAGCCAATTCGATCAAGTAGAAGAAGGAGTATCAGTGATTGGATCAAATTAATGAAATAAATTGAGAAGACAAGGTTAGAGAAAAAAAAAAACAGTAAAAAGAAATGAACAAAGCCTCCAACAAACATGGGAGTATGTGAAAAGACCAAATCTACATCTGATTGGTGTACCTGAAAGTGATGGGGAGAATGGAACCAAGTTGGAAAACACTCTTCAGGATATTATCCAGGAGAGCTGCCCCAACTGAGCAAGGCAGGCCAACACTCAAATTCAGGAAATACAAAAATGCCACGAAGATACTCCTTGAGAAGAGCCACCCCAAGACACATAATTGTCAGATTCACCAAGGTTGAAATGAAGGGAAAAGTGTTAAGGGCAGCCAGAGAGAAAGGTCATTACCCACAAAGGGAAGCCCATCAGACTAACAGTGGATCTCTCGGCAGAAACCCTACAAGCCAGAAGAGAGTGGGGGGTCAATATTCAGCATTCTTAAAGAAAAGAATTTTCAAGCCAGAATTTCATATCCAGCCAAACTAAGCTTCGTAAGTGAAAGTGAAGTAAAATCCTTTACAGACATGCAAATCCTGAGAGATTTTGTCACCACCAGGCCTGTCTTACAAGAGCTCCTGAAGGAAGCATGAAACGAAAAGAAACAACTGGCACCAGCCACTGCAAAAACATGCCAAATTGTAAAGACCATCGATGCTATGAAGAAACTGCATCAATTAATGGGCAAAATAACCAACAAACATCATAATGACAGGATCAAATTCATGCATAACAATGTTAACCTTAAATGTAAACGGGCTAAATGCTCCAATTAAAATACACACACTGGCAAATTGGATAAAGAGTCAAGACCCATCAGTGTGCTGTATTCAGGAGACCCATCTCATGTGCAAAGAAGCACATAGGCTCAAAATAAACGAATGGAAGAAGATCTACCAAGCAAATGGAAAGCAAAAAAAAAAAAAAAAAAGGCAGGAGTTGCAATCCTAGCAACAAAGATCAAAAGAGACAAAGAAGGCCATTACATAATGGAAAAGGGAACAATTCAACAAGAAGAGCTAATTATCATAAATATATATGCACCCAATATAGGAGCACCCAGATTCATAAAGCAAGTTCTTAGAGACCTACAAAGAGACTTAGACTCCCACACAATAGTAATGGGAGATTTAACACCCCACTGTCAGTATTAGACAGATCAACAAGACAGAAGGTTAACAAGGATATCCAGGACTTGAACTCAGCTCTGCAACAAGCAGAGCTAATAGACATCTACAGAACTCTCCAACCCAAATCAACAGAATATACATGCTTCTCAGCACCACATCACACTTATTCTAAAATTGACCACATACTTGGAAGTAAAGCACTCCTCAGCAAATGTAAAAGAAGAGAAATCACAACAAATTGTCTCTCAGACCACAGTGCAATCAAATTAGAACTCAGGATTAAGAAACTCACTTAAAACTGCACAACTACATGGAAACTGAACAAGCTGCTCCTGAATGACTACTGGGTAACTAACAAAATGAAGGCAGAAGTTAAGATGTTCTTTGAAACCAATGAGAACAAAGACACAATGTACCAGAATCTCTGGGACACAGTTAAAGCAGTGTATAGAGGGAAATTTATAGCACTAAATGCCTAAAAGAGAAAGCAGGAAAGATCTAAAATCGACTCCCTAACATCAAATTAAAGAAATAGAAAAGCAAGAGCAAACAAATTCAAAACCTAGCAGAAGGCAAGAAACAACTAAGATTAGAGCAGAACTGAAAGAGATAGAGACACACAAAACCCTTCAAAAAATCAATGAATCCAGGAGTTGGTTTTTTGAAAAGATTAACAAAACTGATAGACCACTAGCAACACTAATAAAGAAAGAGAGAAGAATCAAATAGATGTACTAAAAAATGATAAAGGGAATATATACAGATATATATGTATTCTGTATTCCACAGAAATACAAACCGCCATCAGAGAATACTATAAACACCTCCACACAAATAAACTGGAAAATCTAGAAGAAATGGCTAAATTCCTGGAACCATAAACCCTCCCAAGACTAACCCAGGAAGAAGTGGAATCCCTGAACAGACCAGTAACAGGTTCTGAAATTGAGGCAATAATTAATAGCCTACCAACCAAAAAAAGGCCAGGACCAGATGGATTCACAGCTGAATTCTGCCAGAGGTACAAAGAAGAATTGGTAGCATTCCTTCTAAAATTATTCCAATCAACAGAAAAAGAGGGAATCCTCCCTAACTCATTCTATGAGGCCAACATTATCCTGATACCAAAGCCTGGAAGAGACACAACAAAAAAAGAGAATTTTAGACCAATATCCCTGATGAACATTGATACAGAAATCCTCAATAAAATACTGGCAACCAAATCCAGCAGCACATCAAAAAGCTTATCCACCACGATCAAGTCGGCTTCATCCCTGGGATGCAAGGCTGGTTCAACATATGCAAATCAATAAACGTAACCCATCACATAAACAGAACCAATGAAAAAAACCACATGATGATCTCAATAGATGCTGAAAAGGCCTTTAACAAAATTCAACAGCCCTTCATGCTAAAAACTGTCAAATAAACTAGGCATTGATGGAATGTATCTCAAAATAGTAAGAGCTATTTATGACAAACCCACAGCCAATATCATACTGAATGGGCAAAAACTGGAAGCATTCCCTTTGAAAACCAGCACAAAACAAAGATGCCCT
>NW_012110252.1:4212206-4216114 GCF_000951045.1 Mandrillus leucophaeus
AAAGGATTATAAATCATGCTACTATAAAGACACATTCACACGTATGTTTATTGTGGCACTATTCACGATAGCAAAGATTTGGAACCAACCTAAATACCATCAGTGATAGACTGAATTAAGAAAATATGGCACATATACACCATGGAATAGTAAGGAGCCATAAAAAAGGATGAGTTCATGTCCCTTGCAGGGACATGGATGAAGCTGGAAACCATCATTCTCCACAAACTATCATAAGGACAGAAAACCAAACACCGCATGTTCTCACTCATAGGTGGGAATTGAACAATGAGGTCACTTGGACACAGGGCAGGGAACATCACACACTGGGGCCTGTCAGGGAGCGGGTGACTGGGGAAGGGATAGCATTAGGAGAAATACCTAATGTAAATTATGAGTTGATGGGTGCAGCAAACCAACATGGCACATGTATACCTATGTATCAAACCTGCATGTTGTACACATGTACCCTAGAACTTAAAGTATAATAATAATAAAAAAGAATACAGAAAGAAACAGAAAGGAAAAACAGTGATACAAAAAAATGAGAATAGAATGAAATGGAAATAAGGAATTTAAAGGGATTAGAAAGAAAATGATAAGCAAGATTAGCAAAAGATATAAAATATTTAAAGGTATAATTCAATAAATTTTCCAGAAATAAAAGAAAACTTGAATACATTGTACTTGAATACTTCTTGAAAGTCACAGAGTATCCTGGAAAAAGTTGACAACAATAATCTAGTACATTTATGAGACTTCAAAGGTAAAGAAAGAATATTTGGGCAGCCAGGCACCCGTTTCTTATGATGGGAAAAAATGAGATTGGCCTTAGACTTTACCATTAGAAGATAGTGGAGTGATACCTTTGGTACTAGGCCTCCAAAAAACAGTGTGACTCAAACATTTTATACCCAGCAAAACTATCATTCATTATAAAAGTAATGAACCATTTTTGAACCTACAAGAATTTAAGACATTTTGTTATTTCTTGAAGAAATTATCAGGGGAAGAACTTTTCAGCCACCCAAGAGTTGAATGGAAAACAACAACAAAGGCCTAGTGAAGAAGACAGAATCTATTTAAATGTAGGACTAAGACTAAAGCAAGTTGGGATTTATGATTAAAAACACATGAATATTCTAAGCCCTGAAAATGTAGATCTAATATAACTAACAGAAGGGGAAGAAAGAAGCTACTGTATTCATTATCTTCTATAGCTAGGAAGTCAAAAGATATCATTAGAAACTGGTAAATATATTTATTTAACAGCCCAAAAGTAAATCCTAAGAATATAGTAAACCAAGTGAAATAGAGTAGAGGATGAGAGGAAAGGAAAGGAGAGAAAGAAAAGACTAAGAGAACATTAATCTGCCAGGTTTCCTCCCTATGTAGTCTGTTGTCAAGCCCATGTCATATAATAACCTCTCACCTTGCTGCTTGGTGCCCCAGACACCAAAGACATTTACCTACCCACTCATCCATTCATTCAATGAATATTTATTGAGCGCCTAATATGCACCTGGTATGGCTCAAGGCACTGAGAACAGAACAATGAGCAACATAGGCAAGACTCTGCCTTCAAAGAGGTTGCATTTAATTGGGAAGACATGTTATAAAAGTAACTGTACAACATAATACCAAGTACAGGTGAGTACTATGATGAACAATAAAGCAGAAAGGAAATAGAGAGTAACGGGAGGGTGGCAGTAAGAAGGTATCAGAGGACAGAATGAAAGAATGGGTGACCCTTGTGACTATCAAAGGGCAAAGCATTTCATGCAGATGGAACATCCAGGGCAAAGACCTAGAGGCAGGTAAGAAGCTGGCAAGAGCCTGTACTAGTTAGGTGTAAAATGTGGGCAGCATGGCCTCCTTCGCCACATCAAGGGAGTGTTCTACTCACCTCTGTACCTGTGAGTCCTCCTCCCCATGCCATGGGTGCGCACGTCCGTGTGTGCGCACACACACGCACACACGCACACACACATGCACACACACAAGCGCGCACGCACACATGCACGCACACGCACACACACAGACGCAAGCACACACACGCACGCACACATGCACACACGCACACACACGCACACGCACGCACACACACGCACACGCACGCACGCATGCACATGCATGCACGCACACGCACACATGCGCACATGCACACATGCGCACACGCACACATGGACGCACACACGCGTGCACACACGCACACACAGACGCAAGCACACACACACATGCACACACACACGCACGCCCGCGCACACACACACACACACTCACAGCCTCAAAGGTAGCAATGGCTCTCAGCTAGCCTCCAGAGCTTCCCACAGCCCCATGCTAAACAACAGCATCCCCTCTACCTCTTCCCAGAGCATTTCTGTTCCAGCAGCTGGGGCAGGTTGATCCCACCAGCCCTTTTCCTCTGGCCTCCACCTTTGAGCACGGGACACAGCGGGAATCTGGGCTGAAAATCAGCAAAAGTCAAGCACATAAGGCAAACAGAGTTAGGTTGCTAAGGAAAACTCAGGTACCTTTCACCAAACTGGTTCCAGACTATAACTGGTTCTCAGCAAAGGAAAGACAAAACCGTGCAGTCCACTGGAGTTCTTTGAAGCCTGAGAATTGGAGACACCGATTCGAAGGAAAGGGTGAGCTGTTACTGAACTTCTGTTAGCTCAGGTGGCTGACAGAGTAGACAGAAGAAGCTCAAACCCCACACAGAAAGCTTTCTTGTCTCTTCTCTGAGGGCACTCACTTCAGCACCATTCCCTTGGCACCTACCAGCACCCAGCAGCCTGGCTGAGGTCTCAGAGGGTGCAGGCAAAGGAAGCAGGAAAGAAAGGAATAAACAGCTATGGAGAGGCTGCCCTGTGCCTGGCACTGTTTCTGGTACCTTACATGTGCTTTCCTGCTGAACTTTTACGAATCCCAGGTGTAGGTAAAAACCATATGCAGATAAGAAATGAAAGGTCAGAAGGTGAACATGTCAAAAATGTACAGGCCTCACAGCCAAGTGCCTATAATCAAATGTCCATTACAAAGTAGGTGCCAGTGGAAAGACGGAGGTCAAGCTCACTTACCTTACTCACCTTTGCATTCTATGAAACACAGCCAGGAGAGGAGCCGAGCAGAAAGCACAATGTTAGTGGCCATCTGCTTTGCATCAATTCTATGCTGATCAGCAGCGGAGACCCTAGCAGGCACAGTTACAACCTAGGGACCTACGAGCTCCATGCAGACATCAATTATGTAGTTTTGATTCCAGCACATTCATGAAAATCTCAGCCCCAGAAGCTGCCATGTCAGGTGCTCCTTGACCGGCCAGAGTCTGGGTGATAAGCAAAGGATATTGGAACAGACAAAGGGCAATGGAAACCCTGATGGTTCCGCGTGGCACGGACACTGGCAGCAAATGGAAGGCCACATGCCACCATCAATCTCTCTGCCTGGGCTGCCTTTTGCATTTCCAAGCTATCTGACTCAGCCCAGTCACTGCTGCCCAAAAGATTTTGAAGGGCCTGTAGGAGATTATACCAGGGGATGCTAGAAGGTGTCGGAGATGTAAAATTTAAAAAAGCAAGGAAGGGGGAGAGAAGTGAGACCCCTTTGGGCCTATAAGAGAAGAGAGAAAATAATTCCAAGATTCCTTTATATTCTGAGCAGAAGGCAGACACAAAATGATAATAAATGCCAATCATCTAGGCCTGTTGAAAAGCTCTTAAAAAAAAGGATCAGTGCTTCATTAAAAACACACTTGTTCTCAGTTCAACTGAGGAACAAAGATGATGAGAAGTGAAGTGGAATGTTTTTGAAAAGTGAAACCAATAAAAAAGGCCTGATGAGAAGCCCTCAAACCCAAGATAACCAAATGAAAATTCAAATAGCTTACATTAAGAAAGTAAGCA
>NW_012110252.1:4216164-4218713 GCF_000951045.1 Mandrillus leucophaeus
AGGAGAGGAGCCGAGCAGAAAGCACAATGTTAGTGGCCATCTGCTTTGCATCAATTCTATGCTGATCAGCAGCGGAGACCCTAGCAGGCACAGTTACAACCTAGGGACCTACGAGCTCCATGCAGACATCAATTATGTAGTTTTGATTCCAGCACATTCATGAAAATCTCAGCCCCAGAAGCTGCCATGTCAGGTGCTCCTTGACCGGCCAGAGTCTGGGTGATAAGCAAAGGATATTGGAACAGACAAAGGGCAATGGAAACCCTGATGGTTCCGCGTGGCACGGACACTGGCAGCAAATGGAAGGCCACATGCCACCATCAATCTCTCTGCCTGGGCTGCCTTTTGCATTTCCAAGCTATCTGACTCAGCCCAGTCACTGCTGCCCAAAAGATTTTGAAGGGCCTGTAGGAGATTATACCAGGGGATGCTAGAAGGTGTCGGAGATGTAAAATTTAAAAAAGCAAGGAAGGGGGAGAGAAGTGAGACCCCTTTGGGCCTATAAGAGAAGAGAGAAAATAATTCCAAGATTCCTTTATATTCTGAGCAGAAGGCAGACACAAAATGATAATAAATGCCAATCATCTAGGCCTGTTGAAAAGCTCTTAAAAAAAAGGATCAGTGCTTCATTAAAAACACACTTGTTCTCAGTTCAACTGAGGAACAAAGATGATGAGAAGTGAAGTGGAATGTTTTTGAAAAGTGAAACCAATAAAAAAGGCCTGATGAGAAGCCCTCAAACCCAAGATAACCAAATGAAAATTCAAATAGCTTACATTAAGAAAGTAAGCAGCAGGCCAGGTGTGGCAGCTCATGCTAGTAATGCCAGCACTTTGGGAGGCTGAGGTGGGCGGATCACGAGGTCAGGAGTTCAAGACCAGCTTGACCACAACGCGGTGAAACCCTGTCTCTACTAACTAAAAGTACAAAAATACAAAAATTAGCTGAGCATGGTGGTGCATGCCTGTATTCGCCGCTATTCAGGAGGCTGAGGTAGGAGAATCCCTTGAACCTGGGGGGCAGAAGTTGGAGTGAGCTGAGATCGTGCTACTGTACTCCAGCCTGGGTGACAAAGTGAAACTCTGTCTCAAAAAAAAAAAAAAAAAAAGAAAAGAAAAGAAAAGAAAAAGCAAAGAAAGCATCAGAGTCAAATTCTCTGTTGGGGAGGAAGACGATTTACAGAAACCTTGCCGTGTGGCGATGGCAGCTCTGGTTTCAGTTTCTGCCTACCTGCTATTACCCAGAACTCAACAGCTTATTTTGACTCTTCTCCAATGCTCAGCTCAAGAGGGTTTAATACCATGCAAGGTGGTATTTGAAAAACTGCAGTTTGCAAACAGCCTGCGGGGGGTTGCGGAGTGCTGGCTGAAAGAGACAAAATTATTTATTCCTGAAATCTGCATCACCCCATTAACCTCCCATTTTACTCAGGAGGGTACCAAAAAGATGTCTGGGGCTGCAGTATCTGGACAGAAGGGGAGAAAAATCAATTTCAGATTCCTTGGGTGAGATTTTGCCGCATGATTAGAGAAAGGCATGGTTCTTACAGTACACTTAGAAGTGACTTGGCGGCAGTCAGCATGAAATGGAAGAGACATTGCAGTTTTCTGAGCCAATAAAATATGAAATAAAGTATCCTGATGTTATTGGACATTTTCATCTGGTGGGTCTGTGCATTCGTAAACACCCCCTAGAAGGATAAATGTCAAGACAAAGATGTGACACAGAAACAAGGGAAGATGGAAACTCACTGCACCATTGCAGGCAGCACCCGGCATCAGCGGTAAGAAAACCAGCCCCTGACGTGTGTTTGACAAATCCCAGGGGTCAGCACCCAGCAAGCTGACGACCGACCTCTTCTTATCCAGGGCACACGTTTCCATGGACAGAAGGAGACCTCTTCGCCTCTGCATGTGCCTAAGTGAAAATTCAAACTGCCAAACAAAACATTAGAGAAACCCTTTCTTGTTTTTTTTTGTTTTTTTTGTTTTTTTTTTTTTTTGAGACAGAGTCTCTCTCTGTCGCCCAAGTTGGAGTGCAGTGGCGCGATCTTGGCTCACTGCAAGGTCCGCCTCCTGGGTTCACACCATGAGAGAAAGCCTTTTGTGTTTTGTTTTCTAGACGTCAGTTACTTCCTGCTTGGCTGGCAAGTGAGAACCAAAACTCTCCACACCCCACACAGCTTGCTGTCTACATTACATGACTTTACTATTTCATTGTCATCCCTAGTACCATGTTACTACGCCAGGAGAGTCTTGTCCAGGCAGATAATTCGACTGTCCGTTATAGGAACTTCTCAAAGGACCCATAGAACTCTCATAAAAGGAATTCATCAAGAGAAGTGTATTCCCTAAAATTCTTTAAGTGCTCTGCCTCAAAAATCCTTACCTTGCTATTTCCACCCATTCTAAACTGTTCTATCATGATCTTTACCCATCCTAATCAAGTCCTCCCCATTGAAAGCTCTAAATCTGCCTTCAATCAAACTTTGAGTTCTCAACAAATTCCAACCATGCTTTCCCTGCTCCAAGACACCACCAAAGCTGTCA
>NW_012110252.1:4218763-4226202 GCF_000951045.1 Mandrillus leucophaeus
TTTTTTTGAGACAGAGTCTCTCTCTGTCGCCCAAGTTGGAGTGCAGTGGCGCGATCTTGGCTCACTGCAAGGTCCGCCTCCTGGGTTCACACCATGAGAGAAAGCCTTTTGTGTTTTGTTTTCTAGACGTCAGTTACTTCCTGCTTGGCTGGCAAGTAAGAACCAAAACTCTCCACACCCCACACAGCTTGCTGTCTACATTACATGACTTTACTATTTCATTGTCATCCCTAGTACCATGTTACTACGCCAGGAGAGTCTTGTCCAGGCAGATAATTCGACTGTCCGTTATAGGAACTTCTCAAAGAACCCATAGAACTCTCATAAAAGGAATTCATCAAGAGAAGTGTATTCCCTAAAATTCTTTAAGTGCTCTGCCTCAAAAATCCTTACCTTGCTATTTCCACCCATTCTAAACTGTTCTATCATGATCTTTACCCATCCTAATCAAGTCCTCCCCATTGAAAGCTCTAAATCTGCCTTCAATCAAACTTTGAGTTCTCAACAAATTCCAACCATGCTTTCCCTGCTCCAAGACACCACCAAAGCTGTCAAGGTGGGTTTCTTCCTTACTGCAGCAAATAATAAATTCAGTTTCTCTGATCAACTGTTTGTGTTGTGGTGGTATTTGGAGAGTCAGAATTTGACAAAAGGAATCAAAAGGTCAACAGCTTTATCAAAAAGCCAAGGCATACCCTTTAACTCTGATACTCTAAACGTTTAAAAAAATGATTTCTTCTCTAATTGCTTCAGTTGCTAAACTTAATGGATTCTTTTCTAATGGCTCCAGTTTTGCAAAAAATATTTTTGCAACACCTGTAATGTTCTTAGTTAAGGCTCCAAAAGAGGCCTGCTGTCCTTAAGCAGTTTTCATTCTGAGCAGGCACACAAGACAAATGTTCAGTTAATTGTTATGATATTGTTATAATACAAATTTGAGAGATTTGTGGACCCGGACGATGGTGAGCCTAGCAGCTGAAGATATCTGTAAGCAAGAGGGTGAGAAGCAAGCTTCAGCAGAAATGTCGGTTAAGAATGAAGGAAAATACATGAAACATTCAGAAAACTGTCACGAAATGTCAACAACACAGCCCCCCTGATCATATTAGCCAGCTCCTCTTTACAGTCCACTCAGATTTGGTTTCTATTCCTGAGCAAGCTCTTAACTCCTTGGAATTGTACAAACTTACCTAATAGCTGCTAGGCTCTGGAGACAGACCTTGTCTTTAAATTATCTGTAAATGAACAGAATCTACTGGGCCCAGGACTTAGGAGGTGTTAGTAAATATTTAATGAATGACAGAAGGGATAGGATAGGGATGAAGACCAAGGTACAGAGACCAGGCTGGCGGTTACTGCAACAGGCCCACTACTCAGATTCTGCTAATGAGCCATTTACAACCAAAGGTGCAAAATTCAGCAGCTCTCTTGATCAGGTGGGGCACTGCTTTGTCTGTATCATGCATTTACCTGGTCTGCCCAACACTATCACATGCCCCTTGGGACCTGGCTGGGTCATCTGGATCTTTACATATGGGACATATGTTCAGGCGCTAACCATGTTGCTTCACTTTTCTGTGCCATTGCACAATTGTCTCTGCATACTAGAAAAATATCTGCCTCTCCCCCTCACCTTCATCCCTGCCCCCACAATCTACCCTATCTCTATCCTACCCTCATTGCACCCCCATCCCTGCTCTCTATCCACTCCATTCCTTTTCCGCTCCCATCTCATCTCCACTACTGCCCCTGCTCCACGTCTCTCTCTCCTGTACTCCATTGCTGCCCCATCCCACCTTCATTCCCACTTCCTCATTCCTACTGCCCTGTAAACTTAACCTTGTCAGCATCTCCTCCAGGAAGCTTTCCAGGACCCAGGCAGAGGCACAAAATTCTTTCTCTAAGAGGAATTCTAGCATCATCAAGCCGTCAATTCCACAGTGCTAAGAGTTTTACCCACTTTGTTCTCTCCTATGTGCCCAGCACCTAGCACAATGCCTGGTGCACAACAGAAACTCAATAAACACTCAGTGAATAAATGAATGCTTCCAAGGCACTTTGCCTAACACTCTTTTAACACTTTTTGCTCAGAATTGTAACATCTGGTTTGTGTGTCTATCTTTCTCATTACATCAGAAGAAAATAGAAGGTGGAGATAATTTCTTCATGGCTTTTTGTCTGTGAGGCCCAGCACATGCCTGGCACATAGTGGGTGCTCACCATTAATGGGTGAATAAAAGGGTGAGTGTAGTACGCTACCACCATGCTGGGCACTCAGTATAGAGTCTCAATAAAAATGTAGATTCTTCGGTCTAGAGATCTCTATGCCAATTAAGATAAATTTTAAATGTAATTTGAAAATCTGTTGTAATCTACTAACTAGTTCTTTCTCTATTATTTCAAGACTTGCCCACATGCTTCTCTGAGGAGTCACATCTCTGCACTTCACCCCCTTCCTCAAAACACACCCCCGCTTCTGGCTTGCATTTTCCCTGCAAGCTCTCTTGTGTTGATCTCTGTGACTGATGAAATGCCCATGATAGTGGGCTATGCCAGATGAGCCCCTGTCTCCTTCTGAACCTGCTGATGACCACTGACCTTCGCCTCTTATTTGTACAGGGGCCTGCCCTTGACCGGTACTTGGTGCAAATACCAGCAGTGTCAACCGTTTGCCCTAATGTGTTTCTAGAAGGCAGATCATCATTTCCCCATAGGGTCAGCATTGTATTGGAGAGTTACATTTCAAGGTTGTTCTCTGGGAACAAATTAGTGAAAAATAAATCACAGGTATGGCAAACAAATTGTCACAGAAACAAAGACAAAACAATAAATCTCTGCATACATGTTTAAAGCCTTATAAAGCAATGAAAGAAAAGACCTAGAAAACAAGCATAAATGTCCTATATACATCAATTACATGGGAGTGCCATATATCAAGGTTAAGTCTATTACATTATAAAATTTGGCCTAAAATAAATACATAACTCTAATACGTGTGTTAATTAAACTTTTGATTAACAAATTATCTTGCTTACATCATAGAAATAACTCAATAGGGGTTTTAAAGAGTGATAAGACTAATAAAAACTCAAAGCTATCTAGGGATATGAATCAATTTCTTCTTTTGTTCTCAAATTTCCATGTTACAAAAATAGACTTTTAAAATCATGTCACCATATTATATAGACTCTAAAATGGGAATTATAAGGACTATGGGAATGTAGAAAATATACAACATAACATTTAAAACAAAAAATCAGAACACATGGATGCTGATTGGAACAATGCAGTACTGTATGTGTATGAGTAAGTTAACATGTAACAACAAAAACAGGTGTGTTAGGATCATGAGTCACGCATGATTTTTAAATGACTATTCTATAATTTTTAAAAACGATCCCATTGACACCCAATTTAAATAAAGGGAATGGATGGGCAATAGGGGAGCTGGAGCCACTTGATAAACGTAAGATCTGTACCCAAGTTATCTGGCTCTTAGGAAACTGGTACCTTTTGGGATATGTCACCCACTCAAAAGTTTCTTTTCTTTAATAAGCACTGACTCAACATTTGTCCACTGCATCCTCTGATGTTTTCAGCTTATTCTAACCTTGAAGGGCCACTGCTACTCTGAACTGAAATTATAGCAAAGCCAAAGGAAATGGAAGATAGCCATTCTCTCCTTCACAGCATTTGTGGCTGATAGATCTGGACACCTCATCAATGGTGAGCTTTGAAACAATTACCCGGCCATTATCATCAAGTTTTTAAATGAAGCCGCAAAGCACTGCCAGACTCCAGCAAATGCAAGAGTTCAGAAGCCTAATTAAATCATAGTGTTAGAGTAAAATCTCATAGCCGACGTGGTGGCTCATGCCTGTATTCTCAACACTGTGGGAGGCTGAGGCAAGAAGATTGCTCGAAGCCAGGCGTTCAAGACCAGCCTACACAACATAGTGAGAACCCCATCTCTACAAAAAATAAAAGTCAGCTGGGCATGGTGGTGCATGCCTCTATTCCCAGCTACTTGGGAGGCTGAGGTGGGAAGATGGCTTGACCCCAGGAGTCGAGGCTACTGTGAGTTATGATTGCACCACTGCACAGCCTAAGATGACAGAGTGAGACCCTGTCTTAAAAAAAAAAAAAAAATCACATAATGCCATAGACTAGTAATTTATAGAATTCAACTATTTGCTAGTGAGACCAGGGAACAGTTCAATGGTTTGGGTGACTCTGACTTGGGGTCAGTATGAGAATACAAATGGAGGCCTACATAAATATTTTAAAGTTACAAACCAAACTAATGAATTGTTCAATAAAGTGCTCTATCCTCCTTCCCTGACAAATACACCTTCACAATGACAATTTTTTTGAGAGAGGGTCTCACTCTATTGCTTAGGCTGGAGTGCAGTGGGACAATCATGGCTCACTACAACCTCTACCTCCCAGGCTCCAGTGATCCTCCCACCTCAGCCTCCCAAATAGCTAGGACTACAGGTGCATGCCACCACCAAACCTGGCTAGGTTTTGTACCTTTGTGGTAGAAACGGGGTTTCCCTGTGTTGGCCAGGTTGGTCTCAAACCCATGGGCTCAAGAGATTCACCCTCCTTGGCCTCTCAAAGTGCTGGGATTACAGGCTTGAGCCACTGTGCCTGGCTGACAAAATTTTTTAAATATGTTTAAAGTTAGGGTTTTATGTGACTGCAAGTCACAAAATACCAAAGACCAGCAAATTGACTAATCATTGTACATGTGTGGGTGTTCTGTTAATTCAGATATTCCTCAACTTACCATGGACTTACATTCCAATAAATCCATCAGACACTGGAAATAACATAAGTTGAAAACGCATTTAATACACCTAACCCACATCATAGTTCAGCCTAGCTTACCTTAAATGTGCTCAGAACGCTTATATTAGCCTATGGTTGGGCAAAATCATCTAACACAAAGCCTATTTTCTAGCAAAGTGTTGAATATCTCATGTAATTTATTGAATACTGAACTGAAAGTGAAAAAAAGAACGGTTGTATGGGTACTCATAGAGTGCTTTCTCCCGAATATGTGTTGCTTTGATGTCATCCTAAATTCAAAATATCATAAGTCATGCCATCATATGTCAGGTACCATCTGTACTTTAGTAATATTGGATGAGTGATGTAATAAAAGCATAAATAATTCATAAGTTATTATATATTTGTTTCACAAAATTAACTTTCCTTGCCTTCATTTCAGCAAAATTGCTAATGTTATTCAAATCAATAGTTTTCATATTATGTTTATTCTAAAATAAAATGTGATTGCATTCAATGTATAAAACTTGAACGTTTTTAATCAAAAATTCAAATTACATTAAATTTTAAAATGTAAATGAAAATTAAAAGAGAAAATATTAACTATATTGAATACATTCCAGCTATTTATATCAGCGATATTCAAATAAAGCTAATTTTTATTCATTTTAATGTAAATTAAATCTTAGTAACTATTTAAAAAATGAGAGTATTCCTAATTATAGCAGTCCATGCCTCTCTAGTTGCCAATGCAAAGAATCAATATTGCCTAAATATGTAGAGTTAAGAGCAATATAAATTTTTTAATATTGAAAAATGTTCCTCAGTCACCATGTGCAAGCACTGGGAATCTGTATCTCCAAAACCACAAATTGTAAGAAAAAAAAGCAGCAAGGAAATGGGTACTCAGTATGGCTGTGAAACCACACTTCATTATACACGAATCTATTGCATCGGTGCTGTGTGAGCGGAAGGATCCAACAAGGTAATTAATTTGTTTTCTCTTCTTACCTAGGCAGTTTTGCTGCTCAAATCTTCCCTGAAGTCCAAAGCTGTGTCTGACTCTGCCTTTTGCAGGGCCATGAGCCAAAAGCCTTCCTGGCAGTCAGACAGTCCCACCTTCTGTTTCAAGGACACAGGACCAGAGATGGAGGAAAGCATTTCCCTGGGGCCTGCAGTGTTAATTGCAGTCAGGGAGTGGACATTCAGAGCATCTGTGTGCTCTTTACAGGAAAGGACCCCCACTCCCGCCACACCCACACCCAGCCACGAGGACTCAACTGCAGAATCCCATGCCTCTAAGGCAGGCAAGGAGCAAATGTGAGATGAGACCTGGGAATCTACTGTTGTCTACATGGGTTGATTGCAATGACCTCACGCTTCTAAGGGAGTGATCAGTCACCACTCTGAGTGAAATGTTTGTGTTTCAAGATTCGTGTTTTTCCATTTCTTGGACCCAACCACCTCTCCTGCTTTCCAACTGAACAATCATGTCACTTTTTCTAAGAGGGAAGGAAAGGGTGGTTGGGTGGGATTCCCTGAGACAGGGTAAAATTGGGTCTCCAATGTGGTCCCTTGGTAAGTGATTTTCAAGGCCAACTGTGGCTCTACAGGCTTTTCACCTTGACACTGACTTTAGAACCTGAAGTCCCCAAGCAAAGAATGTCTGAACTATCAGCAGTAACACCCTGGGAATACACACAACGGGAACTGGAGCCAAATCATCTCCAGAAGCAGGTGAAATGCATGGGTGTGAGTGCGAGCACAGGGCACGGTCTCCTCTCTGCCTGAAGAGCGGATTCCTTCCAAGGCCAGACCTTAGACCATTCAGGTATTTTGTGACTTTCGGTCATATAAAACCCCAAGCCTGAGTCTTAGATCATTAAGACACAGAAAGTTTCCCCTCAGAGGTTATTGACAATCCCCCATCAGTTCTAGTCATATCTGAACGTAAATTAGTTTAAACTAGTTGCTTTCCTCCTAGCACCTAGCATAACAGCTAAATGGAAGAAATGGAAGCTTGGGTGTGATAGAGAAGGCGAAGAAAAAGAAAAAGAAGTCAGGTGTATTAATCACTCATCCATTAGGGCACTGCCTGGGGCCCTTCCACTGCCACTTCCCACGCGCAGCACCAAGCCCAGCATTTCATTGTGCTGGTTTGTTAAGTACAGATGACTCCCCGACTTGAAGGATATGCAAAGCTTTTATTCTTCCTGGTATTTTCAGTTCTTTCCATGGTAGGCATTCAATAAACATTTGCTATCTGCCAAAAAAAAAATGCATCTATGCATGAAAAGAAAGCCTGTACTGGAAAATGAATCCAGATTCCAAGAGTTTGAAAGCTAACTTTGGAAATGCAACGTATCTGTACACAGGAACTGTCTGCCCTGACCATGATCCCTCCCAGGGCTCTGCCTCTCACTCGTTTGTATATGTCTCTCATTTCCTGTTCTGGGAGCGCACGGGGTGGACGATGTAACCCTCACTTCGGGCCCAGAGCAGAGGCTGGCATATAACAGGCATGTAACTATACTTATTTGTGAAAAAAAATCAAGGAATAAAGAAAATAAACAGTCACTTGAGGCAGGCTTCTCATCAGCATGGCTATGGATCAGCCTGCTTGAGTTTTTAATTTAAACAAAAAT
>NW_012110252.1:4226252-4241524 GCF_000951045.1 Mandrillus leucophaeus
GTTTTCTCTTCTTACCTAGGCAGTTTTGCTGCTCAAATCTTCCCTGAAGTCCAAAGCTGTGTCTGACTCTGCCTTTTGCAGGGCCATGAGCCAAAAGCCTTCCTGGCAGTCAGACAGTCCCACCTTCTGTTTCAAGGACACAGGACCAGAGATGGAGGAAAGCATTTCCCTGGGGCCTGAGCAGTGTTAATTGCAGTCAGGGAGTGGACATTCAGAGCATCTGTGTGCTCTTTACAGGAAAGGACCCCCACTCCCGCCACACCCACACCCAGCCACGAGGACTCAACTGCAGAATCCCATGCCTCTAAGGCAGGCAAGGAGCAAATGTGAGATGAGACCTGGGAATCTACTGTTGTCTACATGGGTTGATTGCAATGACCTCACGCTTCTAAGGGAGTGATCAGTCACCACTCTGAGTGAAATGTTTGTGTTTCAAGGTTCGTGTTTTTCCATTTCTTGGACCCAACCACCTCTCCTGCTTTCCAACTGAACAATCATGTCACTTTTTCTAAGAGGGAAGGAAAGGGTGGTTGGGTGGGATTCCCTGAGACAGGGTAAAATTGGGTCTCCAATGTGGTCCCTTGGTAAGTGATTTTCAAGGCCAACTGTGGCTCTACAGGCTTTTCACCTTGACACTGACTTTAGAACCTGAAGTCCCCAAGCAAAGAATGTCTGAACTATCAGCAGTAACACCCTGGGAATACACACAACGGGAACTGGAGCCAAATCATCTCCAGAAGCAGGTGAAATGCATGGGTGTGAGTGCGAGCACAGGGCACGGTCTCCTCTCTGCCTGAAGAGCGGATTCCTTCCAAGGCCAGACCTTAGACCATTCAGGTATTTTGTGACTTTCGGTCATATAAAACCCCAAGCCTGAGTCTTAGATCATTAAGACACAGAAAGTTTCCCCTCAGAGGTTATTGACAATCCCCCATCAGTTCTAGTCATATCTGAACGTAAATTAGTTTAAACTAGTTGCTTTCCTCCTAGCACCTAGCATAACAGCTAAATGGAAGAAATGGAAGCTTGGGTGTGATAGAGAAGGCGAAGAAAAAGAAAAAGAAGTCAGGTGTATTAATCACTCATCCATTAGGGCACTGCCTGGGGCCCTTCCACTGCCACTTCCCACGCGCAGCACCAAGCCCAGCATTTCATTGTGCTGGTTTGTTAAGTACAGATGACTCCCCGACTTGAAGGATATGCAAAGCTTTTATTCTTCCTGGTATTTTCAGTTCTTTCCATGGTAGGCATTCAATAAACATTTGCTATCTGCCAAAAAAAAAATGCATCTATGCATGAAAAGAAAGCCTGTACTGGAAAATGAATCCAGATTCCAAGAGTTTGAAAGCTAACTTTGGAAATGCAACGTATCTGTACACAGGAACTGTCTGCCCTGACCATGATCCCTCCCAGGGCTCTGCCTCTCACTCGTTTGTATATGTCTCTCATTTCCTGTTCTGGGAGCGCACAGGGGTGGACGATGTAACCCTCACTTCGGGCCCAGAGCAGAGGCTGGCATATAACAGGCATGTAACTATACTTATTTGTGGAAAAAAATCAAGGAATAAAGAAAATAAACAGTCACTTGAGGCAGGCTTCTCATCAGCATGGCTATGGATCAGCCTGCTTGAGTTTTTAATTTAAACAAAAATTTATCTTGGCTGAGGCCTTTCCCCACATGGACAAACAGCAGAGAAGAGCGTGTCCTTCAAGCAGACAAGGGCAAGCAGGCTAGAGGGAACGTGAGGCACGACTGCTCTGAGCACCCCCGCCACACACACTGGTTGTGGAAAGTCAAGCCCCGCACAGGGCACATGTGCCTCTCACATCCTTCCTGGGGCTGGTTGCGACTGAGCCATTTTAGCCTCTTTTGATTTTTTTAAATGACAATTTTGCCATTATTATTATTTTTTAAAATCTCAGTGACTGAAAAAGTTTCCAACTAGGACATTCTCCAAAGTACTTTGGCTGAGCGTGACATGGGTTCCTTCCTTCCACACTGACCGTGATGTCTGTGGTTGTTAAGCTTTGTTAACTAGTGAATCTCTTTCCATTTCCACCTTCTCGTTAATCCAAGCACCAGGTTGGTATTTACTTGCCCACTTCTGGAATTCAAACTAATGTCAAAGCCATTTCCAATTGTTCTTTCTCTTTCCTGCATCAGTCGATCACCCAACACACATGTCCTTCCCCTGAAAAGCTGCCTCTGCATCTCAGTTCACACCCCTAGGAAGGGGCAAAAAGGGAACTGGGAATGGAAACCAGCAGTCCAGCTCCAAAGTTCGTGTTCTCATGTCACCACCCCTTTGCCCTAGTCTAACCAAGAACCACAATTCAGGTTATTGTGAGGGCAGGCGAGAGATGGTTTTCAAACCTTCCTGCCACAATAGAACTCACTGCAATTAACCACTGCTGGAAAACAGCCACTGGCTCTTCGTTCAACATTTCGGTCAGTGCTGGCAATAGCAAGAGAAGGACTCTGTCCTTTAGAGACGGCTAGGGTCCGTGCTCTACCACCAGCACAGGGGGACTCTGTCATGTTTCTCCAGAAATACGCCTGAGCTTCAAGGAGTCACCCGCCATCTGCAAACCTTTGTCAGGAGGGCTCTGTGGTCACAAGACATAAAGTAGGATGGGGATAAGTAGGTGTCATGTTTCGATGGAACCCACAAGCTGTAACAATGCACCTTGGAGTCCAATCCCTTTGTAGACAAACATGCGAGGCAGCCTGGAGCGCCCCATAGGAAATGGAGACAGCACAGACCATCCAGTGGTGTTCAAATCCTTTAAAAAACAAGCAGCAAACACTGGGCCAAACAAAACACATCGTGGTCACCACTAGCTCCTAGGCTGCCATGCTGTGAAATCTGGTTGGTGACTCAGGTTAATGGATAAACGCTTTGGATTCCCCTAAGATTTTTAAACATCACTTCTCTCTTCAGAGCCGGCTAAACCTGTGTTGACATGGAACCACCTCAGGAATAAGCCCCCACAGAATCATCTGAAGCAAATTAAAGTGTTTCTCTCAAAACGATCCTTTTTCTGGAAGGCATTCAATCGGGGGACGCCTTCAACTCTCTGTTTTCTTTCTGAGTGGTAGCTTTCTGCTCTATGGGGAAGATAAGAGCAATCTCAGACCTATCCAAAGGCATCTCATTTTCCTGTGACAAAAGTCCCACCATTGTCAAGGGGAGCCACGTCTGAGCAGCCTTTCAGCAGGGTAATCTGTCCTCCTTCACAGCCATTTACCAAGAGCCTTTTGGCATATTGCCTCAGTGATGTTTGAAAGGTTATTTCTACCCACAGTAGAAATACACAGTACCCTTATTTTGAGCTGTTCATTAGCCTGTCATCGAGACACTGTTACCACAAAAAGTAAAACAAAATAAAGTAGTTGCTCACCCTTGGTTTTCTCTCGATTTTTAAAATAAACGATAGGCTTGACACCATTGTGATTTTCCGAGTTTAGTTGCTAATTTAAATCAAATTTCACATCTAACGCTTATTACAAATGGCCAGGTGGAGCATGAAGAGAAATCATGTTTGCAATTTAGCCCCCCAGGCTATTTATGCTGGAGAAATGGAGAGCTGCATCCTGAGGGAATACTCTTATGAATGTTATTATGAATAGCATCAGGCCTCCAGCCCAGCATTTTGGCATTTGGCACTAATCACTGACGCGCCACATGTCATCAGAATTAAACATACACACGCTCGCTGCTACATATTAATGTGCTGCCATGGCAGAGCAGGGGAATTCCGACAGCCATGGAAGCCAGGACGTGAGTAATGGCGGCCTACTTTCCCCTTCTCTCCAGTGCCTGGGCCCTGTGTGCCCTCAGGGTATGACAGAAGGGCCTGGAGAATGACTAAAGGATGATGCAGAACTAAGGAGGACCTTCAAATTGTAACAAGGATTGTATACTTTGAGACTTACGGCATCAGTTGATAACCTTTTTTTCTTTAAAGGGCCAGATAGTAAGTATTTTAGGTCTTATGGAACCACATAGTACTACCACATATTTTTTTTTCTACAACACTCAAAAAAGTGTAAAAAAAAAAAAAAAAAAAAAAAAAAAAAAAAAAAAAGCTTGCTGACATTACAGGTATCATGAGCTATATAGAAACAGGGCTTGCCCACATGTAATTTGCTAACCCCTAACCTTAGGGAATCAAGTGGTCGTCTGCCAGTGACCTCAAGCCAGTAGGGCACGTCAAACTCAGGAAAGCAGTGCACTGAGTGACTTGAGCCTGCAGTCCCAGCTACTTGGGAAGCTAAGACAGGAGGATCACTTGAGCCCAAGGGTTCAAGGCCAGCCTGGGCAACATAGCAAGATCCTGTCTCTAAAAACAAACAATAACAAAACCCCAACAACTTATGAAAGCGCTCAGGATCCTCCTGTTGGAGTCAGAGCTACGACCTGATTATATATAAGCATGGTTCCTACATGAATGGTTGCACCTTGCATATCTGTTTCCATCTCTAAGTGACCCATGATCCTTCTGGTCAGGAACTGAAAATACCTGCTTCAGATTAAATGCTGCCTCCTCCAGGAAGGCTTCCATGATTGCTGCAACACCCCATCCCTTCCCTGAAACCCCAATGTTTATAGGTATGCCAGACTCTTGGCACTACTGTTATGACAACATGACCTCTAACTACTAACCTGTTAGGAACACTTCATGGTTCACCAGTTTCACTAGTCAGGATTATATCACTCAGGCTGCAGATGCAGCCCCAGAGTTAGGCTCTCAGAGGTCAAGTATGTTGCCCAAGGTCACATTACTAGGAGGAGCCATCTAGTTCCAAAATCTATGCTCCCTACATACAGCACTGGGAGACCCGCCCCTAATTCTTCCTTGACGTGTCGGCCTTCCTTCCCTGGTATCTTGCCATTCCCTTGCAGTCAAGGAACATGTCTTATGCTTCTCCATAGCCTCCCAGTCAGAGCTGGATACCTACAAGGCCCAACACATAATGTCTATTCGGTAAATACCTGGGGTTAACTCAGAGCTGAAGCCCATGGAGGCTGGCTGAGAAGACCCCTAAAGACTATTACGATGCAAAGCAGGAGAGGAGAGTGGGGCAGCCTCTGCCCCCCAACCCACAGGCCCAGACATGACATGGAGCAGCTGCCTCAGCAGGTAGCACCGTGGGAGCAGAGCCGGGGCCTACACTTCACACATTCTGGTCTCCACTACCCTCCCCAGCCAATCACACACACTCCCTGCATGTCTCTTCTCAAATGCTTCCCCAGGAGCCTCTAGGAAGGAGCATGGTGTCGTGCTAAGGCTTTCAAAATGGATGTCAGACTTCCTCATGATCATAAACTCAATGTACTGGTTTCAGATTGGCATTTTCATTAATGAAATGAACAGAGGAGAAAAGATGAAAATGCACTTCACATTCAAAGGTAAGGATGGCTGAATATTCTTCAGTGAAACTTTTGTTGGCTCTGCCTCTGCAGGTGTGCGCACATGTGCATGTGTGTGTATTGTGTTGCAATATAAAAGCGTAAGCAACTCTAACACAGTGGTTCATACCGCAAGCTCTGTAGCCAACCTGCCTGGGTCAAATGCACCTCAGGTTCTTAATTGCTGTGTTACCTTAGGCAAGTTCCTTACACGCTGTTTTTCAATTTGCTTAGCTCTAAAATAGGATAATTAACTGCACCTGCCTCACAGGGCCTTTGGGATAATTCAATGAATGAGTATACCAAAAGCTCTTAGAACACCTGGCACATAGCAAGTACATCTTTTAAAACATTAGTTAATATGATTAATACAATGATCCACCTAACCATGCTGCAGGATGAGACACACTGCCGTTATCTTATTTGATTGATGGAAACTGAGGCAGAGAGAGTTGGACTGAGCAGAAGCACCAAGCCAGCACCAGCCTCTTCTGTCCCCACAAGGCAGCAAGCACTTACCACACCACTGAAATTCCTTCCAGCCAGGGTGGCTCTTCACTAAGCTGAATATAATTACAAATACTCCCTGCCTCTAGAATTTCCCAGCTCTGTGATGAGGATGGATGAGACATCGATCCAAAGTGCTGAGAGCACCTCACAGACAAGCGCGATATAAATTCCAAATGTTGTTTTAACGTTCTCATTATTATAATTAAAATGGGCAAATTCAGAGAACATGACTCCGGCTGCCTCGAGTTTTAATGGGCCTCACAAATGTGAATTCTGGAACAACTGGTTTCCACAGTGCCTTCATCTCAGATGGACTAGCATGACATAAGTCATGTCTAAGCAATCAACTGTTTACTTCACAGTGCAAGTCATCTTTCCCTCCCCGGGGCAGAGATTTTTGTGTTTTTGGAAATAAAGCTGAGCTTGATGACACTCTTCCAAAAATTCATTTTGATGTATCGATTGCCTCGGCCAATAATGCTTTGGCCTTACAGGTGTGTAAAGAAGGCATCAATGTGGTAATTTGTCAAAAGCTCCCACCTAGAATGGGCTGCCGAGGCCTGGAGCTGCTCTTGCCGTCTTCCAGTAACTTCTCACAGGATAAAGGTCAAAGGCAAACAATTTCAAAAGCACAGGGACACGGGGGGCCTCAGGGCCTAAAACTCCTTTCTGGAATGAGCACACAGCTGGGGCCACCCGAGGCTCTTTCAGAGGCTCCTTATAGCCATCAGGAACTGCCCTTCCTGGGCAGACACTTTCGCTTTCTGAAAACGAACTTAAAACATTTTTCTATTTTATCACACAATAACATATAATGGAAAGAAAAGCAAACTTCCATGCATCTTTACAACATAGAGGAAGCTTCACACTTTCTATTCCTTGGAGTGCTTAAGTCTGGCACCCATATCCCCTTCATGTCTTATGTCTATGGCGACTTTCGAGACAAACTCCTCAAGTTTACCCCCTTCGAGCTTTACACGAGAATATATGTGGAGATCTGCTCAAAATGATACAAGTCAGTGGCCCGGCAATGACTAGAACCAAGTTCTCTTGAGTCCTCAACCAAAATTCTTCCTGTCATATCACATGGTCACCATAGGAAACTACAGTTGACTCTTGAACAGTGCAGGCATTCGGGGTCTAACACACCCTTCCCTGCACAGTCAAAAATCTGTATGTAACCTTTGACTCCCCAAAGACTTAACTACTACTCACCTACTGTTGACTGGAAGCCTTACCAGTAACAGTTGATTAACACATATTTTGTAGGTTACATGTATTGTATACTTACCATAAAGTAAGCCAGAGAAAGTGAAAGTTATTAAGACAATCATAGGGAAGAGAAACTGTATTTCTGTTCACTAAGTGAAAGCGGATCATCGTAAAGGTCTTTATCCTCATCATCTTCATGTTGAATAGGCTGAGGAGGATGAGGAAGGAGGGGCTGGTTTTGCTATCTCAGGGTTGGCAGAGGCAGAAGGGGTGAAGGAGGTGTGGCGGGAGCAGGAGAGGCAGGCACACTTCGTACAACTTTACAGAAATACACCATAATTTCTGTCTTTTTTGCCTTTTGATTTCCCTAAAGATGTTTCCATATGGTACCAGCCCTTCTTTCACCGTTTGCTTTACTTTCAGTGTCTATATCATAGAATGATCCATATAGTATGGATGTAGAGAACGTGACTCCAGCTGCCTCGAGTTTTAATTAGTCTCGAATAATTAGAAACTTTGGCCAGATTGTCTAATGTTGTCAATTTGTTTCTGGCACTGCTTCTTTTATGTCGTCTTCATCATCATCTGGCGTTGATTTGGAAGCATTCATCTCCACGAAGTCATCTTCTGTTATTTCCTCTGGTGTGGCGTCTTAGCTCTTGTATGTCTCCAACACCCACATCTTGAAACCCTTCACCCTCCACCTTACTTTTTGACATATCCACAGTCTCTTTTATGATTTTCTGAATTGGCTCTATTGTAAATCCTGTGAAGACATGCACAACATCTGGACAGTTTTTTCCACCAGGAATTTATTGTTTTGGTCTTGGTGGCTTTCATGACATTTTCTGTAACAATGATGGCATCTTCAATAGTGTCATCCTTCCAGACTTGGGGTTTTCTTCCATAATGATGACAATGCTTTCCATAGAGTACCACGTGTAATGAGACTTAAAGGTCTGTATAGCCCCACTCTAGAGGCTGAATTACAGATGTTCTGTTTGGGGGCAAAAAAACCAAATAGACCACTTCAACACCTTCAGTGTCGACCTCATGGGGTTCTCAGTGGCCAAGGGCACTGTCCAATATTAAAAGAATTTTAAAAGGCAGTTCCTCACTGGTAAGGTACTTCCTGACTTCAAGGACAAAGCATCAACATAACCAATCCAGAAAAAGTGTTCTTATTGTCCAGGCCTTCTTGTTGTACAACCAAAAGACTTAGCAACTGCTGTTTATCTTTTCCTTTCAAGACTCAGGAGTTAGCAGTTTTATAAATAAAGGCAGTCCTGATTATAAACCCAACAGCATTTGAACAAAACAGTAGACTTAGCCTATCCCTTCCTGCCTTAAATCCTGATGCTCACTTCTTTCTTACTAATAAACGTCCTTGATGGCATTTTTTTTTTTTTTCAGAATAGGGTACTCTCATCTGCATTAAATACCTCTCCAGGCAGATATCCTTTTTCCTCAATGATTTTCTTAATGGTGTACAGGAACTCATCTGCTGCCTCTTGATCATCAGAAGCTGCTTCTCCTGTTATCTCATTTCTTAAGCCAAATGTCTTTCTAAAATTATTAAGCCATCCTTTGCTGACATTAAAGTCTCCAGCTTTAGGCCTTTCACCTTCATTTGGCTTTAAGTTGTCATATAATGACTTCACTTTTTCTTGAATCATGTTAGAGTCTACAGGTATGCCTTTCTTATAGCAATCCTGCACCAACATAAAAGCTGCATTTCCAATACAATATAAAAAAGTATTTTGCAAAAAGTGTGAGGTTGTCATGGCCTGCTGGCATAGCTGTAGTAACAGCAGGCGTAACAACCTCACACTTTTTGCAAAATATTTTTCGCAAGTGATGGCTTCATGTGTTTCCTTTTTTTTTTTTTTTTAATGGTCCTTACACTGGATTCATTTATCTTGAAATGGAGGGCAGCTGCAGTTGCAGACTTCAATGTACAGTACACGTCAAAATTCAGCTTTTTCTTCTGATATGACTTTACTTCTTGGGAGCACTTCCAGCACCACTAGTGGCACTTCGTATGAGTCCCATGATGTTCGTCAAAGTTTATGGTATTTGCACTAAACATGACGAAATATATGTGAGAAGCCCAAGACATCATTTTTTACTGCAATATTTTACTGGAGAGATAACTGCTCACGCTGAGATGATTAACATCACATAGAGTTGCAAGTGGACACTAGGAACACTTAAGCTTACCTCGCTAGCAACAGGAGGTGGCTACAAAAAATTACTGTAGCTAATTTTTATGCAGTTATGATTTAATACTGCATATTTACATTTGTTTATATTTCTCTCAACTGCAAATGGCACCATGTGCAATCTGTAAGTGTATGTGACTTTTGATAAATTTCAAGGTTTTATAAAAGATTTGTGTATATTTTATGATAGTAAATAATAAAATAGACAAGAATCTACATATATTTTATGCATTCATGACATATCTTTTTCTTAACTTTTTGGCTTCTTCTAAGCTTTACCATTTGTTTACCATTTGTTTGTTCAAATTGTCGCAAATCTCCAAAAAGTGTTATAATACATTTATTGGGAAAAAATCATGTATAAGAAGACCCAAGCAGTTCAAACCCGTGTTGTTGAGGGGTCAAATGTACTTTTCAATGAGGACCTACCACACGCTAGGCACTGCACAGGAGGCCTCCATAAACTTCTCACCGCATGCTCAAATCAACCTTAGACCAGTTTATGTCTAATGCAGAGACAATAAAACTGAGGTCCTGAGTAATTTGCCAAGTCACACACACTAGTAGGTGACGGGAAGGAGACTGGAACATATACCTATGCACAGCACAGAGCCTCTCTGCAGGTGGGAAGACTATGCTCATGCACCACATTAAATTTTTGTACTTTCTGGTATCCCTTTGCTCCCTGCAGTAGGCTGAAAAACGTCCTCCAAGAATATCAGGTCCTAATCTCTGGATATAGTAAATGTCACTTTATAAGAAAAAGAAACTTGGCGGATGTGATTAAGCAAAGGATCTTGAGGTAGAGAAGTTATCCTGGATTATCAGAGTAGGCCCTAGATTTCATCAGATACATTCTCAGAAGAGGGAGGCAGAGGGAGATTTGACACACAGAGAGGATGATATGGTCTGAATTTTTGTGTCCTTCAAATTTGTATGTTGGAAACCTAGTCACTAATGTGATGGTATTAGGTGTGGCCTTTGGGAAGTGATTGCATCATGAGAGTACAGCCCTCATGGGGTTTGTGTCCTTATAAATGAGGTCCCAGAGAGCTGCCTTGCCCCTTCCACCATATGAGGACACAGCGAGAAGTCAGCAGTTTGCAACCTGAAAGCTGGCCATCACCAGACACCCAATCTGCTAATACCTTGATCTTGGACTTCCCAGCCTCTAGAACCCTGAGAAATAATTTCTGTTGCTTACAAACCACTCAGTTTATGGTATTTCGCTATAGCAGCCCAAATGGAGCAAGACAGAGAAGAAGATGACTTGAAGACAGAGCAGGGAGAAATTTGAAGACCTTGGCCTTGGAGACTGGGATAACACAACCACAAGCCAAGGAACACCAGTAGTCACCGGCAACTGGAAGGGCAAAGGAGCAAATTCTCTCCTAAAGCCTCCAGAGGCTCTAAGGTCCTGCTGACACCTTGATTTTGGCCCAGAGAAACTTATTTTGGACTTCTGGCCTCCAGAACTGTGAGAAAATAAATGTCTACTGTTTTAAGCCATCAAGTGTGTAGTAATTTGTTACAGCAGCCACAGTAAGCTAATATACTCCCCATTTGCCATCATTCCCACCACTTAAGACACAGTACTCACGTACTTAGGCCCTGCCCACTAAATGTGAAGTCTACACATGCTGCATCCCCTCCACATATTCTCAATACACATAGCTCACTGCCAAGTTCCATAGGGAAGGCTCACCTGGCGTATGGTGAATCCCATTCAAAAAAACATCACCAAGAGAAGTGAAGAGTCTCAGAAGCTGCCTTGGAGAGTAGCCTCCCGGCCTCTCAATTTGCGGGGAGAGAAAACAGTAACTGTCCTAGTGACAGAATGTGACTGACATAAAAATCAAAGATCAATCAGCATTCCAATGTGAAACTAAAACATTTTATGAACAAAGCCTTTAATACATTTTACTAGTTTTTCTTTGTTAAATAAGTTTTTAAACTTCCAGAAGGCAATGAATGCACCTCCTATGTTTCCTATTTTCCATGGTCAATATGCTTGACATCAAAGGTAGGATCTTACATCTGAAACAAGGAGTCCTGGCTTAAGGCCAATATCATATTAAGACATAACTAGAAGATGCCCAATTCTAGAAATAGGTGTTGCATCTGATGCTGAAGCACAGCCAGAGATCTTCGTTTTCCAGGGCAAGGTTCAAATACAACCTGATTTCATGGTAATGAGAAGCCACAATCTGATACTTGATTAGTGAGTGACCTGGGTGAGTGAGTGAGTCAGCTTACAAGGCAGGAGACATGCCCCAGGGATTTGGCACTAACCAGCTTCTGGCAGCAGTATTTCAGAAGCAGGAGGCTCTGCTGCTGAACCCTCCTCCCCACCCCTCTAAACTGCTCATGCACTAAGATGACCAGACCCCTGGGAAATATCACCCAGGACTCAGGCGTGGGAAGAGGAAGTTCAGAGATACAACAGAGAACAGAGTCTGGAGAAAGTCTACATGGAACAAAGAAGAAACTCAACAATGTCAGAGCACGTCACTAAGCTTACTAAGGTCCCCGCAGGGGGTGTCTGTTGTTTCTGCTCCCTGGCTCTGTAACCCACTCTCCTGGGTAGAACATGGGTCTCCTTTGGGGACCACGCCTCTCACTGCATGCAGTCTTGATGGCACTGTCCATCACCTGCCCTCATCTCAGCCTCACAGGGGCTGGATGAGCAGCCCCAGCCAGTCCAACAAGGTTCTCATCCCCGGATGGAATGGCAACAAAGATGGGATGATGCCTGAACCTGATACCTTCTTGATGGTGGAGCCCAAGCTGGTGGTCCATGAATTTCTACTCCCTAGGTCTCTGATCAATCTTGTTCCTTAGCTTTTCCTTTGACTCAGTGGGCTAGCCCCCATACTTCCAATAAAGTCCTTCTTACTTTGTTAAAGAAGAAGAATCTGGTTTGGTGGCCTCCAGTCCAAGAACCCTGGCACAGTTACTAAAGCCAAGGTCTCCCCAGCCACCCCCAGCCTGCCTTTCCAGCTCCCTCTTCTCCCATTCTCAACCCTGGCTATACATTGGAGTCACCTGCAGGCTTAAATAATGCCAATGTCCAGGGCTCCACTCACCAAAGGTTTTCATGTAAATAGACTGGAGTAGAGCATTGTTAATAGTTCCACAGGTGATTGTAATGTTTAGCAGGGTTGATAACTACCACCCCTTCATGGCTAAACCTAACCACCAACCGTCATCAGAACCCATGACCACATCCACACCTGTGCCCCTCACACTGCCTCTCTCTGCCAGCAACATATACCTTTGCCACATCAATCTTTTTACACTCCTTCCTGCTAGTCCTCTCCTTAAAAGCCTTCCATGGCTCCCATGGCCTCCAATATATAGTCTGAATCCATTAGCCTAGCTATCAACTTCCTCTATATTTAACTCAGTCTACTTTTCAGTCTAAATTCATCACTGCTACCTTCTAGATTTCCCTACTTCAGTCCGATCATTCTAGTACCTACTTTCTGGACATGCAGAGTTCTGCAGAGTTCTTAGGACAAACAATAGAGCCCATTCCAGTTTCATCCAGAAATGAGGCTTTTCGTTATTTCACATAATCCCTAGGAGGGCCAGAGAATCACGTCAGGTTATCCCACCAGAATGCACCAATGTAGAGGTGCTGCAAACATCTGGTTTAGGATGCTGCCCTTAGCTTTTCTGTCTTTGCTCTCTCTAAAAGCCACTTTGCCTTCTTTTAACTCCATTTGTCACACACTGGCTTTAATCCCAAAGAGAGTCTGTGTGGCTACTGCTCCTTCCCATCCTTCTCTTCCAAATGAGACTCTCATGCCAGTGCACGTGACTGGCACAGCCCAGGCCACATGCTACACTCTGGCTACGAGGGATGCTGGGAAAGCAAGCTTCTGACCACTATCTCGAGGAAGCAGGACTCAAAAAGATGGAAATTTCCCAAACGTAAAAAGCAGGCCAAAGCTGCTGGGTAGCCTAAAAGCAAGATAAATGTCCACCAGACTTGGCATCGTAATTTCTTGCCGCCCCCACACTGACCATCCAAAACAAGTTTCCCTGCTGGAGAGTATTCTCTTTTGAGAGACTCCAGAGCATTTTCTTTTGAGAGACTCACCCTCTGCTCGGAGAAAGAACATGGACTGCGAAACATGCCAGATCCCAGCTCTAATCTCAATGTTTGATGACCTCAGGCAGTTCTGCAAAGTGAGGATAACGATACCCTCATGCTAATGATACTATGAGGATTGAAGATAAAATATAAAGGCCAGCCCTTTGGCTGGCTGGCCCTAGAGCTCTGGCCAGCCCTGGCAGCAGAATCATAGAGCAGAAGGGGCAACAGGAAGAACCTGAACAAAGGACCAAAGGCCTCATTTTCTGGGCATCTCATAAGACCCTTGAATTTTGATACAACATGAGAAAGGGGAAACCCCAATCCCCAACGTGACTAAGAGTAAAATTTTCACCACCTTCCAAATGAGGGCTTGGAGCCAGATTTAAGTTTCTTTTTAGAAATAATGCAACGTTTTTTATGCCTAAATGTCATGGAGCAATTCCCACCTGTTACAACTACGTAAAAGTGATTGATAGTTCTTATCACAACTGGGGAGTTTAGTCCTTCCCAATTCACCCTTTTCTAGTATTGACATTAAAGAGTCCATGCTAAGTGTTGTAGATCAGTGCTTCTCATACCCTGATGTTAGGGCATAGGGATTCCAGGGGTCTTCTTAGGATGCAGATTACAATTCAACTAGTAGGGGTGTGACCCAATACTCTGCCTTTTATGATTTCCCAGGTGATGCTGGTGCTGCGGGTCCCTGGACCATACTGTGAATATCGAGACTGTAACAAAATCTCTGGAGTGAAGCCCAGTTAGTCTATTAAAATTTCCGGCAGAAGGTTTAATAGAACTAGCTTACTTCGTAAACAGCCACAACCCAGACCCTGCCTCAAGTGGTACTTTTGGGCTTCTCCAAGGCTCTGCCTTTATACTTTGATGTCCCAATGAGACAAGTATTAGGTTCCTTGAGAGGAGGAACCAGCATTTTGATCTCTATGGTACAAATGATAATAAGCACAACTGAGGTTTCATAAATACATGATGAATGAACAAATGAAATGTGAAGATCTGCTGGAATAATTAGAGAAGGGTAAAGTCAGTCCAGGCAGGCTTCTTGGAGGAAGTGAGTTTGTAAGAGATCCAATAATGAGGAAAACCCCAGGTCTAAGGAGAACAGCCGGTTCCTACAGAAGTTTTTTTCATCTTCTCTAGAGGGTATCTACAGCAAGCTTCAATCACCAAGGTGACTCATTTGTCACCCCTATCAAGGGTAAACTTGAACTTGAAAAACAGTGAAAACTCATCAGCTGTCTTTGAAATATGTTTTAAAAGTACAGCTTAAAAACCGAGTATGGTAGTGCACACCTGTAGTCCTAGCTACCAAGAGGCTAATGCAGGAGGATTGCTTGAGCCCAGGAGTTCAAGGCTGCAGTGCACTATAATCATGCCTGTGAATAGCCACTGTACTCCAGCCTGGGCAACATAGTGAGACTCCTTCCTATCCTTCTCTTCCAAATGTGACTGAAGAAAAAAAAAGATGTAGCTGTTATTTCAATGTGATATTTAATCCTTCAGAATGGCAGCATATAGAAAGTAGACCCAAAAATATGCTAGAAATTTTATTTCTGCTATCATGTCTCCAAAGAATTATATGTTTATTATATTACATACTCATGCAATATATAACTAATATAATATAATATAATATAATATATAAAGCCAAATAGAATAGTATAAAGTCAGGTCGCGTGTGATGGCTCACACCTGTAATCCCAGCACTTTGGGAGGCTGAGGCAGGTGGATCACGAGGTCAGGAGATCGAGACATCCTGGCTAACATGGTGAAACACCGACTCTACTAAAAATA
>NW_012110252.1:4241725-4254544 GCF_000951045.1 Mandrillus leucophaeus
AATATATAAAGTCAAATGACTTCATCTCTGGCCCAAGCACCCTGTGTAAAGTGTTTTGTTTCTAAAGCAGAGTTTATCTTTTTCCTCTTCACTAGAGGAAGAGAATGGCTTCTCTCTGCAAGTTTAATGAGCTTCATCGCCCCCAGCTGGGCCTGCCCCCATTTCTGCATGCCGTTAGTTTCATGGACAGTTAGACATTGAACAAGTACAATGGCAACTTGATGTTGCAGCCTTGCCTCCCGATCTGTCTGTTAGGTACCAGTAACACCACTGCTCTCCAACTACCCAGCCACCTTTGAGGTGTGCAAAGCAGTGACCTGAGTGTTAAACCCTCTGCTTTCCAGAATAGCACTTACACTCAGGAAGTACAAACAAGACTTTTTGTCAAGTTTCTAAATCAGTAAAGGCTCTAAAATCAGGAAATGATAAAGTTTGTTAGCCCAAGACACTTCTCTTATTCAGACTTGCTTCAGCACCAGGGTTGGCTTCCTCCCTGACACACTTTTTCCATTGGAAGCCAAATGATGAGGGATACAGGCACCTTCCTTCTGGTGTGGAGGACTCTGGGAAGCGACACAGCTGCCCAGGCATCAGCTTATTCACCAAACCTTTATGCAGCACCTAGTCAGTGCCAGACTGTGAGGAAATAGAGCTACCAGAAGGATGGTAATTATAAGATCAATTCAATACTATTTTCCTTTTTGACTCTCAAGGCATCAGCATTCTAAAAATCAAGCCCACAAATGTTGAATTCTCCAAACGACAGTCTAAAAGTCCAGTGAACATTCCGTGGTATCCCGGATCTTGGTAAACTTCCGGATCACTCAGCACTGAGCAGGTGATCAATAAGTGGTTGGTGGATCTGTGAATGGCTGGGCCAAAGGCAATTCTGGAAAGGTGAGACTTTTCAAAGAGAAGCTTCTGGAGATTGAATCTGTCTTGGAAGTTATAACTAAGGCAGGACATGTGCTTAACTGGGAACTCCTTTAGTAGAGTTCAGTGAATCTACAGTTTTCTATTGGTGCATAGTGAATTCTCAAAAATTTAGTGGCTTCAAATAACATCTATTTATTAGCAGACAATTCTGTAGATCAGAGATCCAGGCAAGGTATGCCTGGTTCTCAAGGTGTAGGCCAGGCTGAGTTCTTTTCTAGAAGTTCTGGGGGGAAATTTACCTCTAAGCTTATTCAGGGTCAATTTTCTTGCTGGTGCTCAGCTCCTAGAACTTACCTATATTCTCTGCCAGCTCCCTCCATCGCCAAAGCCAGCAACAGATAATTTCTCCCTGGTCAAATGCCTCTCATGTTTTGACTCTCTCAGTTGTCCTGCCTCTGACCTCTAGACCCAGATTTAAAGGCTCATGTGACATGGTTAAACCCACACAGAAAATCTCCCTATTTTAAGGTCAACAGATTTGGGAACTTAATTACTTCCCTTCCTTGCAACACTAGATTAGTGTTTGATTGAATAACTGGGAGAAGATATGTATACCTTGGGGACCAGGCATTTTGGAGGCCATTTCAGAATTCTGCCTAGCACAGGGAAAGAAGGAAATGCAGGTAGAAGCAAGAGAGCTTCCTGAGGATCATAGTGAGGGTGCTTTTCCTCCATATCAGGAGCAGGAGCCTCTGTCAGAGAACTTCAATCCATCAATCTCTCAAGCCGTGCATGCCCACTGTGCCCCCAACCCAGTAAGGAAGGTCAAAGATGTACAACAGTGCAGGGTCCCTGATCTTAGGGAGTTTCAATATAGTCAGGAGACATCATCTGTGCCCCCTTCTGAGAAATGTCTAAGATGGCTCACCACGCACAGGAAGATCAGTGTAGGCTGGCGTAGTCCAGGAAGGCTTCACGGAAGAAGCGAGAGGCATTGAGATATGTCATATGCAGAATGCTAGTGTAAGTGGTAAGAAGTTTTTTCGTGGGAGATATATGAGTTGGTCGTAGCTGGAGATTGTCGTTGAAGAACGAATAGACCATTGAGCAATAGAGATGATAGGTGAGAGCTACTGTGACCTAGTTTCTCTCCCTACTGCCACCTCCTAAGCAGGACCTGAGCAACGTGGAGGCAGTTTGGGCCTCCGTGCTGGGAAAGTGGGAGTTACTGAATGGAAGCAGTCACTCTCTGGCCATGGAAGGCCGTGGCAGCAGCGAGACTTGGGGAAACCAAGGGCCAGAGGTCTGCCTAACGGAAAGGAGAACTCACCAGTGCCAGCTGCTCTACCAGAACTGTGTGCCAATGAAGGGTTGTCTGTTTTTTTATTCTATAAACACAGCCAGGCCTGTACTTTGACCCAAATTGCAACGCAACAAATGCTGTCACTCTAGGGGCAGCACTAGAAATTCATCTGTGCTGTTGAACGTCTTAAAGCCCTCCAATGGCTTCCAAGGATAAATTCCAAACCCCTTAGCTATGGTCTCATCCGGAACCGGCTGATCTAGTCCACTAGGCTGGGCTCATGATACATTAAAGGGAGAGGTATGAAGTTAGGCAATCCTTTTTCATCCTTCACAAAGTCTGGCTTTCAAGATAATTGCCCAGCTAAAGAGGTCAAGAATTGCATCCTCTGAACCCAGGATGGATCCACAACAGCTTTGTCCCAGGCAGTATCTGCTTTTTCCTTCCCTGGGGTGATAAGTGTGGCTCACCCTTGAGAGAGATGGCTGCAAGTGGATGCAATTTAAGGTGGACATATAAACACATGGGTTTAATATTTTCAAAATGTCACCCCCACTGCATCCTCATTACCTTGAGGACCCTCTTGTTAACAAGTGGTGAAAGAGCCTGCTAAGATACAATGTTTAGCGTTGTATCATTGCATTTAACATCCTGTTCAACAGGGTTTAACAAGGACCATTCACCACCCTATGAAATCACTTTCATTTCCTGGTTACTTCTGGCAGGTATACATGGTTAATGCTAACATTCAGGGTCTGATCAGCACAGAGTGTTCATTTGCTCAGGGGCAAGCAAATCTTAAATGTTTTCCATGATGGCTTGACTTCAGAGGCCTCAGAGGACTCATAACCCTTTGTAAGAGAGCACCTTTGGTTCAGATGAACCAGAACACTTTTGAGGAATGATAAACTTCCATACGCACACGTGCCCAAGGAAAAACAGAACATTGCTTCTCAATTCCAAGCTGAGGCTCATTCATTCATTTGTTCAGTCAACAAATATTCATTGACCACCTGTATGTGCTATGCTGGAATGAGGTACAGTGTTGAGGGAAATTAGAGTGTGCTCCTGTCCTCAAGGAATTAGAACGTAGACAGACATTAATCAAGTAATTGCACAATTAAATGTCAAATGACAACTGTGAGTCTTGTTTTTTGGGAGGCTTAATGAAGTCAGGGAGGATGGACCAGCTCCCCTGGGGAGATCTGAGAGAGGAGAAAGATATTAACCTGGGGAAGCGGATGGAACTGGGGAGCAGGTAGAGAGTAGAGTAAGACAGAAAAGCACTCCAGGCAGAGGAAACAGCCTGTACACAGGCAGCATGGGGGAAGAGGGCCAGTCATGGTCACCTGAAGAACTTGAAGGGGACCCAGTGGAATAAGACAGTTAAGGGGTGTTATAAACTGAACGGTGTCCCCTGCAAATTCACAAGTTGAAGGCCTAAGCCCCGCTCTGATTGTATTTGGAGATTGGGCCTTTGGGAGGTAATCTGGGTAAAATAAAGTTGTAAGGGTGGGGCCCCAATCTGACAAGACCAGCATCCTTGTAAGAAGAGGAAGAGACACCTGGAGAACACATGCGCAGAGAAGGCCAGGTCAGGACACAATGAGAAGACAGCTATTTGCAAACCAAGGAGAAAGCCCTCAGAAGAAACCAACCCTGCTGCACCTTGATCTCAGACTTCTAGCTTCCAGAACTGTGGGAAGATAAATGTCTATGGTTCAAGGCGTCCGGTCTGTGGCATGTTGTTACCCGGGCCAGAGCAGATTAATACAAGGGGAGAACGGCACTTGATAGAATTGGAGAGGCAGCTGATATGAGGGCCTTATGTCAAGAGTTTTGGTCTGTGGTTGACATAAGAGCCATGGGAAACCACTGACTGGCTTTACTTTGCTGGGGTCAGAGATGGGGGTGTCAACAAGATCCCAGTGGCTGCAGTGTGATCAGCCCAGACACAGACAAGAATAGATGGAGATTTTTCCAGTGATGATACCTTAGTCAAGGACCCTCACGCAGAGAGCAGGCTTGCTGGAAACAAAGTAGAAAGAGTGGCGTGGGAGGCAGAGCTCTTCGAAAGTGCTTACAAAGGAAGGCGTCCACCAGAGGGCAGGGCCCAGGTGAGGCTGAACACCATTCATTCACAAGAACGAGCCGCACAAGGGATGACCAGTGCTCAGTAAATAGCCAAGACTAGAGGTGGAGAGTGAGTTGAGTGGTCCTAGGGCTGCAACCTGGCAGGGGAAGTGTGCAGAGGGAAAAGGGATAGGAGTCGACAGTGTCCTCCAAATGGTGGACCGGGAATCTTGCCTTGTACAGCCAGAGGGGCTCCTTGACTCCCAATTCAATATTCTTCCACTGTGGTGTCTCAACTCGCAAATGGCTCTTATTCTGAATGGTTTTAGCACTAATAAGCCAAATGCTTTGTGCAACGGAGGCCTCTACTTTCTTATTACACTTCAGTAGCTCCCAGGAGGCTGACAGATGAACAGGCTTGCTAATGAATGGGGACTGGGATTCCAATCTCCCCTTCCTCGGAAACTATGCATCTCTCCAACAGAGAAATGAAATCTTTGAGACAGCCTGATTATAAAAATAATGCAGCATTATGATATTTGTCTGCCAGGCTGATCACAGGACTCTTGCAATTTATGATAGCTATCACAAATAGAAAAATAAACATAAAATACCATTTATTATAGCCACATATACATCAATAAAGGGAAAAGGGAATAGAGGTGATAATCTGAATACTTGAGGCAAAACTTTTTTCTGAAATACTGAAACATTTGAGTCAAAATAATGTCTTACACTAAAAAAGTCACTAATTTAATTTTGATGGTGTTTCCCTCAAAAACTGTGTTGACATATACTTTTATATCAAATAAAAAGGATTTGCCAAGAAAACTCATGATGAAAACATGATTGTAAGATCAGCATTTAACCTAGTGAAGAAAATAACTAAACCTAGTGAAGAAAATAACCAAAAATTCTCATGAGCACTTTCAAAGCATTTCAAGGCGTCCACTTCTGTGTAATACCAAATATACGGTAGAGTATAGGGATTGGTTTTTAAACTAATTGTATTTTTGGTTATGGCCTACACACAGGGTACAGAATTTCATGAAGTCAATGAAAAAGAAGCTGAAGAAAAAGATGATTCAAATGCCGAGCCACTGACAGTCAAGGTTTGCTCGAATTAGACCAGATAATTATGAAAGAATAGAAAATTGACAAGGATAATGCAAGGATAGGTGCTTCCATGAGGGTGATTTAAATAGCAAAGAATGAAGAGAGGCCCTTTTTATAATCGTACTGAGAAAATGAAACACAAAGGTTATCAGATGGTTTTGTTACAAAGATTACGCCCTCAAGCCACATTGGATTCATTCTGAATAATCATTATAAGAATATATAGTTGTGTTAC
Source organism: Mandrillus leucophaeus (assembly GCF_000951045.1). Lineage (NCBI taxonomy): Eukaryota > Metazoa > Chordata > Mammalia > Primates > Cercopithecidae > Mandrillus > Mandrillus leucophaeus. The sequence goes on from NW_012110252.1 coordinate 4,247,329, forward strand.
GCACATGTACCCTAGAACTTAAAGTATAATAATAATAATAAAGCTAAAAAATAAAAAATAAAAAAATATATAGTTGTAACCATAACTTATATTTGTAACATACAAATAAATGTCTTTTCATAATTTTCACTTTCAAGTCCCAACGAGACCTCTTTTCACATGTTTTCAACCCCACTTTAAGGGAACCAATGAGTTCTTTTCAGGTAATGATTGTCCTCAGGTAAAGAGGACCCGCTGTCAATATCTCAGTCCCCTCTCCCTTCTCCTCCTCCCCTCTCTTCTCTCTTCTTTTTCTCCCCTGAACCTGTTTGGTTTGACCTCTAATTCTGTGGTCTAAAAACCCAGAGGATGTGATTCTGAGCTCCTTCTCTTTGCTTCTCCCTGAACCACACCACGAAAATCTAAATGTATGTCAACCGGATTTTTAGAGCAGTTCGTTACAGCAGCAACTCTTAACCTTTGTTCCATCCAAACACACATGATGAATAATGTCCATATTCAACATGAGCAACCCAAGTTGATGTGTAATGCCTGCCACTAGATGTAACTCCTCCCCTTTCCTTCTGACTCGGGAGAGCAAATCAGAATGCAAAAGAGTATAATTATTCTAGAGTTACGAAGCTTCTATGATGTTTCTTTTCTTTAATAACCTCATGATTGTAAAAATCTTTTTTCATAACTATAGTTGAAAGCCAGTCGCTGCCCTCTAGTTCTCTACGAGGTAGTTGTAACTGAGTCCCAATCACTTGAAAGTTATTATACAAATTAAAACTCTGTATTTTTAAAATTACTTTGTCATTCCACTTTGAGTGGGTGACACTTGACAGCAAGCCATGTGTGCAATAGACACACACAAGTGTCCACAGAGCTGGATGCAATCTGCATTGAGAACAACTCCAAAGGAGACTTCAGAAAGAGAAGATGGGGGGTCTGTGGAAAGACTTGCTTGAAAGGAAACCTCATTTTGACCATCCTCATCATTGAAGAGACAGGACAGATAATCAAATTATCAGTTCCTTTTCTCCAGAAGAGGCAGAAATCCAGACCAGCAACCTCTGTTCTGACATCGGACAAATATTACCATGCCACATTGGCTATAATCTTGAAACAGGAACCAAGTCTAGTACTGATTTGTCACTGGGCTGAGAAGGGGCAAGACAAGACACTGTTTCCAGGAATGTGCACTTTTGTATCATTATTGTGTTCTCCTGTAAATTGCTTAGAGCTAGTAGGCATCCCAGCCTCTCTTCTCTCCCAGAGTTCCCAATGTGTTTTCATTATTCACCAGCCGAGCACATTGCCTAGACTTGAGGCACAATAGTGAAAGATGAAGAAAGGAAAATTAATATTTTTTACATGGGCTTCCTCATCTTGGGTAGATTTATGAATTTTGTTTCTGTCGTGCAGCAGTTAGCATTTTTAACAACGAGCAGGGAACAGTCTTAATTGTTTTCTTTATTGCCTCAAGAGCTCCAAGGACTACTTGTGATATGTCGCCATTTACATTTCACATCAAATTTAAAATATGTTTGAAATGAGCAAATATTTATTTTAATTTGATCCATCTGGGAAATGAAATACTAAAAAGACAGCTAAATTACTCTATTAAATTCAGCGATTTGTAAACAATTTATATGTTCATTTGTTCTGGGTTAAAAATGCCCCAAAGCACAAGTTTTATGAAACTCACAAAGTAAATTGCATTGTATTAATCTGATGAATGCAGGCCATGATTTCTTCCTCTTCACTCCATTAATTTATTTCCTAACTTGAGTTAATTAGTGAGGTTCCTATTTTTAAAAGCTCTTTGAAATTCATTGGGAGAGGAGGACATTTGCGGGAACTGCTTTGAAAACCTACCACAGAGAAAATGGGCTAAATACAAACGGTAAATTCCCCCAGGACATTATCGCACATTGAGCACCTGATTGCCATTCAACCATCTTTATGCTGAGAACACAGTGGGTGATTAATATACAGTTGGTATAGGAAAGAAGGAAAGAGCTAGAAGGAAAGAATGAGAGCAGCAGCAAGAACAAACTCATTCCAGACAATTACTGATGGGATCTATCTCCAAGGTCCTATGCATCTCTAAATAAAAGTCCGCAGCATTCTGATTTTATGCTGCAAATAGAGACCGGCTTTAACTTGGAACACCCACTGCAGGAAGAACAGACATCTACTCAGAGAAATACAGGAAACACGGAGGTTGGTAAAATAGAGAGTAATGATAAATCAGTGATTTTCCCTTTGGTCAAAGGTAGCCTTAATTCCTAAGTTAGACTGGGAGGTAGTTGAAGACCACTTGCTAATGCTTGTCTACCCTCTAATTCTTATCCACTCAGGCCAGTCCCCTCCAATCAAAAAAAAGAAAGGAAATTTAATTAACTCACACTAAAGTGTAAATTACAGCTTACAGTTTAAGATACGCCTAAGGGAATGTTTACGGAGGAAGGGAGAACTAGCATTTCAACAAACATTCAAGCTTTAAGCAAATACAATGTCCATTCTTTCCTGTAATATTTTGAGTAGTAGAGCCAGTGGGTGATAGACTGAGTTGGGTACCCTTCCCACGTCCCAAGATCATGTTATCTACTCTAACTCCCAGAACGGCTGGCCCTAAGAGGCAGCACCCACCAGGCTCACCTACGCTTGTCAAAGTCCCGCCTTGTTTCATTTTCCTTTCACCACATGCCTGTGAAAGTCACAGACAGACACGTATTTCCCTGCCCTGAAAAGCACAGTGGGACTCTCGGACTCGGGACTGCACTTAGGTGATTCTGAACTAGGTCTTCTCTAAGTCTCAAATTCCTCCTCTAGAAGATGGAAATATTGGTCACCTGGCACAGCCCCTAATGCGGAGTAGCATCCAAATATTCTCATTTTGCACAGACACAGAGTAAAGTCAAGTCAGCTGGTCACCTGCCACAGCCCCTGCCACAGCTCTCAAAGCCTACTTCCCTGGGGGCACAAAGCAGGGACACCATCCACTTTATCCATGGCTGCCTCTGAGTACCTTGAAATTTATTAGGGCAATTATTTCAAATTGAATAAAGAGGGTTTAAAATTAGACCCTAAACTTTTAACAATTAGTGACACACTGGAAGCCAGGGGCTGGTCTGAGACAACACCCAGGTCTTTCCATCACTCTCCAAGTGCCTTCCAACTCTTTCTCAGGTCTACCTCCTGTCCCTGGAACCTGCTGCCCAGTTGCCCACACCAAAACAAACAGCATCATGATTTATTCCTTTTCCTGATGCCACAGGGGACAGGGAAGAGGGAAGAAGGGAAACATTTGTTAGAGCTATTCCTTCTTGACTCACACTCACACACCCACAATACACCCTTTTTATTGTTTCTGCTAAAAAGTATATTTTAAAACCCTTTGCTCACACACATTTCATGTGTCTCCATTAAAGCCTTGTCTCCCAGCAACTAGGCCCCTTTTCTGAAGGCTCTGGGGTCAACAGACCTACGGGCTCTCTTTAAATAGACAAGGCCTCAACTTTAAATACTTGTATCACAACAAAAGTTTAGAAAGCAAGCCTAAGAATTCGGTCTGTGAGGAGACTATTCAAATCCTAGGAATCGGTGAAGCCAGATTTTCTGCATCAGATAAACAGGCTGACCAGATTTTCTGCATCAGATAAACAGGCTGTCCTGCCAAGTTGCTCTGGTCTGGTAAGGAGCAGACTCACTAGTGGCAGAAACACAAGCCCTGGGGAGTGCTGAGAGCTCCCATGTCTTAAGATTGGGTAGGAGAGGCTCCAAGGAATAAAATAGCAGCAGGAGAGTGTGTGTCGCTCACAGCCTGCTTTCTCCAAAGGAGGAGAAAAATGGGAACAAAAGTTAATTGAACAAGAAAGGCTTCCCCCCATAAAAGACAGAGCCAGATAAGACGGTTCCCTTTATCTCTGCAGAACTTGGTCTTTTGCAAAGGACTTCCACCTCTCCTGCATTACCTAATTTGTCCCTCATATTCTCTAGTATTATTGTTCCCATTTTACCGAAGATTTTTTTGTGACTTCCCAAAGGTCACAGCAGTGATGTTCTGCAATACACCCAGACCTTCTGAATTCTGGCCTAGTGCCCTATTCACCATAACCTACCATGAATCCCCAAAACACAGAGAAGAAACACCCAGAGACCCAGAGCAATGCCCTCATTCTGCTACAGACTCTTCCACCTCAGCGAACTGAAGTGTGCAATTCTAGGGCAAGCCTTTCCCTGGAGAGAGCCACAAACAGCGGCACGGGTCGAGGGGAAGGTTGGGAAGCTGCTCACGCGTTGCCCCCCTGCCTGGGACTCACTCAGGAAGATGATGGTCTGCCTCCTGGCGGTCCTGCTCTCTTCGCTCTCGGACTTCCTCAGCTGCGGCGGCTGCGCGCCCCCGGCCAGCGTGCCCTTCTGGCTTTTCATAAGCACCTGCATCATGTTCCAGCACATGAAGGCTACGGAGAGCAGGACCACGAGGTAGACCACGAAGGCGCCGAAGATACTGGACTGGAACACGGTCCAGCGGCTGGAGAGGTTGGTACAGATGGACATATTGGAGGTCTCGGGCTGCTCATGGTGGCGGGTGCGGGAGCGGTTGCAAGTGAGACCCCGGTGGTTGGGCACGTTCACCAGGGGGTACTCAGTACCCATGGCAAACAGCAAGGGCAGTGCCACCAGGGCGGAGGTGACCCAGACGAAGCCAATCAGCAGCTTCACCTGGCAAGGTCCCGACACAGCCTTGTACCTGAAGGGGTGACAGATGGCGATGTAGCGCTCAAAGCTGAGCGTCAGCACGTGCAGCAGCGTGGCGTAGCTGCAGGCCTCGAAGAGGAAAGTGTGCAGCTTGCAGGACAGGGTGTAGCTGGGCGTGGTCAGGGGGTTCCAGATGATGCTGTAGAACTCCATGGGCATGCCGATGAGGAACACTAAGATGTCCGAGCAAGCCAAACTCACCATGTGGTCCGTCACCTCCTTCTGCAAGTATCCTTTCTTCTGTAGCACCTGGGTGACCCGAATGGTGACGCTGTTCCCCAGAAGGCCCATCACGAAGATGACCAGGTACACCAGGATAAGGGTGACTTTGATCCAGGTGGCCACCTCGAACTCGGGGACATGACTGTGATCAATGACACGGGAGCAGTCACTGCCGGGGCTGCTGGGTGAAGCCATGAGAAAGAGCACCAGGCTACCAGGTCCAAAGACTTCCTCGACTTCCCTTTCTCCTCCCAGCAGAGCCCAGAGTTCTTGGCTGCGAACTCACCTGCGTGGGCGCACGACTTTATCTCGCTCGAGTTCTCCTGCAGGTGCTTTCATGAAAACTTCCTGGAGCAGCCCAACCTGGGAGAGGCCCAGGAGGCGCCTGGGTGTTGGGGTTTGGGTGTATGTGGCGGGGCCGAGGTGGGGAGAGGGCAGAGGAAGAACGTTCTAAACTGGCTTGCTGGAAGTGAAACCAGCAGCCCCTGGCGCTAGCCTCTGCCCCTCTTCGCCTAGGGCGCGCTCTGCCTGGCAGCCCTCCCCTTCCTTTCCAGCTGTCGGCACTTGAGCGACCCGGTCCACCCGAGCTGCGGGAGGCGGGTTGGTCAGTGATTAATCATTAACCACAGCGGGTTGTGCTCAGCGGCCCCGCTGCAGACCCAGCCCAGCGGCGGGGTTTGACTCAGCACATAGGCACGGTCCCTGAAATCAGATCTTGGCTCCAGAGCTACTAGCGACCCACCCCCGCCCCACCCTCCGTCACCCAGGCGGCCGCCGCAGAGCCAGCAGCGGCGCTCCAACCCGAGGCTGTCCCAGGAGGTGCAGCCCCGGGGAAGCTGGCGAGCCCTCCCGAGCTGGGAGAAAGAAAAACTTCCCCTCGCCCGCCCTGCCCCCACGTCCACCGCTGCCCTGGGGGGCCCCTTCAAAGGTGGGGTCACGGCCCATTTGGGGGTGGCTTGACCGGGGCGTCCCAGAGGAGCCAGCAAGCGCTCGCCTTCTCGGTGGGGCGTTTGCCAAGGACAGCTGGGCTCTGCGCTGCTTGCAGCCGCTGCTCCAGGAAGTCGGCCCCAAGCAGGTTTTCAGGATCCCCCACAGAAGCCCTGCCTTTCCCCAGAGCCTCCCGGTGTTTCGCGCAGGGAGGGACGCGAAGATCTCTGGGTCTCTCCTTTCAGTTTCGCTCCAAGGTGCAGGCCGCTTTCCCGGCAGCGGGACGTCTTTTAATTGGGGACATGTATATGGATGAGGATGGCACTCCGCCAGGAAGCCCCAGGTGGGAAGCATGCCCTCCGGAGGCAGCTGTGCCGAGAACTTCGAGGACAGCAGGAGGAGGCTGAAGGCTCTGACAAGGCCATCATGTAAAAACAGCATTAAGGATCATGACCTTTTCCCTCGAATGGACCCATTTTCGTCTTTTAATTCCACAATCAGAGGAAATGGACAATGAAGGGGGAGGAAGGCTGCCTTATGCGTTGTAGGATGTTTAGCACCTACATACACACACCCACAGGGACAGCCAAATGTCTCCAGACACTGCTAAATGCCCCTTGCCAGGGAGTGGCAAAATCAAACAAAGTCAGAACCTCTGCCTCGAAGGAAGAACATGGATCCCCTTTATCTGTACATTCTAGAAGCCTAGCACAAGCCCACAGGCCCTACGCTGAGAACATCTCTAAATTAAACCAGTCGCCACACAGATGCAATCATTTTAAGAAGCAATTCTGCTGCCTGGAGGACCTATGCTTCCCCAAGGCCATAAAAGAGTGAGGAAGAGCAAGGTCTTACTGAGATGTGGAATCTTAAAATAAAGTTAAATACATAGAAACAAAGAGTAGAAAGGTGGTTACCAAGCCCAGGGAAGGAGAGGAAATGGGGACATGTAGGTCAAAGGACAAAATAAATAAGTCTACAGATTTATCATACAGCCACAGGACAATAGTTAATAATGTTGCAACGTAGATTGCAAATTTGCAGAGTCCATTTTAGGTGTAACACACATAAAAAGGGGTCACTGTGGAAGGTGACAGACACGTTACTTTGCTTGACTGTAGTAATCATTTCACTTTGTATATCAAACCATCATCCTGCACACCTTAAGTATATACAATTTTTTAAAAAAATGGTTAGTGACAGACTTGGAAATTAATCCTGATCTGCCTGGCCCATGAGCTTGTACTCCTAATTCTGGGAATGCAGTAGGTGCTTAGGAAATTCATCCTGAATGGTGCATATAGAAACATGGGACTGT
>NW_012110252.1:4254594-4263636 GCF_000951045.1 Mandrillus leucophaeus
AATGGCGCCATCTCGGCTCACTGGCAATCTTCGCCTCCCAGGTTCAAGTGATTCTCCTGCCTCAGCCTCCTGAGTAGCTGGGATTACAGGCATGCGCCACTACACCTGGCTAATTTTTTGTATTTTTATGGAGACAGAGTTTCACCATGTTGGCCGGGCTGCTCTTGAACTCCTGACATCAGGCGATCTGCCCACCTTGGCTTCCCAAAGTGCTGGGATTACAGGTGCGCCTGTGCCTGGCCAGGACTGTTCTTTCTGCACACAACCCTGGAGCTATTGTCTGACGACCTCAATAATTATTTGATTTTAACATTGTCTAGGAAAAAAAAAAGCTGTATGGCCACTGGATCTTTAAAATTAGCTTCATATGTGCCTTTCGTGTTTTCTCTTTCTCTGTTCTCTCTGTTAAATCACAAACTCCAAAGCCAAGATGTGTATCTTCTCCCTCTCTGACAGCTTGACATAGCACCCTAAATAATGTTTCGTGGGAGGCCTGGCCACTCGCGATGTGTGCTACTTGACCTGCTTGTTGGCATTGCTGGAGAAACTCCTAACTCGTTTCCTCATTGGTGCACTACGTTCAGCTGAAGGACCTAGCTGGCCTCACAGGAGTAGCGTAATGGGGATAAACATGGACTCCTGGGGCTTTTCTACCTGCAGATGAGGACTCTGAATCCACTCATCTGCAACAGACCCTGGTTGTTTCTATCCCACAGGAAATTCATCCTGAATGGCACACAGAGAAACACTGGCCTGTACTAGGATGTACCCACAGATTCCCCTGCCCTACACACACATACACACACACACACTCACACACACACACTCGCTCACTTATGCATACATGCCTGCCCCTGTCCACTTCTTTCTTTTCAAAGCTGTAAATAAACTAGGAACCTCACCCTCAGCCCAGCCATAGAGCTTTCCTTGGAAATTCTCCTCTGACTCATTCTCTGAGCCCCTATAACATGTTGGGCACTTTCCCATAATTCATTTCTCTCAATCCTTACAATAGCGCAAGGTGGAGATTATTACCCCCATTTTACAGGTGGGGAAATTGAGGGTGGAGGATTAAGTGACCCACCAGAAAGGCCCAGACGCACCAAAAGCACATACCATGCTATTGCGCTCTCTCCCTGTGCCAGGACAAGACTGTGCCAGGCAGAACAGTGGCATTTTGGGGAGAGGTGTGTTTTTTTTCAGTCGTCAGCCTCAATGCTTCTCACATCCTTATCATATTGGATAATTCCACTTTGTTCTGCTCAGACAAGATTTCCATTATTATCCGGTTCCTTTCATCAAATTCTTCTTTCCCAAAGAGTGAACACAGATTAGAAATGCATAGCCAAACAGTGAGAATCAACCTAATTAAAATTCACTCTTTACAGTAGAGATGGAAAAATACATTTTGAAAAAAGGTCCAGGAGAATTAAATTTTCATTTCACCTTTGCTTTTCCTAAGGCCAATTAAAAACGGTTTCATGTGCTCTCACTTGTTGATAACAGACTGGTATAGCACCTGGCCTTGGTCTGTGTAATCTAGAAGTTTTATTAGCATACTGTGTAGAGGAAAGAAAGAAAAGGAATGAAAAATGAGAGAAAAAAAAATACTCTGGGTATCCTTTGATCTCAACACAACTCAGGGCTCACTCTACTCTAGGCCCTGTACAAATTTATATTCCCTTTCTACACATCCTAGGTGACTTTTGAGGTCACATTGCCTAGTGGTTTTCACATTATTTAGAACAAAATCTCATTTTTGAAATATAGTCTTACACTGGCACCCAGGGTAAACACACACACACACGATTATATTTTTGTAAATTTAAATTTATATACTCACATTGATAACATTGACTCACTTAAAGTCGATAAACAATTTACAGTAAAAAGTAAATAACATCTTGTTTACAAAGGTTTGTTGTGACTACATATTAAGCTACAAAGAAAACTTAAAACATCTTCAAAAATTATAGGGTAGATAACTATATTTATAATATAATATAACTAAAATTAATTAAACCAGAAAACTGAAACATAAAACTCTACCATCTCAAAAATTTTGTAAGTCTCTGGAACAATTCTTTGTCAAAGAGAAAAGCAAAACCCAAATTGCAGATTATCTAGAGAATAATGACCACAAAAATATTGCTTATCAGAACCTGTGGAAATAGCTAAAGGAATCCCTGAAAGAAAAACTCATAGCCCTAATTATTTCTAATAAATAAGAATAAAAATAAAGTTATTAAAAGAATAATATTAAAGAAGACTGTAAGAAGGGATTAATAAAGATCAAAGTAATTATGAAATAACTAGATAGTAAAACTAATAGGTAAGTTCAAAACCATATTTGTTTTGTTTTCTTTTGTAGATGGTGGGTCTTGATATTTTGTCCAAGTTGGGCTGAACTTGTGATCCTCCTGCCTCAGCCTCCTGAGTAGCTGGGACTACAGGCATTAACCACTGCAGCCAGCTAAAACATTTTTTTTAAGTAGGACCTCTGCTTTTGGCCTTAAGAATAATGAGTATTAGGCTGTCAGCCTGCACCCATCCCCAGTCTCGCACCACAGCACGGATTGTGATCTCTCAGGGAAGATAAGCTGGTAAGGTAAACCCTGGGATCACCCAGGCCTGCTGTGTGGAGGCACTTTGCAGACCATGGGGCAGAGAAGGAACCCCAAGGAGAGCACAGTTATCTCACTGAGTTGGGGAGTGAGAGACTGGAATTCAGGAGGAGGCTGCTGGACTTTACAAAGAAGAGTACTGGAAAGGAGGAAACTGCACAGAGAGAGTTCCGGAGATCTGTGCGGAAGTCCTCTTCATTCTTTTACCAAATGCTAAATGGGCATGTGCAGATGAAACTCCAAGAGCTAGGCAAAATATCATGCTGAAGAAAGAGCAACTTGTAGGGGTGGGGGTGTAATTCGGGGGCTATAAGTCAAACAATTCCCAAAGTCACACAGAGCTAGGAAACGTTAAAGTTTCAACCAACAATAGAGAAGAGACCTCACTGGACCAACCCTGGAAGGGCCAGATCTTGGTAGCACGAAACTAGCCACAGACCTAAGGCTGCTGTAGACCTGCCTTAACAAAGATACTGACCTGAGCTATCTAACATGGCAACCATTACCCACTGTGGCTAATAAACACTTGAAATACGGCTAGTCCAAACTGAAATGTCCCTGAAATATAAAATGCAGACCAGATTTCTAAGAATTTGTGTGAAAAAAAGAATGTAAATTATCTCATGAATAGTTTTTATATATTGATTTCATGTTGAAATGATATTTGCTATAATGGATTAAATAAAATATATCATTAAAAATAATGTTACCTTTTTTTACTTTTTTCTTTTTTTTTGACATTGAGTCTCACTATGTCACTCAGGCTGGAGTGCAATGGCACGATCTCAGCTCACTGCAACCTCCACCTCCTGGGTTCAAGTGATTCTCCTGCCTCAGCCTCCCAAGTAGTTGGGACTACAGATGTCCACCACCGTGCCCGGATAATTTTTATATTTTTGGTAGAGACAGGGTTTCGCCATGTTGGTCAGGCTGGTCTCAAAATCCTGACCCCAGGTGATCCACCTGCCTTGGTCTCCCAAAATGCTAGGATCACAGGTGTGAGCCACTGCACCCAGCCTTTTACTTTTTTCATGTGGCTACTATTATATTTTAAGTTTTGTGTAGCTTGCCTTTGTGGCTGCTAGGAGCAATATCCTAGAAGCTATAAAGGAAAAGTTTGATGAACTGTATTTAACAGAAATGTAAAAGTTCTGCAAGGCAAGTGATATGATTTGGCTGTGTCCCCACCGAAATCTCATCTTGATTGGTAGCTCCCATAATTCCTCTGTGTCATGGGTGAGACCCAGTGGGAGGTAACTGAATCATGGGGTGGGCTTTTCCCAGGCTGTTCACATGACAGTGAATAAGTTTCATGAGATCTGATGGTTTTATAAAAGGCAGTTCCCCTGCATATGTGCTCTTGCCTGCCACCATGTAAGATGTGCTTTTGCTCCTTCTTCACTTTCTGCTATATTATGAGGCCTCCTCAGCCATGTGGAATGATGACTCAATTAAACCTCTTTTTCTTTATAAATTACCCAGTCTCGGTTATTTCTTCATAGTAGTAGGAAAATGAACCAATAGAGCAAGAAAGACTGTGGATAACGATAAACAACAAGTGACAGCTTATAGAGTATATATGCAATTGATTTTACACAGTAATGAGTAACTTCCATAATGAACTCAAAGCAGATAAAAACATACATTTCTTCCCAAAATTGATCTATAGATTCAATGTAATTAAAATTTCAACAGATTTTTCTGTGAACACTTGGCAAGCTTATTCTAAATTTACAGAGAAATGTCAAGAGCTAAGAATGAGCAAGATACTGTTAGGAGATGAGAGGACCCGCTCCACCAGATATCAAGACTCATTATAAACCTGTAGTTTACAAGGCAGTGTGTTTTTAATACGGGGACAGACAAAGAAAGGAATGAAACAGAAGAGACAGTAGTGAAATAAATCCATATGTGTATGACCAGAATTTATGACAGAGACAGCCTTGTGAGGCAGGGCAGAAAAGATGGGCTTTTCCATTGGTGTAGTAATCAACCAACTCTCTAGTGGAAAATGCCCTGATTTATGTCACATTTGCCAGTTTCCATGGTGTCAACATTGTGGCTGATATCGAGCTACCAGCAATTTAACAACCTACTCAGAAAACTCCTGAAATTTTAACAATCAACTCTCATGGACTCCAGGATACCACTCTTCAATAGATGCTTCTTGGGACAATCAAGAATCTATTTGGATAAAATTCATTAAGGAAAAGGTGAACAACCCCATTTTCTAAATGGGCTAAAGAAATAAACAGGCCATTCACAAAAGAGAAAATCCAGATGGACAAAAAACAATGAAAAGTTACCCAACCTTTTTAGTAATCAGAGAAATGCAAATTAAAACAACAATTAAGTACAACCACACACCTACCAGACTGGCTAACATTTACAGACAACCAGTACCATCTGTCCATGAAGCTGTGAAATGATGGTGACTCTTGTGCCTTGAGGATAAAGGGCAAATTTATGCAACAACTTTGGAAGATTTTGGCAGGGTCTAGTAGAGTTATTCACAGATACACATATACCCTGTGATCCAGCAATTCCTCTCCTCAGTATATACCCCCAATGCATATAAAAGAATGTTCAGAGCAACATTGTTAGTAATTACTCCAACCTGAAAAACACCCAAATGGCCATCTAAAGGAGAATAGACAAAATGTTGCATATCCATATAAAGAGCTACTAGAAAGCCATGAAAACTAATCAACTGTTACCTCCAAAACAATGTGGTTAAATCTTACAACCATAATGATGCCTGAAAGAAATGAGACACAAAAGATCATGTTGGAGTACATTTATATAAGATTCAAAAACAGACAAAATCATAATATTTAGAAATATATAGATTTTATATGGGGATATATAGGTTATATGGAGAGAGGACATATACACAATTTATACATATATTTACTTAAAAGCAAATGTGTCATTTCCATGAAAGGATCAGGGTCAGCTTTTGTGGGCTGGAGAAGGTGCATGACTGGTAAGGACCCATGGGGTAGAGGGTCTGCTTCTGAGTGTTGACTATATTCTATTTCTTAAACAGGGAAGTAGTTCCATGGTAGTAATTATATGATACTTTGCTTTATTATTTTTCATTATGCAGTTGCTTATGTTTTATGGGTTTCTCTGTGTTATATTTCATAATACTTTAAAACAAAACTTTCTTTAACAAAAGGAAGAACACCCATGTCACCCAATGGCTCAGCTGAATCAACCCCGCTTTTCACTCAGTGGGATGACGGTTGCAGCCACTCACTCTCACAGTGTCAACAGCAGTATCAGCTCCCATTAGTAAACACCTACTGTGTACCAGACACTTGCTGGTTCAGTCTGCAAATTCCTACCTACATGTCTGTAAAACACCTACCATGTGCCTCTTCTCGTCTACCCAAGACATGATCCATGGCCAGCAGTCTGTAGCTTGGTTGTCCACATTCCTTGCAGGGCTCACTGGCAAGATGAGTGTAGGAGCAAAGACAAGTCAGACGCTGAGAAGTCATTAATATGTAACTGGGAGACTTCCTCCCTTCCCACCTCCCTCCCTTCCTCCCTCCCTTCTTCCCTTCCTCCCTTCCTCCTTTCTTCCCTTTCTTCCTTTCTCCCTCCCTCCTCCCCGGAATGCCATCTGGTAGACAGCCTGAGGATCCAGCCTTCTGGATATCAAGGAAAAGGCTGAAGGAGGTACTGCGACAAATGGCATGTCTTTATGAAAACTTCCAGCTTCACAACCTTAGTAAGTTGATGGCCATTCCTGGGCCCTGATGGAATGCTGTGCCACTTTGATTCTTACATGAGCCATAGCTGAGAGGCTTCAGATTTCTTCTTAAGAAATCATGTTCTTTTTCAAATCAACATTTTATGTGTTACTTTCCCTTTCTTTCCTCATCTAATAAAAGGGATCAAAAAAAGGCGGGCGAGGGGGGAGTGTCCCATTGGCCAGATGAGGCACAGCTGATAAATTATTGTTTCTGCTCAGCACATACCTTTTTTTTTTTTTTTTTTCTATAAGTCGGCTATGAGCTGAAAAGCCGGGAGCCTCCCTGGTACATATTAGGCATTCCATTTCCTAGCCTCTGGAAGCAGAGTGGCCATTCAGTCTAGGGAGAGACAAGCACCAGTGTACTCATCACTGCTACCCCCTGTCTTATGCTAGGAACCACCTTCTACCTGGACTGCTCCCAATCCCATGCCCTGCACATTGCAAGCTCAAAGCACAGGGAAACAGCAGTGCCAACTTGTCATCTCTCCTTGCTTCTCCCTTATCTTTACCCTTATGAAAAAACAAATACCCCTGGACCTTGGTCTCCTTATCTTCAATACTCCAAGCAAAATACAAACTATTTTTTTTCTCACCTGGCACTATTTTCCCAGACTATTTGGGAAGAAACCCTGCATATGCCCAGGCACAACTGTCTCTAAATATAGTGATGTTCAGCCTTGATGGAAAATGGGAGGGTCTTCTTATAAAGTAGCCTATGATCCACCATCTCTTGCTATGTAAACCTACATAAATCAACTCAGGATTGGCATTCTATTTGCCTCTGACTCTTCTGAGAGTGCTGTGGCATGATGATTGAGAGGACAGACTTGGAAATCAGACCTTCTGGATTTGAAATGAGGCTCTACCACTCACTTAGCTTAGTTGTGCCTTAGTTTTGTTATCTTTAAAATGCAGATAACAGTAGTACTCATCTCTTGGGCTTGTTGTGAGATTAAACAAGTTTACATTAAAAAGTGCCTGGTAGATAGTATTTCCTTATATGTAGATTAGCTCTTTGAAAAAAGAGCATGATAACTCAGTAAGTAGAATACATTTTCTGGAGCTAAACTGCTTGTGTTTGAGTCTGCTCCTCCCTAGTTATGTAACCTTGGGCACATTTCTTAATCTCTCTGTGCTTTAGGTTCCTCATCTGTAAACTTAAAACTAAGTAAGAATATCCCCCCTCAAAGGATTGTTTGCAGGACCAGATGACATCTTATAGCTAAAGCACCTAAAACAATGCTAGGCATACACAAAGTGCTAGGCAAGTTTTAATTGTCACTGATGTCATGCTCACAGTCCATGAGCTGCTGCTGGTCATACTGTTGAAAATAAGGCACATTCTAAATGTTCCAGGTACCATTATAGTGTGAACTAGTATTGTCTGAATGCTGTGCCCTACTGAATTCCACTGAATTTAAAGCAACAGATACCATTTGAGCATATTCTTTCTAGAAAGCACTGTAGAGATTATAAGGTAGTAAGACACTCACTCCTCTGAAGGAGTTTATCTTCAATTCAAGCCAGTAGCACGTAAATTGTTGGATAGCAACAATTGCCAGTCAAGAAAACAATCCCATTTATAATAGCATCAAAAAGAATATCATACTGTACTCACTTTGGCAGCACATATAAATGATAAAATAGAAATGATACAAAGAAGATTAGCATGGCCTCTGCGCAAGCATGACATGCAAATTTGTGAAGTGTTCCATTTAAAATTTTTTTAAAATTTAAAAAAGAATACAATACTTATGAATAAATTTAACTAAGGAAGTAAGAGATCTGAACCTTATATGAAAACCATAAAACACTGGTGAAATAAATAGAAAACTACACAAATAAATGGAAAGATATCTCATATTCATGAGTTGAAAGAATTAATATTGTTAAAATGGCCATACTATCCAAAGCAATATACAGATTTAATATAATCTCTATCAAAATTCCAATGGCATTTTTCACAGAAATATGAAAAACAATTCTAAAACTCATGTGGAACTACAAAACACCTTAAATAGTCAAAACAATCTTGAAAAAGAAAAACAAAGCTGGAGGCATCACATTTCCTGATTTCAAATTACATTCCAAAGTTAGAGTAATCAAAACACTATGGTAGTGGCATAAAAACCAACATGTAGACCAATGGAACAGAACAGAGCACCCAGAAGTAAACCCATGCATATATGGCCAACTAATTTTAGACAAGGCCACCAAAAACATATAACGGGGAAAGAACAGTCTTTTCAATCAATGGCATTGGAAAAACTGGATAGCTACGTGCAAAAGAATACAACTGGACCCTTATCTTGCACTACACACAAAATTCAACCTAAAATGAATAAAAGACCTGAACGTAAGACCTGAAACCATAAAATCCTAGAAGAAAATGTAGTAAAAAGCTCCTCGATATTGGCCTCAGCAGTGAATGTTTTTCGATATCATACAAAAAGCTCAGGCAATAAAAGCAAAAGAAAACAAGTGGATCTCATCAAACAAAAGTTTCTGCACATGAAAGAAAACAATTAATAAAATGAAAAGGCATCCTACAGATTGAGAGAAAATATTTGTAAACCATATATCTGATAAGGGGTTAATATTCAAAATATATAAGGAACTTCAACAACTCAATAGCAAACAAACAAACAAACA
>NW_012110252.1:4265256-4266434 GCF_000951045.1 Mandrillus leucophaeus
CAAACAAACAAACAAATTAAAAACACATCAATGTCCTGAAGTCAGCTACCTGAAGCCACAGTTTATTATTTTTTAAAGTGCAAGCAGATCCTGTCCTACAAATGACTATACTTAGCACCGGCCGCCCCAGTGTTCAGACCCTCATCGCTTTTGCCATTAGAGCTTGCAGCTTATAAGAAATCTGCTGGCGGGGTTCCAAATTTCAGAAATGAAAAAAAAAAACTGGACGGCAGAACCAGCTTAGGTAGCTGCATTAAGCACTTAGGCTGAGCCAACCTGTCTGCTGGTTGATGTCCGCCTTCCTCCCTTAGCTTACGTTATGGATGAAATTGCATCTGTGGGCCTGGCCTGGCATCGTTATTCTATGGGAAAATGTGTGTTCTTAGTTCCAGACTTTTGAAAGCAGCCCATTCCAAGTTGGGAGCAAAAGAAAGGATTTTGTATTCATTACAATGTCTTCCCTGTATTCCTGCAACCATCTTCTCTCCGTTGGGGAACATCTGTGGTTTGACAAATATCGGAAAGAGCACACTGTCTCAGGATTCCTCCCAACAACTGCCTTATGGCCAGAAACAAATTTCTCACTGTTGCAAGGAGAGAAGTCAGCAAAGAATGGAGGACAGAGACGAAGGACACTCATCCAAAACTCAGTGGCAGCTTCTCCCCATCTGTGGCTCAGAAAAACAGTCAAAGCCAATTAGTGTGTCCTCATCTCGAACCCTTCAAACAGGCTGGATAGAGACCCTGCAGAGAAAGGCCACAATTTTGAATGGAAGTGACTAGCAGCTTGGGCTCTGTGAATGCAAATTGCATTCCGTCTGGATCCAGCATCCCTCGGCAGATGGAATCAGCATTAGGTGTGATGTATTCGGCAAGAATCAACACTGTGGGTTTGGCCTCTTCTTTGAGCTATTGGGCAATAAGCCCAGAGTCAATCTAGATGTGTTCTGACAATTTTGATACTCAGTGCTGTCACCAGTGTAGCCCATCACAGGCCACCCCATTATCACCTGCCCAAGTGAGATACAGGTTTGTGCCAGCTGGGAGGCAGGCAAGAATCATGTCCAGTATGGTCTGATTTGCCATCATTATTTACTTGGGCAAATAGACACTTGGATTTCAAATACTGAGATGCCATGAAACGCAGAGCCCTGACATTTGAGGAAGGATTTTTTTTT
>NW_012110252.1:4271039-4272657 GCF_000951045.1 Mandrillus leucophaeus
AGGTATAAGAAAAGGTATTCAACACCATTAATCATCAGGGAAATGAAAATTGAAACCACAATGAAATTACCTCACACCTGTTAGAATGGCTATTATCAAAAAGACAAAGATAAAAATTGTTGATGAGGATGTGGAGAAAAACGAAGCCTCCTACACTGTTGGTGGGAATCTAAACTGGTAGAGCCATTACAGAAAACTTTGAAAGTTCCTCAAAAACTAAAAATAGAACTACCATATGATCCAGCAACCTCTATGCTGGGTATGAACCAAAAAGAAATGAAATCAGCATCTTGTAAAGGCATCTGTCTCCCGTGTTCACTGCAGCATTACTCACAAGAGTCAAGATGTAGAAACACCCTACGTGCCGACTGATGAATGGCTGGATAAAGAAATTGTGGTGTCTATACAATGGAATATTATTCAGCATAAAAAAGGAGATACTGATACTGGCAACAACACGGATGAACCTGGAGGATAATATGCTAAGTGAAATAAGCGGGATACAGAAAGAAAAATACTTCATGATCTCACTTATATGTGGAGTCTAAAATAAAGTCAAAAATATAGAAAGAGAGAGTAGAACAGTGGTTACCAGTGGGAGTAAATGGGGAGAAATAGATCAAATGATACAAAGTTATAGTTATATAGGGATGAACAGGTCTAGGGATCTAATGTACAGCATGAGGACTATAGTTGACAATACTGTATTGTATACTGAAAATTTGCTAAGATAGATTTTAGGTGCTCTTACCACACACAAAAAACGAGGCAACCACAGAGGGTGATAGGTATGTTAATCTGCTTGACTGCAGTAATCATTTTACTGTATATATACGTATATCGGAACATTAAGCTGTGTACATAAAATATATAGAAGAGAGAAAGAGAGAGAGAGAGAAAGGAAGGAAGGAAGGAAAGAAGGAAGGAAGGAAGGAAAGAAGGAAGGAAGGCAGGAAGGAAGGAAGGAAAGAAGGAAGGAAGGAAGGAAGGAAGGAAGGAAGGAAGGAAATTGCCAAATTAATATCTGTGTATGTTACTTGTAGAAAGTGCTAGATAAAGAGAAACAAAATTCCTAATATCTGACAATGAGAATGGGTGTATCACACAGGGAATCTTATAGTAAGATGTTTCATTCAGCAAAATTCCCTGTGTCCAAACAGAGCACTTAACACAGAAAATTCACTGAACAACAGGGACTCTATACTCTCCAACTTTATCTTCACTCAATACTACCAATATAAGCCTCGGGTTGTTTGCAGAGCTGTGGCAAACAAGTGGCAAGAGGCCTGCTTAAATATATAGTTTGTGGCCTTATAATACTTTTCCTAAGTGTAAAATGAAATGGCCACTCTAAGTGGGATTGCAAGCGTGAGCTTAGTGGCATTAGCACTGGGCATGTGCTGACGGAGTTAATAAGCCTGTTGGACAGGGCTCAGAAGGAGCAGCAGCATCCCTGCCACTCCCACCCCCACGCCCCCATCTCAGTGGTTTCATTGCAAAAACTCTTTAGTGCATTGAGAAACCAAACAAACAAACAAATTAAAAACACATCAATGTCCTGAAGTCAGCTACCTGAAGCCACAGTTTATTATTTTTTAAAGTGCAAGCAGATCCTGTC
>NW_012110252.1:4277912-4280079 GCF_000951045.1 Mandrillus leucophaeus
ATATTCCATGGTGTATATGTGCCACATTTTCTTTATCCAGTCTATCATTGATGGGCATTTGGATTGGTTCCATATCTTAGAGCAAACTCTTTACTAAGACATTCAAGACCCCTTCCAATTTGGCCTCATCCAACTTTCCAACCTTCCATCTACTATGTGTGGCAGATTATATTTTCCAATGGTGGCCACTCCAATGTATTCACACACACACATACATACACACACACACACAAAATACATGGAAAATATATAGCGTATATATATATCGCATGTATAAAAAATATATTTCATCCCAAATGGCCTTATTACAATGTTCCTCACACTCTTCGCACTGAGAAGTGGATTCTGGGTTTCCGCTCCTGGAATCTGAGTGGGGGCTATGGCGTAGCGATGCTGTGTAACTTCCAAGGGTAGGTCAGCAAAAGGATATAGCTTCTTCCTGGTTTGCTCTTTTTGGGATCTACATCTCAGGAGCCCTGAGCTGGTACAAAAAACTGTAGTTGCCCTGAGGCTGCCATACTGGAGACATCATGCAGAGAGCCCTCACAGAGTTTTACATATTCAAGGTGGCTCAGCTATTCAAATCCCCAGCTCTTTGAGTCTTCCCAGCTCAACCTCTGGGCAGATGAGTGAGCAAGCCTTCACATGAGTACAGCCTTAGTCTTCAGGCCACCCCGGTCGATGCCATACGAACCAGAATGAGCGGATCCTGTTGAGCCCTGTTCGAATTCCAGATATATGAGCAAAACAAATGTGTTAATGTTTTAAGGCATTAAATTTTGTGATGGCTTGTTACACAGCCATAAATATCTGGAATACCACATGTCCCAACACTATACTCCAAGAATGGACCACTCACTGAACCCAAAACCTCCTGTTCATTTATTCCTTCCCCCTCTGTCCTGCCCACACCGTGAATGCCCCCTCTGCCTAAAATTCCTTTGTCCTCTCTATTTATTCACTTTCCATTCACACATTCAACAAATGCTTGTGAAATACCTACAGTAGGGTTACTACAATGAATAAAACACTTTGTCTGCCCTCAGGAATCTCATAGTTTAGTCTCAGTAAGACAGATGCAAATTGCCAAACGGATGTGGCTGACTGTGTAGTGACAGAGATACCACCAAATCACAGCTACCCCTCAAAGTCCATTTCAAATCCTACTGCCTCCAGAATGGGTCTTCCCTGTACATTTCAAATCATATTTTCTCTCTATATTGAGATATTCAGTGATGTGCTGAAGTTGCTTCATATCAGCTCATAAAAGCTAACTGTACATATCTCTTCCCAATTCTGTGTTCAGTGACTTCACATTAGTAGTTTGAAATTAATCAATGTGGGAGTGTTTACACCGTGGAAATTGGCAGCCTATATCAGCACTTCCCCCGCTCCCCTTGGCTTTTCTTTTTGGAGTGCTGGTTTTTAAACACTGATCATTATGCCTCTGGAGATACCTCTCAGTTGGTATCCATCAGGGGTTAACTTTTGGGATAGATGCTGTTACACCAAAAAATAAATGAATCCTCTGGGAATAAAGCTACTTTAGAAAATAATTGGATGTGTTGTTGGAAAGACGATAAGGACTTCCTAAAACATGTAGAGCAGTGCTGGCAGTGAGTCATTTGGCTCTGTTATGGACAGTTTGCTGGCTGATGGATTTTCTTTCTTTCTTTTTTAAGAAGGATGTTGCAAAATTTTTACAAGCCTGCCAAGGTGGTTAGTAGATAAGCTTAAGCAACTCCTGGGGCTTCAGTAGTCAGGGGCGGTGGAGAAATCTACTTGCTGCCTCCTGGTGTCTGGCCGCTCGAATAATAGACATGGGAATCACCTGTGCAACTCCTGCCTGCTCAGCTTTCACACCTGCTTCACCATCACACCTATAACAGGGATATGGGGTTTTTCCTTACAGAAGTTTCCTTAAATGGAAAATGATAACATTTTCTGGCTCCCATGGATTGAATTGTGGTTCCCTCCCTCAAAATATAAGTTGAAGTCCTAACCCCTGGTACCTGTAAATATGACCTTAATTGGAAATAGGGACTCTGCAGATATAATCAAATTAAGATGAAATCATTAGGGTAGGTACTAATCCAACACGACTGGTGCCTTTATAAGAAGAAGAAGGGAGACGTTAAAGACAAACATAAACAGAGGAAAGGCTATG
>NW_012110252.1:4280129-4283917 GCF_000951045.1 Mandrillus leucophaeus
CTCTCTATTTATTCACTTTCCATTCACACATTCAACAAATGCTTGTGAAATACCTACAGTAGGGTTACTACAATGAATAAAACACTTTGTCTGCCCTCAGGAATCTCATAGTTTAGTCTCAGTAAGACAGATGCAAATTGCCAAACGGATGTGGCTGACTGTGTAGTGACAGAGATACCACCAAATCACAGCTACCCCTCAAAGTCCATTTCAAATCCTACTGCCTCCAGAATGGGTCTTCCCTGTACATTTCAAATCATATTTTCTCTCTATATTGAGATATTCAGTGATGTGCTGAAGTTGCTTCATATCAGCTCATAAAAGCTAACTGTACTTATCTCTTCCCAATTCTGTGTTCAGTGACTTCACATTAGTAGCTTGAAATTAATCAATGTGGGAGTGTTTACACCGTGGAAATTGGCAGCCTATATCAGCACTTCCCCCGCTCCCCTTGGCTTTTCTTTTTGGAGTGCTGGTTTTTAAACACTGATCATTATGCCTCTGGAGATACCTCTCAGTTGGTATCCATCAGGGGTTAACTTTTGGGATAGATGCTGTTACACCAAAAAATAAATGAATCCTCTGGGAATAAAGCTACTTTAGAAAATAATTGGATGTGTTGTTGGAAAGACGATAAGGACTTCCTAAAACATGTAGAGCAGTGCTGGCAGTGAGTCATTTGGCTCTGTTATGGACAGTTTGCTGGCTGATGGATTTTCTTTCTTTCTTTTTTAAGAAGGATGTTGCAAAATTTTTACAAGCCTGCCAAGGTGGTTAGTAGATAAGCTTAAGCAACTCCTGGGGCTTCAGTAGTCAGGGGCGGTGGAGAAATCTACTTGCTGCCTCCTGGTGTCTGGCCGCTCGAATAATAGACATGGGAATCACCTGTGCAACTCCTGCCTGCTCAGCTTTCACACCTGCTTCACCATCACACCTATAACAGGGATATGGGGTTTTTCCTTACAGAAGTTTCCTTAAATGGAAAATGATAACATTTTCTGGCTCCCATGGATTGAATTGTGGTTCCCTCCCTCAAAATATAAGTTGAAGTCCTAACCCCTGGTACCTGTAAATATGACCTTAATTGGAAATAGGGACTCTGCAGATATAATCAAATTAAGATGAAATCATTAGGGTAGGTACTAATCCAACACGACTGGTGCCTTTATAAGAAGAAGAAGGGAGACGTTAAAGACAAACATAAACAGAGGAAAGGCTATGCGAAGATAGACATGCCAAGTAAGTTTGTTTGTTTGTTTGTTTGTTTGTTGTTTTTTACCAAAACAGGCTGTGGGCTGGGTTTGGCACGTGGGCTGTTGTTAGCCATCCCCGACCCAGATTCTTCCCCGTAAGTAATGAAGTGCTCATTTCCTCAATACACCGTCAATGGGAGGACTGGTGACTGCCAACTCTCATTTGAGTCCCTCTCCAGTTTAGATGAAGAGAGCTGCTTCATCCAAAATCAGACACCCTCCTGAGGGCAGCCTGGATCCAATGACTGGCAGAGCCTTAACGAGGACAATCCCAAGAAGCCATCCCCACTCCCAGTGAGATCAGCTGAGACCTTGGCTGTGATGTGGCCAATTCTGTCACTGCCTCTGCCTAATTATTTCTTCATTCCTTACCGGTGTTGTCCCAAAGACACTCCCACAACAAACTTCATGCACGGAGCCCAGTGCCTAAAATAAAAATTTCAGAAGGAGAGGGAAAACAGAAGACAGCTAATATTTGAAGGAATAATTAATAAAGACATCCCCCCCAAAAAAGGAGGAAAAAACTAGAATGAAAGAGTCAGATAAATATTGCAAAGGATAATGAAAACCTCACTATTTTGACATCAGCTGAGTATATTACAACTCTACTGTAGCACGAACCACCTGGAATTAGTACAGATTCCAGAAGGTAAGGGGTTCAGTCATCTCTGACTGTCCTGACTTCAGACACAAGCAGCAAGTTCAGGAGTCCCAGGCTATCCACACTTCTGATTGACTGGCTACAGATTTCAAGGTTCCACAATACTCTCTGGTTCAATCATTTTTTAAAATGACTCACAGACCTGGAAAAGTGCTATACTTATGATTACAATTTTATTAAGCATACAGATCAGGAAGAGACAAATGAAAAGATGCGTTGGATGAGATCTGGGAGGGTCCTATACACAAAACTTATGTGACCTTTCCATGTGGAATCAGGACACATCACCCTTCCAGCACAGTGTTCACCAACTGGTGAAGCTCCACTGAGCTTGGTGTCTAGTTTTTACTAGGGTTTCATCGTATAGGTATGATTGACTAAACCATGGGGCACATGACTGAACTGACTCTCCGGGCACAACTCCCCTTCCTGGAGGTCAGGCTGGCTCAAAATCCTACCTTGTGGCTGGTCTTTCTGGTGACCAGCCCCTATCTTGAAGCTATGTATGGGCCCACCAGGAGTCACCTGGTGACCATAACAAACCCACTGTTATCACCCAGGAAACTCCATGAGTTTTAGAAGCTCCATACCAAGAACCCAGGACAAAGACCAAATTATTTATTATTCTTGAGGTGGGAGAAGCACTTGAGGTCAGGAGTTCAAGATCGGCCTGGCCAATATGGTGAAACTTCGTCTCTATTAAAAATACAAAAATTAGCTGGGCATAGTGTCATGCACCTGTAGTCCCAGCTACTCAGGAGGCTGAGACAGGAGAATAGCTTGAACCCAGGAGGCGGAGGTTGCAGTGAGCCAAGACCACACCACTGTACTCCAGCCTGTGTGACAGAGCAAGAGAGAAAGTTAAGATAGAAAAGAACCAGTTATCTACAAAGATCAAGAATCACCTTGATATCATACTTCTCATCAATACCACTAGAAAAAAGAAAACTTATGAGTAATATTTTCAAAATGTGGGAAGAAAATGACTTAAACCTTAGAATTTTCTGTATGTATATGTGCAAGTATTCAAATAATATGTCATTTTAAAAAATATTTCTGTGCCATTTTATCACATGTGTAGATTCATATAACACCACTGCTATCAAGATACAGAACTATTCCATTACCACAAGATCCCTCTCATATTACCACTTTATAGTTACACGCACCCTCCTTCTACTTCCCAGCCCTAATCCCTGGCAGCCACCTGTCTGTTTTCTATCTCTATCATTTTGTCTTTTTAAGAATGCTGTACCACTGACCCTTGAACAAAGTGGTGATTAGGGGCACCAACATCTCCTGCCCCCTACTCAGTTAAAAATCCATGTATAACTTTTGATTCCCCCAGAATTTAACGACTAATAGGCTACTATTGACCAAAAGCCTTACCAGTAATGTAACAATCAACATGTACTTTTTACCTTATATGTTATACATACTATATGTATATGTTATATACTATATTCTTACAATAAAGTAGCTAGAATAAAAGAAACTGTTATTAAGAAAATCATAAGGGGGTGAGCGCAGTGGCTCACACTTGTTATCACAGCACTTTGGGAGGCCAAGGCAGGAGGATCACTTGAGGCCAGGACTTCAAGACCAGCCTGGGCAACATAGCAAGACCTCATTTCTACAAAAAGTAAAATAAGAAAATTAGCAGGGCATTGTGATGCATGACTGTGGTCATGGCTATTTGAGAGGCTGAGGTGAGAAGATCACTTGAGCCCAGCAGCTTGAGGCTTCAGTGAGCTATGATCACCTCACTGTACTCCAGTCTGGGTGACAGAACGAGACCCTATCTCTCTAAAAAAAAGAAAAGAAAAGAAAATCCCATTTACTATTCATTAAGTGGAAGTGGATTACTATAAAGG
>NW_012110252.1:4283967-4286738 GCF_000951045.1 Mandrillus leucophaeus
CCTGGCCAATATGGTGAAACTTCGTCTCTATTAAAAATACAAAAATTAGCTGGGCATAGTGTCATGCACCTGTAGTCCCAGCTACTCAGGAGGCTGAGACAGGAGAATAGCTTGAACCCAGGAGGCGGAGGTTGCAGTGAGCCAAGACCACACCACTGTACTCCAGCCTGTGTGACAGAGCAAGAGAGAAAGTTAAGATAGAAAAGAACCAGTTATCTACAAAGATCAAGAATCACCTTGATATCATACTTCTCATCAATACCACTAGAAAAAAGAAAACTTATGAGTAATATTTTCAAAATGTGGGAAGAAAATGACTTAAACCTTAGAATTTTCTGTATGTATATGTGCAAGTATTCAAATAATATGTCATTTTAAAAAATATTTCTGTGCCATTTTATCACATGTGTAGATTCATATAACACCACTGCTATCAAGATACAGAACTATTCCATTACCACAAGATCCCTCTCATATTACCACTTTATAGTTACACGCACCCTCCTTCTACTTCCCAGCCCTAATCCCTGGCAGCCACCTGTCTGTTTTCTATCTCTATCATTTTGTCTTTTTAAGAATGCTGTACCACTGACCCTTGAACAAAGTGGTGATTAGGGGCACCAACATCTCCTGCCCCCTACTCAGTTAAAAATCCATGTATAACTTTTGATTCCCCCAGAATTTAACGACTAATAGGCTACTATTGACCAAAAGCCTTACCAGTAATGTAACAATCAACATGTACTTTTTACCTTATATGTTATACATACTATATGTATATGTTATATACTATATTCTTACAATAAAGTAGCTAGAATAAAAGAAACTGTTATTAAGAAAATCATAAGGGGGTGAGCGCAGTGGCTCACACTTGTTATCACAGCACTTTGGGAGGCCAAGGCAGGAGGATCACTTGAGGCCAGGACTTCAAGACCAGCCTGGGCAACATAGCAAGACCTCATTTCTACAAAAAGTAAAATAAGAAAATTAGCAGGGCTTTGTGATGCATGACTGTGGTCATGGCTATTTGAGAGGCTGAGGTGAGAAGATCACTTGAGCCCAGCAGCTTGAGGCTTCAGTGAGCTATGATCACCTCACTGTACTCCAGTCTGGGTGACAGAACGAGACCCTATCTCTCTAAAAAAAAGAAAAGAAAAGAAAATCCCATTTACTATTCATTAAGTGGAAGTGGATTACTATAAAGGTCTTCATCCTTGTGTTCAAGTTTTCAGTAGGCTGAAAAAAAGGAGAAAGAGGAAGGGCTGGTCTTGCTGTCTCGGAGTTGGCAGAAGTGGAAGAAAACCTGCGTGTAAGTGAACACACATAGTTCAAACCTGTGTTGTTCAAGGGATAACTGTATATGGAATAATATGGTATGTGACCTTTTGAAGTTGTCTTTTTCACTCAACACAACATCCTCAAGATTTACTCAAGTTGTTGTGTGTGGGAATAGCCCATTTTTTTCATTGCTGAAAATGAATGCTATGGATGTATCCCCACTTGTTTAATCTATCATTAATCTACTTAAACAGCCATAAACCTATTGAAGGATGTTTTGGTTGGTCTCAGTTTTTGGCTGTTACAAATAAAACTGCTGTGAACATTTGTGTACAGGTTTTTATGTGGACATGTCTTTTCATTTACTTGAGTACAATTGCTGGACCATACGGTAAATGTATGGTTAGTGTCATAAGAAATTGCTGAACTACATTCCAAAGTTACTATACCATTTTACATGCCTACCAGCAAATGTATTTCTGGTAGGTAGTTTCTTCATATCCTCACTAACATTTGGTATTGTCACTATGTTTTATTTCAGCTACTCTAATACATGTGTAATGACATTTCATCATGGTCTTAATTTGCATTTACCTAATGACTAGTGATGTTGAACATTTTTTCCTGTGCTCTTTTGCCATCCATATATCCTCCTTGATGTAATGTCTCTTCATGTATTTTGCTTATTTTCTAATCGAATTTAGAAATTTGTCTAGTTACAACATCATTTATATTGAGGACACCATGAAGATATTTTTAGACATCCAAGCTCTTACTTGATTTACCATAAAAAAGATTCTCTTTCTAAAGACTCTTGAAGAAAACATTCCAGCAAGAAGAAAACTTAATTCAAAAACAAGCTATAAGAAATATGACAATGGAAGATGAATATAATTTAACAAGGTTTTTATTGAGTAAAACAGTGAAGTGCAAAAGAATAAATATATCCTTAAATTCTAGAGTGAGGGAGGCTTGAAGCTGGGGAAGATGCAATGGAAGGATTGTGGACTTGGATGTTGAATCCCCAGGAACTGGAGTTTAGATCCTAACTTCTTCTATTCACCAGCCATGCCACATTTTATGTACATGCAAGTCCCTGATGTGATGCCCAGGGCATGGTGAACAAACATAAATTTTATTTGAGAAAACACATATAGTAGTCTCAACACTGTGGATGTCAGAGTAAGTGCAGTTTCAACATAAATATGAAAGTAATAAATTTGCCTTCATTTAAATCCTCTAACCCAGTCCATCCTTTCCCTCCCTCCATCCTAGTGAGTACATAACAAGGAGGTCTGCCCAAGAAGGCACAGTATTTGTAAGAGATGAAGCTGAGGAAGAAGTGGATAGAATTATCTCTTTCAGACTTGCTTATTCAAGGAAGACTTCCTCCTGGAGACACTAACAGTTATGACTACCTTTGAAGGCTAAAGAAGAAGAAGCTGGAAGGGAACTAACATTACAGGTGGTTCTAGGTGCTCATGTACAAGTAC
>NW_012110252.1:4286788-4289500 GCF_000951045.1 Mandrillus leucophaeus
ATAGTAGTCTCAACACTGTGGATGTCAGAGTAAGTGCAGTTTCAACATAAATATGAAAGTAATAAATTTGCCTTCATTTAAATCCTCTAACCCAGTCCATCCTTTCCCTCCCTCCATCCTAGTGAGTACATAACAAGGAGGTCTGCCCAAGAAGGCACAGTATTTGTAAGAGATGAAGCTGAGGAAGAAGTGGATAGAATTATCTCTTTCAGACTTGCTTATTCAAGGAAGACTTCCTCCTGGAGACACTAACAGTTATGACTACCTTTGAAGGCTAAAGAAGAAGAAGCTGGAAGGGAACTAACATTACAGGTGGTTCTAGGTGCTCATGTACAAGTACATATTCTCCTTTCCTTTTCCAGTGATCCTCTGGGTTCTACATTATGACCTTCTCTGCAGAGCATATGGATGGGTAAAGATGAGCCAGGCAGCAATTCACTGAATTTTCCTGATTGTGAGGAGGAACTACAACAATGTGCCTAATGATGTACCTCTAAAAAGATTTAATTTTTATCTCATAGACACTGGGAAGTTTTCTGGGGAGGGTCCCAATAGCTATATTGTCCAGGAAATGGTTTTAAACAAGGCAAGGAACTCATGGGGAGTTCCTCCCATGGGCTGCCTAAAGTTAGCTCGTCCTTATTACTCAGGAGTGACACCCCTCTGCCTGATGATGAGGCTATTTTCTGGCCATATGAAAGGCCATCTGTTGAAAAAGACTGAAGTTCTACAGCAGCCTCAGCTCAGCAAGGTGAATACCTTCAGCTCTAGTCCTTTATCTTCCCCCTCACCATTTTCTACTTTACTCTTGAACTGTCCATTAGAAAAGTTTCCTAATTGGAAGTGCCCTTCAAAACTCCATTGATAACCAGGACAGGAATGTCTTGGCATTGTCATGGGTGTGTCAACAAAGGTATCTTGGGATAGGGGAAAAAAAGCATACGTTTGGAGCAAGATCACTCTGGATTTGAAATCCAGCTCCGCCACCTTATCTCAGGTTCTTAACCTTGGTGATCCTCAGTTTCCTCATATGTAAACTAGGAGTAATGCCTACCTCAGAGAGAGGAGGTGAGGATTCTTTGAGATAAGGTATATAATGCATAATAGCAGATGCAATGCATAATCCTTACTAAATAATGGTTTCTTTATTTTCCAAAAAGTGACAATGACTTCCCAAGGACAGGGAGATGAGCTGGGTCACAATTAGGGGACCTCAAAGCAGACACAGATGAGACATGGTGTCTGCTACACCCAAAAGCCCTTTCTAATCAAGGTGTTCAGGAAAGCAGCTCTATGTGATTCTTTGGGCATGGGTGGGTGGTCATTGAATAAACTGGGTATGCACAAGGCTCATTTCTTAGCCTGGCCAAAGATCCTTGAGGCTTTCTACCCAACAGAGGATTAATAATGAGCCAAATCAAAATCTGAGCCAGATTTCTGGAACAGGAAATCAGCCAAAGCAGGAGACAAGTAGGGATGTCAAGTAACAGAGCCCACGTGAGCCATGAGAAAAAGACCAAATCCATCCTGAAAGACAGAAATCATTGCGAGAGCCACCCTGTTTCTTGACTAGCTTCCCAGATCCAAGAGCAGCTCAAGTGTTTCCTAGCCATAAGTCCTTTTTCTCTCAGTTGGCTAGAATCAGTCTGTTTCTTGGAACCAAGGAACCTTGTGTATACATTCTGTAATATACCTTAATAAAAAAGAACGTGGCTGGCCCTCCATATCCATGGGTTCCACATCTGTGGGTTCAGTGAAGCAGACCAAAAATATTAAAAAAAAAAAAAAGAAAAAGAAAAACTAACAATGCAACAATAAAAATTACAAACTTAAAAAATACAATATAACAACTATTTACATAGCATTTATGTTGTATTACGCATTATACGTAATCTAGAAATGGTTTAAAGCAGGGGTCCCCAGCCCCAAGGCCACAGACAGGTACTGGCCTGTGGCCTGTTAGGAACCAGGCTGCACAGCAGGAGGTGAGCCGAGGGCAAGCAAGTGAGCGAGGGAAGCTTCATCTTCATTTACAGCCACTCCCCTTTGCTCACATTACCACCTGAGCTCTGCCTCCTGTCAGATCAGAAGCGGCATTAGATTCTCACAGGAGCATGAACCCTATTGTGAACTGTGCATGTGAGGGATCCAGGATGTGTGCTCCTTATGAGAATCTAATGCCTGATGATCTGTCACTGTCTCCTCTCACCCCCAGGTGGAATGGACCATCTAGTTGCTGCAAAAAAAGCTCAGGGCTCCTACTGATTCTACTTTAGGATGAGTTGTATAATTACTTCGTTATCTATTACAATGTAATAATAATAGAAAAAAGTGCACAATAAATGTAATGCTCTTGAATCATTTCAAAACCATCGCCCCACTCCGGTGCATGGAAAAACTGTCTTTCATGAAACCAGTCCCTGGTGTCAAAAAAACTGGGGATCACTGATTTAAAGTATACAGAAGGATGTGCTTAGGTTAGAGACAAATATTACACCATTTCTATGAGGGACTTGAGCATCCTCAGATCTTGGTGTCTGAGGCAGGTCCTGGAAACAATCTCCCACAGATACCAAGAAATGACTATATAGACTTTGCTCTCCTCTTTAAGAAAAATGTGGGTACATTTGGGACTGAGCCATTACTAACTATCCACAGAGGTACATGAGAAAAATGACGTGAGACCATCTCAAACATCACCCAAAAGAAAAC
>NW_012110252.1:4290470-4319324 GCF_000951045.1 Mandrillus leucophaeus
AAATCAGTGCAGGGTACAGTGGCAGTGTTCAGAAGCAGTGAGGGAGGGGTGTGCTCGAGACATGGGGGGTGTTCAGGAGCAGTGGGGGAAATAGTAGGGGGATGTTCCGGCGCAGCGAGGGATACAATGAGGTGTTTTCAGGAGTAGTCAGGGCACAGTGGAGGTGTTCGGGAACAGTGGGGGTGTTCAGGGACAGTGGTGGTTATGGCAGTGGGGTGTTCAGTAGTAGTGTGGGTTTGCAGTGGAGGGTGCTCAAGAGAAGCGGGAAGTACTCTGGGGATTGTTTAGGAGCAACTGGAAGTACAGTGGGAGGTGATCAGGAGCAGGGTGGGGGCACAGCAGGACGTGATCAGAAGCAGAGGGTGGACACAGTGGGAGGTGATCAGGAGCTGGGGGGATCCAGTGGGGGTCTCTGGAGCAGTGGGGAGTACAGGGGGTTGTTCAGGAGCAGTGGGGTATAATGGGGGTGTTCAGAAGCAACAGGGGGTGTGGCAGGACAGTGGGGAGGGTGCTCCGGAGCAAGGGGGGAATGCAGTAAATTCTATTTGCTAGAGCAAGCACATTAATAGAGGCCTCAGATATATTATCTCTAATGCTTTCAACGGTTCTGCATGATTTTCCAGCAGTGTGCTGCTAAACTGACTCCCAGAAAAACCCGAATTTGTAGCGTTGTTGATTTTGCCATATAAATGTTCCCACCATAGTGAATTTCAAACCATCCACATGACTTCACTGGAGCTTCCTATGTGATGCCACTGAATGTAGAGTTAGGAAGAGATTCTAACAATTGGCTGGTGTGAGCCGGCTCCAACTCTCCACTGTTTATTTCCCTTTAACAGATGATGTGTCAGAATCTCAAAGAATCTCCTTGAGATTGCTTCATTGGCAGAATATAAAACCCTGACTGCCTTTCCTTTAAAAAATAAGCAACACTTAATGTCGCACATAAAAAGAAGGCTGGAAGAATCTCACTTCCAAGACTCATTCATGTCACTCCCAATATTCATCTTCAAAACCTTAGTTCCTTCCCTCTTTTCTTCTGCCATCCCAGGGTGCCAGCTTAGCACTCCTAATAGAGACAGCTGTCTCCATTCCAGGTACCTAGCCTAGAAAAGACAATATCCAAGAAGAAGAAGAAAAGAGATAGTTTCTTCTTAGGTATCTTTTTAACAAAAAAGAAAATCAGATTTTAATACAGTTTTACCATCTCTGCATATTTCACTGGGCTCAGGGAGCACACATACCACGGCTCACACCCAGAGAAAGTGGGATTTTCTTTCTCTGCACACGAAGGAAAATATTCTTTGCTTGCATAGTTATTTTCACCAATGTTGCCTGGCCTTCCAGCAGTATTTTAAATGTCCCTAGTCTCAGACACATGGAGACTTGTGGTATGAGGGGTAAGGAGACCTGCCACCTGTCCTTTTTATCACTAGCCACCACATGACTTCTCTCTCAATTGTAGGATGGAGAGAGTATTGCATCTTTTTTTTTTTTTTTTCAGAGGGAGTCTCACTCTGTCTCCCCAGGCTGGAATGCAGTGGTGCATTCTCAGCTCATTGCAGCCTCCACCTCCTGGGTTCATGTGATTTTCCTGCATCAGCCTCCTGAGTAGCTGGGATTACAGGTGTGTGCCGCCACCACACTTTGCTAATTTGTTTGTTTTTTTAGTAGAGACAGGGTTTTACCATGTTGACCAGAGTGGTCTCCAACTCCTGACCTCAAGTGATCCACCTGCCTTGGCCTCTCAAAGTACTGGGATTACAGGTGTGAGCCACCACACCCAGTCAGGTATTACATTCTATGACTTCGTATTTCTGAACTTAAACCTCTCCTAGGATCTTAAAAAGTTAAGTCAGGATCATCGAAAGTGAAATAATGAATGTAATGCCCCCAGCCCAGTGTTAGAAGTTGACCAAATCTTACTTCTTTCCTCTCTCTTCCCCTCCCTATCCTTCCCCAGTTCTGTGAAATATCCGCATTTTCTTTTTTTTTTTCTTTTAAAGTACAAGAGTATAACAAAACAAAAAATAAGCCTTTCCTGAAAATGTAACGCATTATGACGGAGAATATGGCGCTTGTGAGCTGCGGAGGAAACCTCCGATCACCACTGACACTCTTTGCTTTCCTGCCTTTGCTTAACTGCTGGTTGCGACTGTTAATAAGGAAGCTCCAGAGAGTTGAGCTGCTTCCTTTGCTGCTAATGATAGAAATAACATCTCCAATTTGATGTGACAGGATTGCAGAGTGCCACCGGGCACGTGCGCCATTCTTGTCACTTCCAGGCTCCTAAAAACACTCCGTGACAATCGGCCTTGTCAGCAGATTCTACCTTGTCCCGTTTGTCAGGGTGGCCTGCCTGTGCATCCAGCCATCGCCAACTCCCTGGCAGGCCTCTTCCTGGGCACTGCAAGGGAGACAACACTGACAACTGAATGTAAAAAGTCATGTTTGAAGACAAGGCTTCTGGGATTGAGGCAGTGTGATAGTCACTTTGACACCCGGTGACCTTGGGCTTAGGAAACAGCTGCCATTGCCAAGCACCTACTACAAATGACCGTAAATATCCTCAATCACCATAAGCAAAGTTACAACCATCACACAGGTGTGAAGGCCCAGGGATGTTCCATGTGTGCCCACAGCCACCCTGCCAGCCCAGGACTGGATTCAGATCTGCCCCACAGTAAAGTCAACTCTACATTGCTCTCCCAGTTTAATCCTAGCGTGAGACCTTGAGGGGAGAGATGAGTGTACCAAGAGCTTTATGGGGGTCATCAGCCAACAGTCAACTGGGGTACCACAGGAATGCATGAGGCATCTCAGGGAGAAGGTCCAGAGAGAAAAGCAGAAGCCCAAAGCCTGAAGATGGGATTTACTGGTCACAGGAGAAAGGATCTAGGGAATACAGATGAACTAGAAGAGAGGTGAGAAAGGCTCAGAGAAGAGAGTTATGGTCCACCCTTGTTTTGATATTTCAAATGAGGAGCGGGGGATGATGGAATGATTTGTCCACTATGGTCAAGTAGTTTCAGCTAAGTGCTAATTTCATGAACTTACAAACTGACATGCCTCCAGGGCCCAGGCAGGTGAGCATCACCAAAGGATGTAACTGGCAAAAAACAATAAGGAGGGGAGGGGACTGCAGAGAACCTCTACCTGTCCAAAAGGAGAATCCAGCACTCAAGTCCAGCTGACTTCAGCCAAGTCTCACAATTGTTTCAGAGGGAGCTGGAACTCTCTGTTTTTCTTTTTCTATTCTTTCTATTTTTTTCTTTGAGAAAGAGTCTTGCTCTGTCACCCAGACTGGAGTGCAGTGGCATGATCTTGGCTCACTGCAACCTCCGCCTCCCAGGTTCAAGTGATTCTCCTGCCTCAGCCTCCCGAGTAGCTGGAATTACAAGTGCCCACCACTGCGCTTAGCTAATTTCTTTAGTAAAGACGGGGTTTCGCCATGTTGGGCAGGCCGGTCTCGAACTCCTGACCTCAGGTGATCTGCCTGCCTCAGCCTCCCAAAGTGTTGGGATTACAGGCGTGAGCCACCGCATCTGGCCTCTGAGTTTTTCATGTTCTGCCAACAAGGCAGTTCAATAGCTTGGAAGCAGCCTGCAGGCCACAAGTTTGCTGGCTCTGCCTTACCAGAAACCTTTGTACCCTCAGGAAATGTAAACACCAGCTCTAACATTGCACAGGTGCTGAGGAGTCCCAAGCCTAAGGCTAAACACTAGTTTTCCATATACCTTTTAAATTAAAGTATGCATGTGCTGTTTCTGTATTGTGATCTGATTTGGCAAAGCAGAACTTTGTGTCGGAAGTAAGGAGTGTTAAATCATGAGTCCACCAGAGAAAAATGGCACTAATGAGGGTGGATGTTAGGATGAAGGTCAAAGGCAACACTGCAATTGCAAGTTGGTGCCAAAGGCTGGAAATAGGGCATTTTGAACAACTTTGTGATCAAAGGGTTTGCTAGAAAGGATAAAACATGGGTAACAATCAGTACCATGTACAGTGGGACTTTCATTTTTTTTCTCTCTCACCTTTCTTTCTTAATAGGTGTGTGTTGGGGTAGAATAACAACTTGACGCTTTTTGCACTAGTCAAAATTAAAACACACACACACACACACACACACACACACACACAGAAAACCACAACCTAATCTAAAGACAGTCGTCCCTTAGTAAGCCATGGGAGCATGATTAAAACCCTCAGCAAAATCAGCATAGAAGGGACATACCTCAATGTAATAAAAACCATGTATGACAAACCCACAGCCAACATAATACTGAATGGCAAAAAGTTGAAAGCATTCCCTCTGAGAACTGGAACAAGACAAGGATGCCCACTTTCACCACTTCTATTCAACGTAGTACTGGAAGTCCTAGCCAGAGTGATCAGAGAAGAGAAAGAAATAAAGGGCATCCAAACCAGTAAAGAGGAAGTCAAACTGTTGCTGTTTGCTGATGATATGATTGCATACCTAGGAAACCCTAAGACAACTCCAAAAAGCTCCCAGAACTGATAAATGAATTCAGTAAAGTTTCAGGATACAAAATTAATGTACATGAATCAGCAGCTCTGCTATATATCAACAGAGACCAAGCTGAGAATCAAATCAAGAACTCAACCCCTTTTACAATAGGTGCAAAGAATAAAATAAAATAAAATAAATAAAATAAAATACTTAGGAGTATATCTAGCCAAGGAGGTGAAAGACCTCTACAAGGAAAACAATGAAACACTGCTGAAAGAAATCATAGACAAAACAAACAAATGGAAACACATCCCATGCTCACAGATAGGTAGAACCAATACTGTGAAAATGACCATACCACCAAAAGCAATCTACAAATCAATGCAATTCCCTTCAAAATGCCACCAGTGTTCTTCACAGAACTAGAAAAAACAATCCTAAGATTCACACGGAACCAAAAAAGAGCCTGCATAGCCAAAGCAAGATTAATCAAAAAGAACAAATCTGGAGATATAACATTACCTGATTTGAAAGTATACTATAAGGCCATAGTCACCAAAACAGCATGGTAGTGGCATAAAAATAGGCACATAGACCAATGGAACAGAATAGGGGCCCAGAAATAAACCCAAACACTTACAGCCAACTGATCTTTGACAAAGCAAACAAAAGCATAAAGTGGGGAAAGGACACCCTATTCAACAAATGGTGCTATGATAATTGGCTAGCCACATGTAGGAGAATGAAACTGGATCCTCATCTCTCACCTTATACAAAAATCAACTCAAGATGGTTCAAGGGCTTAAATCTAAGACCTGAAACTAAAAATTCTAGAAGACAACATTGGAAAAACCCTTAGACATTGGCTTAGGCAAAGACTTCATGACCAAGAACCCAAAAGCAAATGCAACAAAAACAAAGATAAAAAGATAAATTGGTGGGACTTAATTAAACTAAAGAGCTTCTGTACTGCAAAAGGAATAGTCAGGAGAGTAAATAGACAACCTAAAGAGTGGGAGAAAATCTTCACAATCTATACATTCAACAAGCTATACATTCAACAAAGGACTAATATCCAGAATGTACAAGGAGCTCAAACAAATTGGCAAGAAAAAACAATCCCATCAAAAAGTGGGCTAAGGATGTGAATAGACAATTTTCAAAAGAAGATATACAAATGGCCAAGATACATGAAGAAATGCTCAAAATCACTAATGATCAGGAAAATGCAAATCATAACCACAATGTGACACCACCTCACTCCTGCAAGAATGGCCATAATAAAAAAAAGAAAAGATAGTAGATATCGGTGTAGATGTGGTGAAAAGGGAACACTTCTACATTGCTGATGAGAATGTAAACTAGTACAACCACTATGGAAAACAGTGTGGAGATTTTTTTTTAAAGAACTAAAAGTAGAACTACCATTTCATCCAGCAATCCCACTGCTGGGTATCCACCCAGAGGAAAAGAAGTCATTATACGAAAAAGATTCTCGAACACGCATGTTTATAGCAGCACAATTTGTAACTGCAAAATATGGAACCAGACCAAATGCCCATTAATCAAGAAGTGAATAAAGGAAATGTGGTATGATGTGTGTGTGTGTGTGCGCACACAATGGAATGCTACTAGGCCGTAAAAGGAATAAATTAATGGCATTTGCAGCAACCTGGATGGAACTGGAGACTATTATTCTAAGTGAAGTAACTTACGAATGGAAAACCAAACATTGTGTGTTCTCACTCATAAGTGGTAGCTACACTATGAGGATGCAAAGGCATAACAATGATACAATGGACTTTGGGGACTTAGGGAAAAGGGTCAGTGGGGTGAGAGATAAAAGACTACAAACTGGGTTCAGTGTATACTACCATGGTGATGGGTACACCAAAATCTCACGAATCACCACTAAAGAACTTACTCATGTAATCAAATACCACCTGTTCCCCAAAAACCTATGGAAATAAAAAATCTAAAAATAAAAAATTAGAGACAAAAAAGACAGTATAAATATAATTCTAATAATAATAATAACAACAATAAGCTGTGGGAGAACTGACTCTCTTATCTGAGGTGCTCTGAGGGAACTTTCATTTGGTATTGAGTATGTTTACAGGGTACCATTGATCCCCATCAGTCAACAGGTGCAAGCAAAACAGATTAAAGGCAAATCTCCTCCCTGTGTGTGTGCATGAGTTTTTGTGTGCTTATAGCACATTTCTCAAAGTCATCCTTATACTCTCTGTTTAGGGGGAAGGAAGACCCACTGCATGGCATCAGCTGCATCATTGGTTTGCAAGGAGAGCTCCACCCCCTCATTTAAATGGATCTGTGCCAGGTTCTTCTTGGTCACAGTTTCTGCCCACCTGCCTCCCCAGCTAGCATCCCTTGGCCAATGGAGTCCCATGGTCTGGGTCTTCTAATTCCATACTCTTGTATTTGATGTCACATTGCCTATGTTGCCTCAATCTTTTTACGCTTAACTCAGTTCTGAAACCTTGTGCCTAGAGACTTCCAGCACTCCACCTCTCTGGATCTGAAACCCTGCCTTACTTCTGGCAGTAGTACCCTCGCCTTCCCCACCTATCCCCAAACTGGCATGCATCCTATGGTCAAGACTGATGACAGCCTTCCCTGATATTAAGACTTTCCAGAACTGCCTGCCTGCCAGGAAGCCTGCCTGCCTTCTGGCACATTCTTTTCCCCAAGCCACAGTCCTCACTGCATGAGTTGCACCACTCATTGCCTGTTGCCCATTGGCTTGGCTTGGCCTTTGGAGTGTGTATACAACATATTTTGAAAAGCAGCACTTCAGAATCCAGGAAAAGAGATAGTTTGTGCCAGCTCCACCAGCAAGCTCCTCAGAAAATGACACCTAAGAAATATGAACACATCGGGAAAAAAGACTCATTCAGCCTGAAGAAAGGAATAAAAAAGAGATGGGCAACAGGAGATTCTCTTATCTGGGACCTTCGTTCCTGTTTGTTCTTTGGAATAGAGACCAGGCTTCCTTCAGCTGGGGCTTATCGAGCACCAGGCAAAGTAATAGGAACCAAGAGCAGAGACGACTGAGACATCTCTCCAGAGATGGCAGAGGGACAAGGAAGACGAACTTAGAGATGGCGCTGAGTGGGCCACTGTGTTAGGAGAGGTTCCACAGGAGGCAGCTTGTGCGGGTGGGAAGGAAAGATGAAAGAGGTACTCTTGAATTTGGAAGTTAGATAGATGGCCAGCCTTTAGCAGGTGAGTGAGGCACACTGACCAGACTGATGGTGTGTAAAAATGACTATTGCATGTAGGAAAGAGTCTGGACTTGGAATCACTAGGGTGAGGCTTGACTTCCAGCCCTGTCACTTGTTTTCCCTACAACCTTAGGCAGACCTCTCAGCCTGTTAGAGCCTCAGTTCCTTGAGAATAAACAAGAATTAAGTAAAACCTGCCCTGGCAGCTGCTTCACAAGGTGGTAGTAAGAGCATTGCGAATGAGAAATTGCTGTTAAATGGGAGGTTGCCTGCCTTCCCTGTCATCCCTGAACAGTGCCCCAGCACACACTAGGGTGACTGAATCATCCTGCTTTGTCACTGGTTTCAGTAGTGACAGTCTCAGACCCCAGGAACCTCCTGAGTCCCAGACAAATGAGGACAATTGGTTAGTCTGGCACATGTTCTGACCAGAGGAGCTGTGAGGCCCCTGCTGGCCTGTATATCTTTTTTTAAAACATTTTCTAAGGTGTACAATGCAGCGGTTTTTAGTATATTCACAAGGTTGTGTAACCATCACAAGTATCTGGTCCCATACATTCTCATCAACCCAAAAAGAAATTATTAGCAGTCAATCCCAACTCTCTTTTCGCCACTCCCTGACAACCACTAATCCAATTTCTATCCCTATGGATTTACTTATGCTGAATTCTTACTCTAGTTTGAAAAGAAACTGACATCTGAAAACCTTGAATTGTGCCTCTTCTTTATCTCTGAGGTTGCTGATAAGTGAGGGTATTTTTTATGAACACCTTTCCCAAGCATCACCAGCCTCAATCCATCTCTTCACCTCCCTCAGGAATGGGTATGGCCACAGATGCGCCAGCGCACTTCTTCCCACACACCCTGGTGTGAGGACGCCAACAAGTGGTGGTACATTGTAGCCAGCCAGGTCCAATTCATTTATTAGGATACTTCGCTTCTTTGTGTTACATTCACAGCAATGGACATGAATCAATTGTTAATAGGGAAAGTTTAATATTATTGCATAAGAAATATGGCTGTGCCACTCAGTAGGGAATCAATTTTCCAATCATGATGGAGAAGTTGGGAGATGAGATAAGACTGTAAACGATGCCTCTTTGATCGCCACTGTGAACAATACTGATCTTTCCAAAGGAGCTGAAGAATGTGGTAGCTGGAGGGGAGTAGAGATGCCAAGCACTCAGGCCAGAGAAAGTGAGAGGTTTCTGGATCAGAAGCCAACTTTCAAATGACTAAATCTTTCAGCCAGCATTCTCAAAAGCAAATTGGAGGAAAGCAAAATAGAATGAACCAAAGCCTTTTGTGGGATCCTTTGATAAAGGTTTGGTAATTAAAGTCGGCACTATGAGCAATGCTCAGGCCAGCAAAGCTGCTTCTCCTCCAGCCTTCGCAGCACAATAGATGCCGACGCCCATGCTGCCGCGTGCGCAGGCTCTTAAGTGGCATTAAGTCAAGGCTGCAGAAAACAGAGGAAGCCAAACAGACTAGAGTGGCCACGGACATGTGCTGAAGCAGCTTCCACATTTTTTCTAAACAAGACCTATCTTCCACTTCCTGAAAGGTTGAGGGATGAAAGAGGAAGTGCAGAGAAGGCTGGAGTGCTGAATAATTTTTCAGCAGAAAGAAGAGTTCATCTTTACTAGAAGCAACCCAAGCCAGAGGTTTAGAGAGCTATGAATAAACATCACCTGATTTCAGAGACGCAGGACAGGCACAGAAAAACTGGAGGCCCAGGGGGAGGGACAGTGATCAACACAACCAGGAGCTTAAAACCACTTGTGTAGTCTGGAGCGTATCTCTCTGAAAGTTAATGCCAAACCAGCAGACAGGATCAGGTAGGCAAGCTAAAGGCAGGACATACTGGAAGGAAAACAATCAAGGCTGTTAAACATTTCCCCACAACTGCACGTGAGTCTCCACTGGTAGATTTAGGGAGCCCAGAGCTGCCCCTGAGCTGCTGCAGCTGCAGCTGCTGCTCTTAATTCCGCCCTGCTGCTGTGGCAGGCAACAGATGGCTGCAAGATAAGGGAGGTACCCTTGAATTCGGAAGTTAGATGGCCAGTCTTTAGTGCGTGAGTGAGGTGCACTGACCAGCACTGATGGTTGACATGATATCGACATGTAGGAAAGAGTCTGGACTTGGAATCACAAGGGTGAGGCTCGACTTCCAGCCCTGTCACTTATTTCCCCTACAACCTCAGGCAGACCTCTCAGCCTATTAGAGCCTCAGTTCCTTGTGAATAAACAAGAATTAAGTAAAACCTGCCTGGCAGCTACTTCAGCTACAAGGCTCCTTCAGGGTGCCCACCAATTGTAAATGAGACCATGATGCAGGTAAGTTAAATATGAACTGACAGTAGGCCCACTGTAAATGTGTGTGTTTAGTATGATCCTTAATGTACGGATAATACATCTCAACAGCATCACATGACAGTGGAGTCACCAATCTCACAACTAGCTTTCAGTCCCGGGTTACTGAGAACCTAGTTAAACTTTGGGAGGCCGAGGTGGGCAGATCACGAGGTCAAGAGATCGAGACCATTCTGGCCAACATGGTGAAACCTCGTCTCTCCTTAAAATACAAAAAATTAGCTGGGCATGGTCGTGTGTGCCTTAGTCCCAGCTACTCAGGAGGCTGAGGCAGGAGAATCACTTGAACCTGGGAGGTGGAGGTTGCAGTGAGCTGAGATCATGCCACAGCACTCCAGCCTGGCGACAAAAGGAGACTCTGTTTAAAAAAAAAAAAAAAAAAAACGGGACATTCACACATTCACTTTGCTTCTACTTGTCTTTACACGGCCTGTCTTCTGTAGCATCTCTCCAAGCCAGGATTTAATTTTGGCAAGTCCAATTCATCATTTAATGCCCTTCGTTTACTTTATTGATGAAGAGATTGTAGGAACAGAGCATAAGATCTTTTATGGGCTTGTGAAAGTGAACATATTATATTTTAGAGTTTATGGGCTTCAGGCTACATAAATGTATTATCAGTTCAATACTGACTCGACCAGCAACAGCCAACCGGACACACCAGATCCCAGAAGGAAGAACTAGTCGTTGAATAGATGATAGAGAAACCAGATGTAAAAGATTTGTGGAAACTAAAGAGGTAGGACCAGCCATGCAGGAGCACTGCTGTGTAATTCTGGCAATAGGAAAACCTTGGGTCAGGACGGGCCCTCGCCTCACCTGGGAGTTTTCTATGACTGTTGCTGGGGTGGGAGCCAATGGCACCTCCGCCTCCGCTTGTGATGAGAGACTTAAGTAGAGGTGGAGTTTCTGGCAGGCAACACCAGCAATAAGTGACCTGGGGCTCCCACCCCAGACTTGTTGCAATGCTGAGATCATACATGTCCTTAGGCAGGGCCACACCAACTCACAGGTAACACACCAACGACTCTAGACTTTGAAGGGCTGCCCAGGAGGTGAGGCCTCTGTGGCCATCACTGGTTCCCTTTCTCCCACAGATAACCATCTTCACTGAATTCTGCCCAGTGCCTAATGTTTAACCCTCTGATTTCCTCATGTGCCCACTTTCTACTATTTTATCACAAAATAGCTGAAGATCAGTGACAAAGACGGCCTCTGTAACCAAACTTTAGTTAGACTCCCCTGAGCCCTTTCCTCTACTAGGCCTCACCTTGGTTTTCTGTGTGCCCTTGGTGAGCTCAGTGCTAGCAAGAATCCTGCTAAGTCATCTCCCACCGTTGATATCTGATCAAGTTCCTCCCCGCCCCCATCCTTGAGGTCTAAGTTCTCTCCCTGTCTTTAGCAAGAATCTTCCTACCCTTGGTGTCTCCTCTTAGTAACTGTCCATCCACTGACCCCTCATTCTGCCCATTGGCCATAAGTCCTAAGCTGTCTGCTGTATTAGGAGTTTAGCGCAATCTCTCTCTCCTATTGCAACAGAGTTGACTGGTATTACAATAGTCTTGAACAAAGTCTTTCTTACTATCTTTTTTCTTACTGTTTTAACAAGTGTCCAGTGAATAATTTTTCTTCTACGGTAGTTCCCATCATATTCTTTCCTAAAATTGCTCCTTCTTTATCAAAGGCAGGAGGTAGCCCTGTAGCCACTTGTCTACCATTTATTTAGATACCTTAATGACCACCACACTTCACACAGATAATCTAATGACCACCACGCTTCACAAAGATCTTCTTCCTCAAAATTTTCAGTTTCTCTCTTCTGCCTAAAGATCTGATGGTTTTGCTGATTAATGTAAATGGTAATAAACACCATGAGCATTTCATTTGAAAGTTAAGTGGAGAAGCCAATTGTGCATTATGTATCTGAAATTACTTTCATTGGAATGCCTCGGAATGAAATTATCAGGCTTTTCTTTAATTAATTTGGTACAGAAGTTTATTGTGAGGAGCTTCAGGAATAATGCCAAGACTCTGATAAGAGAGTTGAACTGCTGGCATTCAAGTGTTTGAAAGCCTGGGTTTTACAGTTGGGAGAAATCCCTCCCACCCGCCCATTACCTGGAAACTCACAAATGGTCTTCACAGCAGAAGAAAGTCAGATGGACGGCCCAACAATGCTCCTTCAGCTTGCCCATCAATTGTAAATGAGACCATTATGCAGGTAAGTTGAATATGAATGGCAGTGGGCTTTGTCAGCCTACTAAAGCACTCCGAAATTTCAGAAAGGAAAATGAATAAATAAAATGAAATAGACTCAACAAAGTGAAAGTTTCATTCTTAAGTAAAAAAAACATACCTGGGATCTGATAATACAATTTCTTTTTAAAAGTAAAATATTTTCACCTCTTAGCAGTGAAAAAATGAATCACTCTGACAACCCTAATTCTGCTTTCCTGAACTCAGCCAGCCCTTCCCACAGGACAGCACATGGAAGTGGCACCTGGCCAGGGTGGTGGGATGGGGCATAGGTGTCTGCCACAACTTTAGCCCAGGGTTGAACTCTCTTTAAAGATGCTTTGCAATTTTCAAGATTTTCCTCGAAATATATTTTCCATTCTAGGGAATATTTTTTTTGAGACAGAGTTTCGCTCTGTCACCCAGGCTGGAGTGCAGTGGCGCAATCTCGGCTCACTGCAAGCTCCACCTCCCAGGTTCACGCCATTCTCCTGCCTCAGCCTCCCGAGTAGCTGGGACTACAGGTGCCTGCCACCACGCCCGGCTAATTTTTTGTACTTTTAGTAGAGATGGGGTTTCACCATGTTAGCCAGGATGGTCTCGATCTCCTGACCTCATGATCCGCCCACCTCAGTCTCCCAAAGTGCTAGGATTACAGGCGTCAGCCACCGCACCTGGCCAGGAATTTTTTATAATACCTCCAAGAAAGGTATTTTGTTATGCACTATGCGTTAAAAATATTTTTTCTATGTTTTACAAAGTTAGCGTTTGTTCCATTTTGTAAGTCACTTCCATTAACATCAAATTACTAAAAAGTCTTCAAATAAAGTTTGACTCTAACTCTGAGCTGAATTTGCTGGAAATGAGGAACTTTGGAATGTTAGATCTGTGAGAAACTTTAGAAAAAATCTACTTTAGTCCCCCAGTATCCAAGGGGGGTACATTCTAAGGTCCCCAGTGGATACCTATATACACTGTTACATATCTATGATAAAGTTTGATTTGTAATTTAGGCATAGTAAGAGATTAACCATAATAATTAATAATAAAATAGAACAATTATAACAATATGCCAACATCACTACTTTTGTGCTTTGGGGCCACTATTAAGTAAAATAAGGGTTCCTTAAAGAGAAATTCCCAATTTTAGT
Organism: Mandrillus leucophaeus; assembly: GCF_000951045.1. NCBI lineage: Eukaryota > Metazoa > Chordata > Mammalia > Primates > Cercopithecidae > Mandrillus > Mandrillus leucophaeus. Next base: position 4,303,946 of record NW_012110252.1, read on the forward strand.
CAGTTGGAGATAGGATTTGAGATGTATTTTCTGTTCTCTTTAGCTGCAGCATCTAATTAAAGCCTTCTTCCCTGGCAATACTTGTTGTCTCAGTGATTGGCTTTCTGTGCAGTGAGCAGCAGGACCTAGACCAAACCCCTGGCATTTTGCTAACAGATCATGCTTCCCTGATCAGGAGTGCATTGCTCATGACTTGGCTGTTGAGGGACAGGAGAGTCTTAGAAGCCCTCCTAAGCAGCTAGCTGCCTGTTTCTTTATAACCAGAGGTGGATTTTTGTGTGTCTTTCTTTGGTCACACTGTTGCCAGCCCCGACTGTATTCCTGATTGTCTAGGAAGAACAGCCTTTGAAATATGACATCTGCATCCAGATCAGTGAGTGTCTTTTGTGGGCCCAGTCAGTGGGATCTGCTCTTCTCAATTTGGGAAAATTTAAAGGAATTTCTGTTTGCAGGTTGAACAAGCCCAACTAACTGAGAGAGGGAAGCACTCTGACCATTTCGGTCTGGACACTCTTGGGGGCTTGTTAGTAATTGTTTGTGTGTGTACCCAGACAAATGAGCATCTTTTGTGGACACCAGAGAGCAGGATCAGTTCCTCTTGACTTGGGGAATGTTGAAGGAATTTCTGTTTGTAGATTGAACAAGCCCAACCAATTGTGAAAGTGAAGCACACCAACTATAGTTCAGATACTCTTGGGGCTTGTTAGTCACTACTTTGGTTAGATTATATTTTGATAATTCTTTTCTGTGTGTGTTGATATAGTCATGGGAAATTGGAATTTGATCCTAGAATGCAGTTGACTTGGGCGTGTTCTTCAAAATTGGTCTGCATATAGTTATAAACCAAAAGAACAAAGAACAATGCTATCCTTTTGTAATGCGATTTGTCCCAGCGTTCTCTGGAGTCTGGGGAGGCTTGGACTCCATGAATCTTTGAATTGTAGTGCTATCTTACAACTGGATTCATTTGACTGTTGAATGGGAAAACAGGATGGAGTTCCATGTATGCAGGCTTTCACACTTCTGTTCTAACCCTAGTCGGGCCCAGTTAGTATGTAACATTCTTCTGTGGTATGCTTGGCCCCAGTGTTCTTTGGAGTTTGGGGAGGTTTGTCCTCTAAAATAGAACTACCATTGCTTTACCCAAAATTTTGGTCACAGCCCTCATTGGATTACCTATTGAGGCAAACAGTTTAGCCATGTGAACATGTTTTTAAACTGACAAATTTATGTTGTTATCTCATGGCTAGAGTTTCAAGGTAAAAGCCATTGGATCTTTGTTTATGTGTGTGCATATATGTCTAGATGTGTTTATGTGGATGTACATTTATTATATATTGTGTCTACAGAGTACCAAATTGGCTTGTAAGCAAAAGAGCACCCATAAGTTAGTAAGTCTAAGCATTTTTCAAGTTCACATGACTTTAGTAAATATTTAATAAACAAGCTGGCTTTAAGATTATGGGTAAAATAAAAATAGAAATGTCTTTGGAGTTGGCAGCATACATTTTTTGTCCAGGTTTTATATTTGTCTGTGCTACATATTTAAATATGTCAGGGCTTGGCACAAAAGGTTATAAGACTATAAAACCAATCAAAAACAAAATGATCTTTGAGTGACTTTTTTGATAAATAAGACTAAAGTTTTTGGTTTTATGAAAACAGCTGAATCTTCTGAGTTATTGATGAAAATACCCATATATTTAACTTTAAGCTTCTTACTTAGGTGAACACCTAATATGCACAGGTTATAAAAAATAGTTGACAAGGAAATAATGACTAGTTTTGTCTAATATCTCAGTTCTCCTAATCTAGATAAATTGCTAAAAATGAATAAAATATAAAGGAGGTAAATGCTGTAGGTGAACTTTTTGTGTAATTTTAAATCTTGAAATCATTTGGATGGTCATTAAATGTCTGGGTAATTTCTAATTAAGAAGGAGTTATGAAATGGGGAAACATGTTTTTAAAAATTATGGAATGTTCTTATCTAGAAGATGCTGATATTGGGCCGGGCGCGGTGGCTCAAGCCTGTAATCCCAGCACTTTGGGAGGCCGAGACAGGTGGATCACGAAGTCAGGAGATCGAGACCATCCTGGCTAACACGGTGAAACCCCGTCTCTACTAAAAAATACAAAAAACTAGCCGGGCGAGGTGGCGGGCGCCTGTAGTCCCAGCTACTCGGGAGGCTGAGCCAGGAGAATGGCGTAAACCCGGGAGGCGGAGCTTGCAGTGAGCTGAGATCCGGCCACTGCACTCCAGTCCGGGCGACAGAGCAAGACTTCAAAAAAAAAAAAAAAAAAAAAAAAAAAAAAAAAAAAAAAAAAAAGATGCTGATATCTGATATCTGATAGAAGTTCAATATTTCTTGCTTCCTAGGTTTTTCACTAAAATGTAAGGTTGCTAAAGAATAAGAATTCTAATTAATATGTAATTTTGTATATAAAATGTGACAAAGAAGATGTGTCCCTATTGAGAAAAAAATTTGTCTAAATTAAAAAGTTACCTAAAGGTTGATTCACATTATGGACTTGAAAAGGTGATTTATAAAATAAAGAAGAAAGGAACCAGTAAGTAGGGGAGAGGAATATGAAAAAGTTATGATATCATAGGAGAAGCAATCACACTACAGATGGTCTTTCTTTGCTTTTTGGTAACTGGCCTAAGAAACAGATTCTACATGTTATTGAGATAATTCCTATGTCATTGTTATGAGGTTTTTGAAAACTGAAATTAAAAGGAATGAAGGGCCAGTCCTAGTAGCTCATGCCCGTAATCCCAGCACTTTGGGAGACTGAGATGGGAGGATCACTTGAGCCTAGGAGTTTAAGACCAGCCTGGGCAACATAGGGAGGTCCCATCTCTACCAAAAGAAAAAATTTAGCAAGGTATGTGGCATTTGCCTGTAGTCCTAGTTATTTGGGAGGCTGAGGTGGGAGGACTGCTTGAACTCAGGAGGTCAAGGCTTACAACAGGCCATGATTGCACCACTGCACTCTGACCTAGGGAACAGAGCAAAAGCCTGTCTCAATAAAATAAATAACATTAAAATATAAATAAATTAAGGTTTTTACATCCATGTAACTTTCTGTATTGCTTTTTAAAGTCCTTGGCTGTCAAGTTACAGACCTTTAATTCCTGGGTCTGAAAAAGTCACCGACTCCTGCTAAATCTCAAACATTGACACCAGTCAAAGCCTTGTCTTCGGAGCTGGCAGAAGGCAACAATCAAAATGAGTTGCTTTCACGAGACACAGAGCTATATATTAAAACTATTCAATCCTTCCAGGCCTAGGGACTATCAAGGATGAGGTGAGTGCATGAGATTTTAAGGGCTGATTTTGAGAGATAAGATTAGTTCAGAGTTTTTCTACAAATTAAACATTAATATCAAAAGCACACTGATGCAAGGCCAGCATCTGGGCTGCTGTGTCAGAATAACAAGGTTTTCTTGGAGCATTGATCTACTTTTTAATAGAAAATTGTAAAAGGTTATAAAGGATTTATGGAAATATTATCTTTTGGTCAAACTGATTAAAATTAAATAGTTTTATTCATAAGCTTCTATTAAAATTAGCTTTAACATTAATAGTACACTATACGAATGTTAAAATTTGGTTTTCTCTTTTGAACAAAATTTTCATGTAATATTCATAAGAGATAATGAAAGATTGTTGTCTACCTTTTGAGTAAACTGCAGACAAAGGAGAGAGAGAGATTTAGTTGACCTCATGCTGCCTTTATTAGGTTTTATTGTTTGGGAACCTGAGTCTCCACTCTACCAAAGAATAAAGGTTATCATTTTTTGAAATCTTTGAATTATCATTTTGGCTAGATGAATGACCTGTGATCCTATTTGGGAATATCAAGTGTTTCAGACCTTTGATATTTGACAAATTTGCAAAGCAAAAATCTCAAGTTCTAAATTCAGTTTTGTATTTTTTTTTTTAACCTCAAACTAACTTTTTAGATATTAAGTTTCCCCAAAGTCCAAGAGAGACATTTAAGCTTATTTGATATGTTAAAATTATACAGAAAACATTGTCAAATATGAAGTTATGTTTAACTTTCTCTGGGTTATATTTATATAAATATGTTATTAATGTGTTCCAAAGTTGTATGAGATTCCTAAAATTCTTACATGTCTTAGTATATGTTATCAGTAGTAGTAATAATGATTATTATGCTAAATTGTTGTATGACACAGAAATAGCCAAATTTCTTTGTCAACTGTGTTTTTAACTAGAGCTCCTAAGACTTTTGTCATCCACAATTATTGCTTCATTTTGATTCTTCCCAAAAAGCAGCTTATCATCAGCTACAGTCTAAAACTTACTTCTTCTTCTTAGAAATTTTCTTACACATATCAGAGTCAAGCTGATCTAGACTTCTGAATACCTACACCATCTCTGGATTAGGAAATTACCAAAGAATTCGCTACAGTCACTGTATCTCTACCGACGAAAGAAGAATGTGTAAACCTTGGCAGTGTAATCATAGTAGGGTCATTGATGGTTCCCGGATGATTATTGTAATGGGTTGAATAGTGTCCCTCCAAAATTTGTGTCCACCCAGAACTTCAAGATGTGACCTTATTTGGAAATAGGATCATTTTAGGTGAGCCCTCAATCTGATAACTGACTCCTTATAAGAAGAAGAAGGACATGCAGAGATGCAGAGAGTGGAACACCACGTGCTGTGAGGGAGGAAATTGCAGTGATGCAGCCACAAGCCAAGCCACGCCAAGCATTGCCAGCAACCACCAAAAGTGGGGTGAAAGGCATGTTATTCTCTGTCAGAACCTCCAAAAAGGACCAGCTCAGCTAACGCTTTGATTTTGGACTTCTAGCCTCAAAAAACCATGAGAGAATAAATGTCTTGGTTTTTTGTTTTTGATGTTGTTTTGAGACAAAGTCTCGCTCTGTCACCCAGGCTGGATTGCAGTGGCGCAATCTCGGCTCACTGTAACCTCCACCTTCTGGGTTCAAGTGATTCTCCGGCCTCAGCCTCCCAAGTAACTGGGATTACAGGTGCCTGCCACCATGCTCGGCTAATTTTTGTGTTTTTAGTAGAGACGGGGTTTCACCATGTTGGCCAGGCTGGTCTAGAAATCCTGACCTCAGGTGATCCACCCACCTTGGCCTCCCAAAGTGCTGGGATTGCAGACGTGAGCCACTGCACCCGACCTGTTTTCGTTTTTTTTTTAAAAAAACAACTTACTTCTTTAGGGGATTCTAAAAAGACTCTTGAATATAGATTTCTGATAACTTTGGTGATTATGCCATTGGACTAAAAAAAGAAACAGCCAGGACTATAATTACAAAGCTGTTTTTGTTCATTAATATTGTCAAGCCAATATGAAGCAAAACAAGAGTTAATTGCATGCACTGAACTATTAGAGGACGAAATAATCTTTGTGACTTTTTTCTTTCAAACATTGCTAATTCTTTTTGTTTTTCAGAGTCAAGAAAAATTCTTTTTTTTAAAGCTATTTTAGCCTTGTAAACAAAACCTGATGCATATTTCTCTATCTCTGCTTGAATTCTCCAGAATTCAGAAACTATTTCTAAATATTCTTAATCTGTGGCAATATAGCTATTTGGCTGATTTCAGTAAGAATCTGTTTTCTTTTATTATAACGAGACACAGTTGGAGGCACATGGTGTTTGGACAAGCTGGGCGCCAGCCAGGTACTCCTGAGTACTTCCATTTACAGGGGTAACGTTTTCATTCCTCATCATCATCCCACATCGCCCCCTCTTCAACATGAAGCAGCAAAAAGAAATGACCAGCAGATTCCCCATGACTGAGGAATTGATAAATAGAAAGTGGGGATTAAAACTGCCTCATACTGTCTCATGGAAATAATTTTTACAGTTTTTTGAATAAACATAGGAATTGATTCTCCCTGGTCTTAACACTTCAAACTTACATTTGTCTCATCTGAGTTCCTTCCTCAGGAGATGAACTGAAACTCATCAGATCACTGCATCCAGACAATGAGACATCAGACCCTTCATCCATCATAACTGCTTCCTTACTCCTCCCTAATTCCTGTTTTCCCTCCTTCTCCACTATACAAACCTCCCAATTTTAGTCATCAGAGAGATGGATTTGAGACTCATTCCTGTTCTTCTCGGCTGCAGCACCTGATTAAAGCCTTCTTCCCAGAGGACACTCATTTCAGTGACTGGTTTTCTGTGTGGTGAGCAACAGGACCCAGATCAAATCCCTGGTGTTTTGTAACAAGATTTCAGAACAGCACTCAATTTAAAACTTATGAAATGTTTATTTCTGGAGTTTTTCACATAATATTTTCAGACCACCATTGCCCGCGGGTAACTGAAACCATGGAAAATGAGACCACAGATAAAGGCAGACTACTTTAGTCAGGGGTTCTCTCAAGTTTCTAGCTGAGACCACTGTCTTCCAGTGAAGGCTAATGTGAACAACGACTAATCCTAACAAATAACCCTCCGGGCAAAGCTGGAATCTGGGTTGGAGGCTGGAGAGGGGACGTCCTTTCCCTCTCTCCTCCCTCTTCCCTTTTTCTCTCTACCAGAGATAGATTGGCACCAGAGAAATAAGTTGTGTAGGAGGCCAGAATGCGCCACCCCATATTATGTCTCTTTGGCAAAAGAATTATTTTAATCTGATTATTTCAAGCAACTGCAGACACAAGAGAAGTTCTGAAAACTGAGTACAAGTTACACTTTTGTAAGAGAAATTCATTTCCACAAATGAAATCTTCATTTTAAGGGTGTCTCCCTCTCTGTACCAGGAAAAGAAAGAGGACTAAATCACTAGAGACACACATAATGGCAAAGGCACTGACTTAAATCTACATGACAAACCTTAACCTGTTTACTGTTCTCCGCTGTATACCTCTCCATGGTTAGCCTTCCCCAGACCAATCCTCCTCAGTTTTCAGTAGATAGTAGTATTCAAGCCTGAATTCAAAGTCATCTCTTTTAGATATCCTCATTTCTCTGGGTATCTCCCGTGTATGTTTGAAGTATACATGTTAATAAACTTCTATTTGTTTTTCTCTTGCTAATCTGTCTTTTGTTACAGGGATCTGTCCAAATAATAACTCACAGGGGTAAAGAAAAAATTACTTTTCCTTCCCTAAAGTTCCAAACCATTGATTTAGCCTGGAGAAGATAGGAAATATTTTAGGCTGTGAAATTAAATAATTCAGATTTACAGCTGTTGGGACTTTAAGTTATCCTGAGTCTTGAATGTGCCTATAAAACCTGAGTCACGCAACATCCAGCTGCAAATTCTGCCTTTTGTTTCTGTAAATAATTAAAAAGACCAAGCAGTACCGGAGATAAGACCCCCTCAGATTACTGCCCCTTCTCAAAATTAATAAAGTTTAATCTCTATTGGAATGGGGCAATCTGTAAACAATCAAATTTCTATGGCATGTATACCTGACCTTATATGGAAAATGTTGTAATCCTGCTAGAATTTCTCTCTTTGCCTATATAATTGAAACTTTAGCTTCCCCACTTATCAAATGCTAACTCTATTTGTCTGGAGTCAGTGCTTTTGTGGGTGGCCATTCCCAAGCTTTGTGCTCAAATAAACTCTATACTTAATCATCTTTTCTGAATCTCATTATTTAAAATTAACACTCCAGCAACTTCTGACTATGGTAGTCTGCCTTTATCTGTAGTTTCACTTTCTATGGTTTTAGTTATCCACAGTCAATGATGGTCAGAAAATAGTAAATGAAAAATTACAGAAATTAACAATGCATATATTTTAAATTACATGCAGTTCTGAAATCGTGATGAAATCTTGTCACCAAAACACCAAGAGTGTGGTCTAGATCCTGTTGCTTGCCACACAGAATGCCAATCACTGAGATGAATGTTGCCAGGGAAGAAGGTTTTAATCAGGTGCTGCAGCCAAGAAATCCTTTTGTGGACCTTCAGTGATCCCTGTCACTTCACCGACAGATGGAGCACTGGTACTATCAGAGGCATTCAAACCAGAGCAACTCTACCTGGAATAGGAGTGGGGTAAAATGAGGCTGTGATGTGCTAGGCTGCATTCCCAGGTGGTTAGGCATTCTTAGTCACAGGATGAGACAGGAGGTTGGCACAAGATACAGGTCACCAAGACCTTGCTGATAAAACAGGATGCAGTAAAGAAGCCAGTCAAAACCTGTCAAAACCAAGATGGTGACTAAAGTGACCTCTGGTCAGCCTCACTGCTCATTATACACTAATTATAATATATTAGCATGCTAAAAAACTCCCACCAGTGCCATGACAGTTTACAAATGCCATGGTCATGTCTGCAAGTTACCCCTTATAGTCTAAGAAGAGGAAGAACCCTCAGTTCCAGGAGCTCCCTGCTCTTTGCCTGGAAAACTCATGAATAAATCACCCTTTGTTTAGAATATAATCAAGACATAACCATAAAAATAGCCAACCAGAAGCCCTCGGGGCCGCTCTACGGAGCAGCCATTCTTTTGTTTCTTTACTTCTCTAATAAACTCCCTTTCACTTTACTCTGTGGACTCACCCCGAATTCTTTCTTGCATGAGATCTAGGAACCCTCTCTTGGGGTCTGGATCAGGACTCCTTTCTAGTAGCAGCACCAACACAAATGATTTTCATTCACCCAATTTCACAAGAGTCAATGGAGATCTCTGGTAAGGCCCCTCTCAGTCCAAATCATCCCAGGCTCGGTTGCAGATGCAGAATATTTGAGCTACACACATTCCTAACTCAACAGAGTTGGAATTGAAGCCCTACCTCAAGGCAGGAGTTTCATTTGTTATTCTCTAGAGATTCTGCTAATCATGAATTTGTGAGTTTTACTTTTCTCTGAGGTTAAGGGGTTGTTTTGGAATTATTCATTAGAGATTTTGATTTTCAACTTTTTCTCTCATTCAAAATTTTAGTCGGGGGTAAAGAGTTCTCCCTGCAAAGAGGAAGTGGATCTTTGTGGCTTAAGCAAAAAAAAAATAAAAATAAATAAAAAGTGTAATTTTAAAAGCTGGCCAGATTCTGAAACTTGGCTCAATTGATAAATCTATACTTTCTTCTTGAGTGACCAACATAAGAAGAGGACAAAATAAGATGCTGTTCCACCTAAACAAAAGGCACCTTAGGTGGCTAAGGTCTTGTAGGAATGTTGGAGATAATCACTTACAATGTGAACCGTCTCATGGAAGTCTTTTAAGAAGAACATGTAGGGAGCCTTGCTTAACCCAGTGGAAACTCATAAAGGCTAGTCATCTAATGCCTTAAGCACCAAGTTTCTTGGAACCACCAAGACACGTAAAAGGTAAGAACCCACTCAGGGTTGACACCTTGAGGAGCTATTCATATAAGCTGCACACTCCATCCAAAACAAAATCCCATTAGATATTTTTGCTCGTGCAAAAGGAAGATCTAAATTGTGGGCAATTATACTTCTAAAACTGACTCTTCCTCCTTACTAAGAGAATCACCTTTAGAAACACCAACTGGACTTCTGTGTAATACTTACAGCATTGCTTCATGCAAATATTTAGAAAAATGGTCTCACATAACTCCCAGAGACCCCCAAATTACAATGGTCCACATGGAGTACCTTTGAAATACCTAGCCTAGTTTATCAGTACAGTCAATTAGAAAAAGCCAGCTCTAAAATAAAACAAAATAACTATGGATGGTACCTATTTTCAGTGGTGTTAGAAGTTTCTAGAGAGGTTCTAATAGTCATTTCTTTGCAAGTGGAAAACAAAAGATTGTCTAAAACACTTTCTAAATTGAAAAAGACTGCCAAAAGTTTTCCCCCTTCTTCGTCTTCTTTTCTTTTGCCAGAACTTCCTTGTCCGAACAAACCTCTCTTTCCTCCTCTACCTTCTGCTGTTCCAGCACCATTCTGGAAATACTTTGTGTCTGATAGAGGAGACTGATTATGGTCCAAAGTGGAACTTAAAGGCCTAAAGAATTCCTGTATCCTCTTCAGAACTCCACTGAATTTGCTAAAGAATTTGAAATAAATATTTGAACTTACGACTCTGGCTGGATTTTCTGACATACACCAATTGGTTCACATGTTAATATCAGAAAGAAAAGCCAAGACTGGGTAGCAAAGGTAAACTGCAGGAATAAATGTGAAAAACTTGCATACATTTTCTGAAGCAGATCATGAATGGGCCTGCAGTATTGCCAAGTCTTTACTAGATACTATCCCCTTAGTTTTCAAAACAGTAGTTGATTGGAGTAAAATAAAACAATGCCAACAACATTTTGATGAGCCTATAATGTCATACTATGAGAGACTTGAAAAAGTATTTCAACAATATTCAGACCCATCAGAAGAAAGTTATTCTAATCATCAAAATGATATTCTCCTTAACTCAAAATTTATAAAAGGATTAGATGAAAAACTGGCAATTATAATAAAGAGACAATACCTTGGTTGAGCTACCTCTCAAACTCATGGTCTAGTCAATTTTGCTGACCAAATATTATATACTCTAACTGATATGGACAGGAGACAGGAAAATACAGCGTAGAAGAGGGTGGTTCCCTGGCAAAGATCCCACCCTCAAACTTGGAAACCCACGACCCAAAATGAGAACAGGTATTCCTGTTTTTGCACCCAAAAGTTGCCTTTTGGCCTGCCACACCCCCTACCCTGTACCCACATAAACCCCCAAACCTCAGGCTCCATGAGCAGATGAGCAGATGAGGAGATGAACAGAAAAACAGATGAATGGCAGAACGGTGCAGCAGAGAGAAGAGAAGGAATATCTAAACACTGAGAGGAGTTCGACTGGGGACAGTCAGAGAGGAGATCGGCCGCTGGACAGCCAAACTCCAGAGGAAGATCATCTTCCCACTCCGTCTCCCTTCCAGCACCCCATCCATCCTGCTGAGAGCCACCTCCACCACTCAATAAAACCCCTGCATTCATCCTTCAAGTTTGTGTGTGACCTGATTCTTCCTGGATTCTGGACCACAACCCAGGTACCAAGAGGGTACTGAACTTGGTTAACACTGTCCATGGATGACAAAGCTAAGAGAGCGTGCTGTAACACACGTCCACTTGGGCTTCAGGAGCTGTGGGTACCCACCCCTGGATGCTGCTGTGGGGCCAGAGCCCAGGGACACTCACCCAGGCTCCTGCACCTGTCCATCTGCATGCTCTCCCTCCCATAAGGGAGTCTGAGTGCGCATGGAGGCCAGACAGATAAGCCACACGTCCTGCAAGGGGGTTCAAAGAACTGTCCCACTTTCATAACCAAGGAAGAAAGAGAAAAAGAAATTAAACAGAGAGGAAAAAGAAATAAGATCATGAATTTACAATTTAAACAATTGTCCAAAACATTTGTAACCCATCAGCAGCCTAATAAAGCCTAAAACCAACTTAATTCCCTGCTTTGCAATTACCAGAAAAGCCTGGAGGTTTCTTAAAAATTAAAACGAAAACAGCAACGAGCCAGAGAAAAAGAATAGGGATGCTTCGAGGAAGTCAAAGTGGCCATTTCTTTTCTCCTCATTAATACCTTAGGGGAAATTATACCTTGATTCTGGTAGTATGAGGTGTCAGCAATCATGAAAATAAAGTTAGGCTACAATTGAAGCCACTAGTGACGATCTTAAGGAAAAACTTTAGAGACGTTTTAAAGAATTGCAGGATTTCTAAGTATGCACCTCTTTTGGGAATGAAGACACAGAGAGGTGCCCTTTGGAGGCAGACAGCTCTGTTTCCGCCACATTCTACCAGGAAGCCCATATTGGCTTTTATATTAAAGAATCCACAGTGAATGATTTATCCCTGCTTTAGCTCAAGGCTGGGAACACTTCTGCCATTCAGGCTTCTGAGAAGAGGGAGCACCGGGTTCCTTTCATCAATACACAGCCCAGCTCCTCCGGGCCCCTACAGGACTCTCATAAAAGGTTACTTAATTGCCAGGACCCACAGGTAAAGCTGACATCCTGGATGAAGGTTCAAAGGAGGTGAGTGTACCTTTGGCTGGGTAAGCTCAAGGGATATTCTTTCAAAAACTGTCTAGAAATATTCTAAGCCAACAAGAAACCACAGAGTACATTAAATCGTATTGTAACCTGAACGACTGCAGCTGCACAGCTGATAGGTGAGAAATTTTTCTTTGCAAGAAAAGGGAAACCGCTTAAACTAGCTGAAGTGGAAATGTTTGTTTTGTTTTTTTAAATTAGGATCCTTTGTATGCCACAGAACCCAGGAGCAGAATGTCCAGCTGCATTTCAAAGCACTGGAAAACCATAAGGAGCCAGAAAATCCCAATAACTTACTGTCAGCTACGGCTTCAAGAATGCTGCATGACAGACAAGAACAAAATCTCACTAGCACAGACCAAAAAGCCTTTGCTTCTCACACAGCTGCAGGTTGGCTGGGTAGCTCCGATCCTGGCTCACCTGTCTGCTGGTTGACCTCCACCTACGTGCCTACAAAATCCCTTCAGCGGTGTCTCACAGCTTCTCCATGCTTCGCTCCTAATGGCCAGCACGTGTTCCCTTCTTCAGTGATTGCCCGTGCACTAACTACTAAGGCGATGGGAGTGTGAAAGTGCCACTCCTGTGCCTTGAGATGGGATAAACTGTGGGATGAGTCCCACTCCAGAGCGCCCCATGGCATCAGGCTGAGGAGGGGACTTCACTTGAAATCACAGCCCTGCCTGGTTTCTTCGTCCTCTCCACTCCCTCCGGGAAACACTTCCTTAACAGACAATTTACACATGAGCCCCCAATTCCAGGTCTACTTTTGGAGAACCCAGCAGAAGACATGTGGCAGAGGATGAGGATTGTAAACAAAAAAGCCCCATGGAGGAAGGAAAGGAGAAAACCATTTTCAGAGGGAGAAGTCATCTGCAGATTGGGGAACGCCACCTCCAAGGAAAACGGAAACTACATGCTCCACGGAAGCGAAAGGAAAGCTGGTATACCCATGCCTCGCAAGGTGAGCCTTACATACATATTCAGCAGGTTTGGAGGAAATGTATGAATATTCATGAGGGAAGTCAGGCGTGAGTGCAGTGAGTAAACATATATGCAATGTACATTCCATGTTCACTTTGAGGTGAAGTTTTAGCATGAAAGTGAGATGAAAATTGACTCTTTAAGTGAAAAAGTAAACTATAGAGCACAAAGACAATTTGTGCACAGACTCTGTAAGCAGGCCTGAGGTCTGTGACTATCAGGAAAGAAAGGCCAGTTCGCTGTTGTCCAATCTGGAAAGGGCCCCCCGAAACAGTCCCAGGTTCTGCTTCTCACTAACTTTGACTTCCCTGTAGCTGTGCCTTGTGATGTGTAAAACTAGAAAAAGCCCAATTTTCTGGCCAGGTCACCTTGAACCCCCCACCCTTACCAAACCACTTCGTAAATTACTTAGAAGGGAACATTCTGCTTTCCCCTAATATGGCGTTGGTAATATTTTGTTAGCTGTAAGAATTCTGTGTCAAAAATCTGTATATAGAACCTTGGCTCCCAGGCCTGGTGCAGTGGCTCAACCCTGTAATCCCAGTACTTTGAGAGGCCGAGGCGGGTGGATTGCTTGAGCTCAGGAGTTCGAGACTAGCCTGGGCAACATAGCAAAACCTCAACAAAAAATACCAAAATTGGTCAGGTGTGGCAGCATGTGCCTGTGTAGTCCCAGCTACGTGGGAGGCTGAGGTGGGAGATCGCGTGAGCCTGGAAGGTGGAGGTTTTAGTAAGCCAAGATCACACCACTGCACTCCAGCTTGGGTGACAGAGTGAGACACCGTTTCAAAAAAAACGGAAAACAAAACCTTGACTTCCCCACACAGAGTGAGCACAGGACTTCCTAACTGTGCACCTGTACACCCTGGGGGCTGTCCAGGATGGTGAGGGACAGTCATCTGGACACTGCCCCCACCTTTCTGTACCCCTCTCAGCTATATGGGCATCACCGCTGGACTCTGTGGACTCCTCTTTTCCTTTGCTGAGCTATGACTCTCTGAATTCCAGCTTCTCAAGGTTCACCTGGAGATCCTGGCATGGCAGCAATAGGTTTGTCCCACTTTCATCTGACCCTGGGATCCCTGAGCATCTATCTTAAAAGTTGATAAGGACAAATTTAAGAAAAAGTACAAGCTTTAGCTAAGGATGCTTCTCTACCAAAACCTCAAGTGCTGATTGCAACTTTGACACTGACCTTGCAGTGTGGCCTCATAGCAACTGAATCCTTTACTCAACATCTTTAGTCCATAGTCCTAGGAGAGAGTTCTGATTCACTCCCTTTGTGTTAAATACTTGATCTTAGTCCAATCAACTGTGAGTGGGGGTGAGACTGCCAGATTCACATATGACTCCCTGGGTCCACCCATAGGGGCTGGAAGTGAAGCTGAGCCTTTGAGCAGGAGTGTGGGTGGGGAGAATGGCTGGTGTTGCTAGAAAAACCAGTACCAGCTACTGAGGAAGAAATCGTGGCTCCTTTTCAATAGACACTACTCTCCCCTCATGCCAACCCCATCCATATATCCTTCGATACTCAGCTTTGTGCTCCGTCCTGCCAACTGCCTAAGTTCAAGTATCAGCTCCTTCACATACGAGCCAGGCGTCTTCAAGGAAGGTACTTAACAAATTGGGCACCAGCTTCCTTACCTGGAGAACAGCTAGTGACTGTTCCTGCCTCAGAGTCTGCCTGTGAAGTTTACTTCCTGACACATGGTAACACTGGCAGCAGTTGGAGGTGGTGGGAGTAAAGGACAGTCCCAAGTTTGACTCCACCATCCAAGTATGTATTGAGGACATAAGTTCTTTCCATCTTCCACTCAGAAGCTTGACTTTCTTTTTTTGTGTGTGGTTGTTTTTTAAATTTTACTTTAAGTTCCAGGATACATGTGCAGAATGTGCAGGTTTGTTACATAAGTATACATGTGCCATGATGGTTTGCTGCACCCATCAACCCATCATCTAGGTTTTAAGCCCTGTGTGCATTAGGTATTTGTCCTAATCTTCTCCCTCCCCTCTCCCCCGACCCCAGACAGGCCCCAGTGTGTTTTCTTCCCCTCCCTGTGTCCATATGTTCTCATTGTTCAACTCCCACTTATGAGTGAGAACATGCGGTGTTCGGTTTTCTGTTCCTGTGTTAGTTTGCTGAGGATGATGGCTTCCAGCTTCATCCATGTCTGTGCAAAGGACACGATCTCATTCCTTTTCATGGCTACATGGTATTCCATGGTGTATATGTACCACATTTGCATTATGCAGTCTATCATTGATGGGCATTTGGGTTAGTTCCAAGTCTTTGCTATTGTAAATAGTGCTGCAATAAGCATACGTATGCATGTGTCTTTTTAGTAGAATGATTTATAATCCTTTGGGTATATACCCAGTAATGGGATGGCTGGGTCAAATGGTAT
>NW_012110252.1:4319374-4322781 GCF_000951045.1 Mandrillus leucophaeus
CAATAAGCATACGTATGCATGTGTCTTTTTAGTAGAATGATTTATAATCCTTTGGGTATATACCCAGTAATGGGATGGCTGGGTCAAATGGTATTTCTGGTTCTAGATCCTTGAGGAATTGCCACACTGTCTTCCAAAATGGTTGAACTAATTTTCACTCCCATCTACAGTATAAAAGCATTCCTATTTCTCCACAACCTCACCAGCATCTATTGTTTCTTGACTTTTTAATAATTGTCATTCTGACTGGCATGAGATGGTATCTCATTGTGATTTTGATTTGCATTTCTGTAATGATGAGTGATGTTGAGCATTTTTTCATATGTTTTTTGGCTGCAGAGCTTCTTCATTTCTGTCTTAATTTCATTATTTACCCAGGAGTCATTCAGGAGCAGGTTGTTCAATTTCCATGTAGTTGTGTGGTTTTGAGTGAGTTTCTTAATCCTGAGTTCTAATTTGATTGCACTGTGATCTGAGAGACTGTTAGGATTTCCGTTCTTTAGCATTTGCTGAGGAGTGTCTTACTTCCAATTATGTGGTCAATTTTGGAATAAGTGCAATGTGATGCTGAGAAGAATGTATGTTCTTACATTTGGGGTGGGGAGTTCTGTAGATGTCTATTAGGTCCACTTGATCCAGAGCTGTTTTCAAGTCCTGAATATCTTTGTTAATTTTCTGTCTCATTGATCTGTCTAATATTGACAGCAGGGCATTAAAGTCTCCCACTATTATTGTGTGGGAGGTCTTTGTAGGTCTCTAAAAACTTGTCTTTTTAATCTGGGTACTCCTGTATTGGGTGCATATGTATTTAAGATAGTAACCTCTTCTTGTTGAATCGATCCCTTTACCATTATGTAATGCCCTTCTTTGTCTTTTTGGATCTTTGTTGGTTTAAAGTCTGTTTTGTCAGAGACTAGGATTGCAACCCCTAGTTTTGTTTTGTTTTGTTTTGTTTTGTTGCTTTCCATTTGCTTGGTAAATTTTTCTCCATTCCTTTATTTTGAGCCTATGTGTGTCTTTGCATGTGGGATGGGTCTTCCACATACAGCACACCGATGGGTCTTGAAGCAATTGTTGTTGTTTTCTGTTTGTTTGTTTATTTGTTTTTCTTTCAATGGTCAGGTCCCCCTTCTGCAAGGCTGCTGCAGTTTGCTAGGGGTTCACTTTAGGCGCTATTCAACTGGTTCACTCCTGCACTTGGAGAAGTCATTCAAGGAGGCTGAAGAACAGCAAAGAGGGGAATCTTCTCCTTCTTCTGGGATCTCTGACCTTGACAGGCACCAACCTGATGCCAGTAGGATTGCTCCTGTATAGGGTGTCTGACGACCCCTACTGGGGGGTCTCAGTGAATAGGACCTGTTTAATGAAGCATTTTGGCTGTCCCTTGATGTGAAAATCCTCAGTAAAATACTGGCAAACCAAATCCAGCAACATATCAAAAAACTTATCCACCACAATCAAGTCGGCTTCATCCCTGGGATGCGAGCCTAGTTTAACATATGCAAATCAATAAACGTAATCCATCACATAAACAGAACCAAAGACAAAAACCACATGATTATCTCAATAGATGCAGAAAAGGCCTTTGATAAAATTCAACATCCTTAAATGTTAAAAACTCACAATAAACTAGGTATTGATGGAACATACCTAAAAACAGCAAGAGCTATTTATGACAAACCTATAGCCAATGTCATATTGAATAGGCAAAAGCTAGAAGCATTCACTTTGAAAACCAACACAACACAAGAACGTCCTCTCTCACCATACCTATTCGGCATAGTATTAGAAGTCCTGGCCAGGGCAATCAGGCAAGAGAAAGAAATAAAATGTATTCAAATAGGAAGAGAGGAAGTCAAATTGTCTCTGCAGAAGACATGATTCTATATTTAGAAAACCCCATCATCTCAGCTCAAAAATTCCTTAAGCTGAAAAGCAACTTCAGCAAAGTCTCAGGATACAAAATCAACGTGCAAAATTCACAAGCATTCTTATACACCAACAATAGACAAGCAGAGAGCCAAATCATGAATGAACTGCCATTTACAATTGCTACAAAGAGAATAAAATACCTAGGAATACAGTAACAAGGGATGTGAAGGACCTCTCCAAGGAGAACTACAAACCACTGTTTAAGGAAATGAAAGTGGACGCAAACAAATGGAGAAACATTCCATCCTCATAGATAGGAAGACTCAATATTGTGAAAATGGTCACACTTCCCAAAGTAATTTATAGATTCAATACTATTCCCATCAAACTACCATTGACAGTCTTCACAGAATTAGAAAAAAACTACTTTAAAATTCATATGGGAGCAAAAAAGAGTCCATATAGCCAAGACAATCCTCAGCAAAGAGAACAAAACTGGAGGCATCATGCTACCTGACTTCAAACTATATTACAAAGCCACAGTAACCAAAACAGCATGGTACTGGTACCAAAACAGACATATAGACCAATGGAACAGAACAGAAATCTCAGAAATAACACCATACATCTACAACCATCTGATTTTTGACAAACTGGACAAAAACAAGCAATAGGGAAAGATCTCCTATTCAATATATGGTGCTGGGAAAACTGGCTAGCCATATGCAGAAAACTGAAACTGGACCCCTTTTCTTACACTTTATACAAAAATTAACTTAAGATGGATTAAAGGCTTAAATGTAAAACCAACATCATAAAAACCCTAAAAGAAAACCTAGGTAATACCACTCAGGACATAGCCATGGGCAAAGACTTCATGATGAAAATGCCAAAAGCAATTGCAACAGAAGCCAAAATTGACAAATGGGATCTAATTAAACTAAGGAGCTTGACTTTCATCCTTAAACTTATCACCTTGTAATAGCAAAATGGCTGCCAGAGATCCAGGCATCATGACCTCACACAAACTTGCCTAAACCAGGGAGGAAGTGGGGTTAAGAAGAACTCCCCTCACATGTCTCTCTTTTATAATCAAATAGAAGAATTTTCCCCCACAGCATTCCGGGACACAGGACTTACAGTACTAAATCCAAGAAAGTCCCAGGCAAACCTGAGTTGGTCACCTACTTCATGTCAGAATTGGGTCACGTGGCTATGTGTCTCTCATGGGTAGCAGCCCCAGTCAGTAGGAAAGAAAGGGACAGGAGTAGTTGCTGGATAAGAGCCTAGCAACCTGCTATACAGGCATGCCTCTTCCCTTCTTTCTTCCTGGTAGAATCCCAATTTTACTCTGGAAGCCACCACCCTTGACCACACGATTAAGCCAATCATAGCAGTTCTATTTCTGCTTCCTCTGCCAATGATTGATTAAGAATAGCCATATGGGCCGGGCGCGGTGGCTCAAGCCTGTAATCCCAGCACTTTGGGAGGCCGAGACGGGCGGATCACGAGGTCAGGAGATCGAGACCATCCTG
>NW_012110252.1:4325771-4326913 GCF_000951045.1 Mandrillus leucophaeus
TTTCTAAATCAGGGATCAGGGGCCGGGCGTGGTGGCTCATGCCTATAATCCCAACACTTTGGGAGGCCACGGCGGGCAGATCACTTGAGCCCGGGCGTTCAAGACCAGCCTGGGCAATGTAGTAAGACCCTGTCTCTACAAAAAAAAAAAAAAATTAGCCAGAGATTGTGGCATATGTCTGTAGTCCCAGCTACTTGAGAGGCTGAGGTGGGAGAATTTCTTGAGCCCATGAGTTCAAGGCTGCAGTGAGCCGCGATCATGCCACCGCACTCCACCTTGCCTGAAAATAAAATAATAATAAAAATAATGATAATGAAAACAATTCCATTAACATTAGAATGGCTATTGCTAACCCTGTTCATTCTATCTTCAGAGAAATAAGGAAAAAATGGAAAAAGAGCTTTTTAAAAAAAGAAACCCCGACAAAGTGAGATCTGTCTTCTTTTCCCAGTCTTCCCCCTGAGTGTCCCTGTGTCAGTCCAAGTCCTCCAAGAAGAGATTGACTGGAAAAAAAGCCCTGTGAAGGATAAAGAGGAGAGGGAGCTGGTGTACCTGGGGAATGGCTTCAGACCACAATGTAGGTCTGGCAGCTGTGAACCGAGAGAGGGAAGGAAGAAAGGGGTGGAAGGAGCCTCACACTGCAGTGCAGCTCTGAGAAAGCCTCAACTGGCTGGTACAGAGCCCCAGGGTGGAGACGGCCCAGCAGAAGGTCTTGCAATGGGCAGAAATGGCCCGGCTCTAGGCCCCTGCCATGCTTAGTATTAGCTGGGAATAGCCCGGGAAAGCGTGGCCTCTGTGTGAACCCTGGTGGATCCAAAGGTGCAGCAGCTAATGACTATCCCCCAGCTACCCTCCTCGCAGCAGGTTCTCTTGAAGCGAGGTCTTAGTGGAGTCCCCTACGGCCACCACAGCCCCTCCCAAACCTCTGCCTCCCGTGAACCCTCCAGCACCGGCTGCTGCTTGGTGTCTCCTCTTTACCAGTCATAACCCGCCCTGCTCCCTGGTAATCCTGGATTATTAATCATGTCAATAATATTGACATGGCATGGGGATGCAGGGTACCTATAAAGATTAATCCATTTAACCTTGATCAACCACCCACCTACTGTGTGGGGATGCAAAGATAAGTTAGGCCTAGGGCT
>NW_012110252.1:4329318-4362573 GCF_000951045.1 Mandrillus leucophaeus
TGAGGCAGGAGAATGGTGTGAACCCGGGAGGCGGAGCTTGCAGTGAGCTGAGATCCGGCCACTGCACTCCAGCCTGGGCGACAGAGCGAGACTCCATCTCAAAACAAACAAAAAAAAGAATAGCCATATGATGCAATCTGGACAAAGAAGTGGAAGGGGAAACCTGTTTGATAAACCTTCTAGAAAGATGTTTTCAGGTTTAAAAAAGACTCAAAAAATAAAATAAAGTAATTGTACAATCCAGCAATTGCACTTCTGGGTATATCCCCAAAAGAATTAAAAGCAGGGTCTCAGCCAGGTGCGGTGGCTCACACCTGTAATCCGAACACTTTGGGAGGCCAAGACGGGTGGCTCACAAGGTCAGGAGATCGAGACCATCCTGGCTAACACGGTGAAACCCCGTCTCTACTAAAAAATACAAAAAATTAGCCGGGCGTGGTAGCGGGCATCTGTAGTACCAGCTACTCGGGAGGCTGAGGCAGGAAAATGGCGTCAACCTGGGAGGCGGAGCTTGCAGTGAGCCGAGATCGCACCACTGCACTCCAGCCTGGGCGGCTGAGTGAGACTATGTCTCAAAAAAGAAAGAAAGAAAGAAAAGCAGGGTATCCAAGAGATATTTGTCATAGCTGCATTATTCACAATAGTGAAAAGGTAGGAGCAACTCAAGTGTCCCTTAAGGGATATGTGGATAAACAAAATGTGGTGTATACATACAGTGGGATGTGAGTCAGCCTTCAAAAGGAAGGAAATTTTGACATATACTACAACATGGATGAACCTTGAGGACATTATGCTACGGGAAATAAGGCAGTCACAAAAGGACAAATACTGTATTATTCCACGTATATGAGGCACCTGGAATACTCAAATTTGTAGGGGCAGAGAGCTGAATGGTGCATGCCAGTGCCTGTGGGAGAGTGGGTGGGCTATGGTTTGAATGCTTTTGTTTCTCAAAAATTCAGAGTGTTCACAGATGGATGGCGACGATGATTGCACGACAATGTGAATGTACTTAATTCTGCTGAACTGTACATTTTAAAATGCTTAAGAGGGTAAATGCTATGTTATGCATATTATACCATAAATAGAAGAAGGTCAGGGGGAGGGTTACTCAAGGAAGGGAAGCACTTGTATTTCATTACAGAAGGTGGTAACACTTAGACGCTTAACCATTGTAGGACTGTGAGGGAGCCTCACCTAAAGAGGAAGATAAAAATGATGAGAAGAGAAAGTGGGAGGGTGGAGAGACCCAGGGTCTTGAAGACCATCGAGCTGCTGTCTTAAGCATCCCAGAGGCCTCTACCTTCAGCCTTGTCATTGTTTAAACGTGTTGAGTAAGATTTCTCCTTATTTATAGGTGAAAGCGTCCTAGCTGATACAGCATTCAGCATGTGCTCACTGTTACTACTTTTATATTGGCCATCCTTCTTCAGTCCTGTTCCCACAGTCTCATTCCTGGCTATTTTCCTGAACTCTGGACTACTACTTTTCATATTGGTGTGCTTTTGGATCTCATCTGAAGGCCTGGCCTCTGACCTGCTTCCTGTCACGTGCAGAGGAGAGTGGTAGCTTTTGTGTTCCCTGTGGTGGGGGTAAGGGACAGTCCACTCAGCCTAGCTCATCGTCTTCTGGAAACATCACCCTCTCTTTTTTGCTACAGAGCCCCTTCCACATGAGCCTCCTTTGACCAAATGTGGGCACATGATTCAGATCCAGTCAATCAACGCCCTTTGAAGGATTTGGCCTGAAACTGTCAGAGAAGAAGGTCTCGTCTCCTGGGGTTTCTACCGATGTGCATCACATAAGCCGAGAGCTGCTTGTATCCCCTAGCCCCCTTTGGCTCATCAGTCCTAGCAGCTGCATGCCAGATCTTGTCAGCTTCTGTCACCCCTAGCTAACTTAAAGAGTCCCTTAATGATGGCATCTGCAAACTCCACCCAGCCGAAAGTCTGACCTGATAAGAACGATGCTAGAAGTCCTCACCCCACTGTAGAAGCTGGACACAGCCCGTGACTCCGCATCCAGGTAAATGAGCCTGGGAAGGGGAGGAACTGAGCTGTGGCCTCTGTCATCTCTCAGGCCTGTAGTTTCCCTTTCATCATTTCTGAGGGTGGCAGGATTGCGCCAGACCTCAGGCACTCGGCAGGGAGCCTCGATGCTTTTATCTGGTTTCTATGCATCATTCTTCCCCAGGAATGAACTTGAATATCTATTCTCAAATAGATTCTACAGAATGACAATGAAGACAGACAAAACCTGGGGACATTCCACGCAGCCTAGCTCATCTGGTTCCTCACCCCTTGGTGACCAACCCAGGCTGGAGTCAGTCCTCAGATTGTCAAACCCAATCTAGCTCCCAGGCCTCCCGCCTGAAGGCCTCTCAAATGTCTCAGTGATATGGCAACTGCGCAACCATTACCACAAACAAGTGAAAGAAGGATTCATTTTCACTGGACGCTATGAGCACAATGTAAAATTTCCCGAAGGAATTGCCAGTCTCAAGTCGAGAATACCTGTGAGCACAGGAGGAAGTTTCACAAGTGACTGCAATTCTTTCATCAATTCCATTAAAATCAGAATAAGCTGGGCACAGTGGTGCATGCCTGTAATCCCAGCATTTTGGGAGGCCAAGGCAGAAGAATTTCTTCAGCCTAAGAGTTTGAGACCAGCCTGGGCAATGTAGTAAGACCCTGTCTCTACAAAAAAAAAAAAAAATTAGCCAGAGATTGTGGCATATGTCTGTAGTCCCAGCTACTTGAGAGGCTGAGGTGGGAGAATTTCTTGAGCCCATGAGTTCAAGGCTGCAGTGAGCCGCGATCATGCCACCGCACTCCACCTTGCCTGAAAATAAAATAATAATAAAAATAATGATAATGAAAACAATTCCATTAACATTAGAATGGCTATTGCTAACCCTGTTCATTCTATCTTCAGAGAAATAAGGAAAAAATGGAAAAAGAGCTTTTTAAAAAAAGAAACCCCGACAAAGTGAGATCTGTCTTCTTTTCCCAGTCTTCCCCCTGAGTGTCCCTGTGTCAGTCCAAGTCCTCCAAGAAGAGATTGACTGGAAAAAAAGCCCTGTGAAGGATAAAGAGGAGAGGGAGCTGGTGTACCTGGGGAATGGCTTCAGACCACAATGTAGGTCTGGCAGCTGTGAACCGAGAGAGGGAAGGAAGAAAGGGGTGGAAGGAGCCTCACACTGCAGTGCAGCTCTGAGAAAGCCTCAACTGGCTGGTACAGAGCCCCAGGGTGGAGACGGCCCAGCAGAAGGTCTTGCAATGGGCAGAAATGGCCCGGCTCTAGGCCCCTGCCATGCTTAGTATTAGCTGGGAATAGCCCGGGAAAGCGTGGCCTCTGTGTGAACCCTGGTGGATCCAAAGGTGCAGCAGCTAATGACTATCCCCCAGCTACCCTCCTCGCAGCAGGTTCTCTTGAAGCGAGGTCTTAGTGGAGTCCCCTACGGCCACCACAGCCCCTCCCAAACCTCTGCCTCCCGTGAACCCTCCAGCACCGGCTGCTGCTTGGTGTCTCCTCTTTACCAGTCATAACCCGCCCTGCTCCCTGGTAATCCTGGATTATTAATCATGTCAATAATATTGACATGGCACGGGGATGCAGGGTACCTATAAAGATTAATCCATTTAACCTTGATCAACCACCCACCTACTGTGTGGGGATGCAAAGATAAGTTAGGCCTAGGGCTCAAGAAACTCCAAATCTAGCCTAGGGATTCTCAATGTTGACCGTACATTACCACCAGCTAGGGGTTTTCTAAATCAGGGATCAGGGGCCGGGCGTGGTGGCTCATGCCTATAATCCCAACACTTTGGGAGGCCACGGCGGGCAGATCACTTGAGCCCGGGAGTTCGAGATCAGCCTGTTCAACATAGTGAAACCCAGTCTCTACTAAAAATACAAAAATTAGCTGGGCATGGTTGTGCACGTCTGTGATCCCAGCTACTCAGGAGGCTGAGGGAGAATTGTTTGAACCCAGAGGTGGAGGTTGCAATAAGCCAAGGTCGTGCCACTGCACTCTGGCCTGGGTGACAAATAGAGACTCTGTCTCAAGTCAGTCAATCAGGGATCAGTAAACTATGGCCTGCTGGTCAAGTCCAGCCTACCACATGCCACATGTTTTTGTATGGCCCACAGCTAAGAATGGTCTTTACATTTTTAAGTGACTGAAAAAAATAGAGAAGGATAATATTTTCTAACTTGAAAAGCATATGAAATTTGAATTTCAGCGTCCATGCTTGCCATCTTATGGGAACACAGCCATGCTTCTTCATTTGCGTATCCTCTGCAGCTGCTTTCGAGCTACCGCAGCAACACCGAGGAGTCACGACAGAGACCAGATGGCCGCAAACCAAGGATATTCGCTATCTGACCCATTACAGAAGAAGGTTGCCAACTCCTGGGTTAAAGCCTTAAAAGTGAATCCTGGAATCCTGCCTCTAGGAGCTTACTGGGACATTGGCGAGAGTTGTTTTGGAGGCTCCTCAGGACATAGGCAGAAGCCACACTGCACTATGGGCCCCAGGTTCCCAACACACCACATGCCCGACAAATACTGCATCCCACTGACCAAGAAGAAAGGGGAGGAAATGATGAATTTCCTGCTGACCATCCTCCGTACTGCCTGACTTTAAGGAAGGTTTAGTCTTTTAAGTAATTTAGAGGAAAAATTACTGTCTGTGAAGCACAATGTTTATACTGCTCCTTCTCTATAAGTAAATACATTCTTCCTTGTTCCCAGATATGATCCTTCACAGCAGACTCCAGCACTAATTCATTCCTTCTGCCAAATCCCTTACATATGTCTCATTTCTCTGTCTTTCCATCTTTGCGCCTCAAGTTCTATCTGAAAACATGTAATCTGAAAAGATCCTAGGACCCTATGAGATGTTGATGTCGCTTCAAAATCAACAATCTCTATTTATCACCACAAAATTAAAGGAAGAGCCTTGTTTGGTTTGAACAAAATGCAGAAACCTGTCCTTGAAAATGTCATCTAGTTGAAGAGATAGAAAATATACATACATAATAAATGTATGTGTCATAGAGGCTTAAAATTCACCATCCAGAAATCCAGTATTCGCACAAAGTTGGAGTGAATGGTGCTGATGATGGAAGGCTCCCAATTCAGTTCCTTGCTTTTTTTTTTTTTTTTTGAGTTATCAAAAAGGACATCCAGGTTGAGTCCATTCTGAATCCTTAACTGTCCCTTTCATTCGATAATTGCCTGCTTCCGTTTCTTTTGTGTTTCCCAGCAAATGCTTTGGAATTCTCTTCACCACTATATGTATTTTCTCTTAGTGATAGTGTGTATCTCTATCAGTCCTCATGATAGAGAACTACTTTGTGTTTTCATTTCATTTCAAAGATAATCTTAACATTTCTGTCCTTTACTAATTATAATAAGAAAATTTCTCGGCTGGACGCCGTGGCTCATGCCTGTAATGCCAGCACTTTGGAAGGCCAAGGCGGGTGGATCACTTGAGGTCGCGAGTTCAAGACCATCCTGGCCAACATGGTGAAACCCCATCTCTACTAAAAATACAAATTTAGCTGAGTATGGTGGCAGGTGCCTGTAATCCCAGCTACTCGGGAGGCTAAGGCAGGAAGGTCACCTGAACCCAGGAGGCAGAGTGAGCCGGGATTGCTTCACTGCACTCTAGCCTGGGTGGCAGAGCAAGACTCCATCTCAAAACAAAAAAAAAAGGAAAATTTCTCTTTAACATCAATAATCAGGAAGTCAAATATTTCCACAGAGTAAGATTTTTTTTTTTTTAAGATAGTGTTTCTCAAACCAGGATTTGAGGATAAATTCTTGAGGAGGCATAAGAATTTGTCTTTCTTGGGTCGGACTCAGTGGCTCACACCTGTAGTCCCAGCACTTTGGGAGGCCAAGGCGGGTGGATCACGAGGTCAGGAGATCGAGACCACCCTGGCTAACACGGTGAAACGCTGTTTCTACTAAAAATACAAAAAATTAGCCGGGCGTGGTGGCATGCACCTGTAGTCCCAGCTACTCGGGAGGCTGACGCAGGAGAATGGCGCGAACCCGGGAGGCGGAGCTTGCAGTGAGCGGAGACTACACCACTGCACTCCAGTCTGGGCGACAGAGCGAGACTCTATCTCAAAAAAAAAAAAAAAAAGGAATTTGCCTTTCTTGTAATCAAACGTGAAGTATAATATAAAAATCTGTGTTTTGACATATGGATATGAGAATTTGGAAGCATTTAAAAAATCTACCAGTGCCAAGAAGACTCCTCAGACTCCTTAATACCTTAATGGTTGACAGTCAATGCTGGCACTCCACTAAAGCTGTTCACCATGAGCTGCTGGTTACTGTGGAAAGAAATTAGAGGTGGTGGAAAGCAAGGAAAATACGAGGTACAAGCTAGCAGTATCCATCAACAAGTTCTCCTCTGAGCCACGTTGGAGTCATGGTATAGCTGGCCATCAGGAGAGGCCATCAGACGTCACAGTGTCAACATCTTCTACAAGTTGCCGGCCAGGGCATTTTTGTAGCCAAGGGGGCGTGGCCTGTAAAAATGGGGCAATGAGGTGATTTTTACCAGAAACAATAATACAACGTACAAAATGGGGAATGGCACAGAGGAAAAATTAACAAAATGAAGCACTTGTTGAGGACCTTCTCTGTGACGGACACCACCTTAGCACTTTCACGTCCATGGTTTCGTTACTCTCACAACAACTCTGGAAGGTGGAAACGTATTCTCTTCATTTTATGATGAGAAAACTAAGGCACAGAGAGATGAAGTGATTGCTCGAAGCCAGACGGCTAGCAAGTGCCAGGCAGTGCCCAGCAGAGCGGAGACACTCAGCTGTTAAACTCCACCGTCTCTCACAAGTAAACCACTAGTGGTATTCAGAGACAGAGACCTTACTAACTGGGAAATCCGGGAAGGCTTCGTGGTTGTGGGCGATGAAACATTTACAGGCATGGAACAGTCAGGAATTAGGAGGTAAAAGCACCTACGATAAAGGAACAAGCATAAAAAAGGGAAAGCATTTTCTTTCCTGTTTCTTTCAGGTTTCTTTTGGTATGTGGAACCTCTCTTCCTAGCACCCATAACAATTATTCACTCACAGTGGACATTCAAATAGTAGGTGTAGTGCCAATATGGACAGAAATCGATCTGGGAAGTACAGAGAGGTCTCCTTTGAAAATAGTTTCGGAGATTTTGGATCCAGCTGTACCTGAAGCTAGCTAGGCTTCCTCTGACCTCTGACCTTTCCAGTTACCTGAGCCAGTGCATTTTTTTTTTCTAGTTAAGGTGGTTTGAGCTTTGTATTTTCTCACTGGCCACTAAAAGAGTGAAGCATGAAGAATACACTCTGAAAGCAACCAATTATCTTTTAAAAATCCCACTCCAGAACCTTTGGCAGGGACCAAATCCTCATTCTCCTCCTGCTGAACCCACCTTCCCTTAAGCTGGTGCCAGATAAAGTTGCTTTGAGCATGACAAGGAAGAAAATGTCAGGAATTCCCAGGACATCCTATCAATGACTGGGAGGGGAACAAGCACACTATCCCTTCCTTAAGTCTCTAGAAGCCCTCCTGCTAGTAGGGTCCATTTGCCAGCCAGGTCTCCACGCAGGCAGGCCCAAGCAGCCACATTCTGGAGAGCAGCTGCAAAGTTGGCCGCGCTAATGTTCAGTTTGGTACCTAAATTGTTTCTCACATAAAGAAAAAGATGATCCTCTGGGAATATTTTCAGATGCACTCAAGAGAACAAAGCACTTCATGGGATTTGTTGGGAAAAGAAATCAACATGGAGACTCCATAGCCTTTTTCATGCTCTAGTTCTCAAAGAGTCATCTTCTGATCACAGAATCAGCAAAACCTAGGAACTTGCTAGAAACGCAAAATCCTGGACCCCAGCCATCTTTGGTTTAACAAGCCTCCCAGATGATTTGACGTCCGTTTTAGAGAGTTTGAGAGCCACAAGGAAAACATGTAAGAGTTGTGGTTTACTCCATTCATTGTATAAAAGTGTCTTTGGTTTGCTATGCTCTATGATTTAAGGCAATTTAAGGCAATTTAAGACTGGATGCCGTGGCTCATACCTGTAATCCCAGAGCTTTGAGAGACCGAGGAGGGACGATCACTCGAGGCCAGAAGTTTGAGATCAGCCTGGGGAATACAGTGAGACCCTCTCTCTACAGAAGATTTTAAAAAATTAACTGGGTGTGGTGGCGCATGCCTATAATCTCAGCTACTGAGATTGAGGAGGTTGAGGTGGGAAGATTGCTTGAGCCCAGGAGGTCGAGGCTGCAGTGAGCTACGATCACACCACTGCACTCCAGCCTGGGCAACAGGGGATGTATTAGTCAGGGTGCTCTAGAGGGACACAACTAATAGGATGTATGTATATATGAAAGGGAGTTTATTACGGAGAGCTGACTCACCCAATCACAAGATAAAGTCCCACAATAGGCTGTCTGCGAGTTGAGGAGCAAGGAAGCAAGTAGTGGATCAGTATGAGTCCCAAAACCTCAAAAGTAGGGAAGCCGACAGAGCAGCCTTCAGTCTGTGAATGAAGGCCTGAGAGCCCCTGGCAAACCACTGGTGTAAGTCCAGGAGTCCAAAAGATGAAGAACTTGGGGTCTGATGTTCAAGGGCAGGAGGCATCCAGCACGGGAGAAAGATGGGGGTCAGAAGACTCAGCAAGTTCACCCCTTCCACCTTCTTCTGCCTGCTTTATTCTAGCCATGCTGGCAGCTGGTTAGACGGTGCCCACCTAGATTGAGGGTGGCTCTGCCTCTCCCAGTCCACTGACTCAAATGTTAATCTCCTTCGGCAACAGCCTCACAGACACACCCAGGAGCAATACTTTGCATCCTTCAATCCAATCAAGTTGACACTCAATATTAGCCATCACAGAGGGAGGCCCTGTCTCAAAAAACAAAACAAACAAACAAACAAAAATTTAAATCTGCATCAAAAAGACAAGCATGTCCTGACATGTCACAGAAGTAAATCATAAGGCTAGTTTGGTACCACGGAGTCCAGCAAATATTCCCCTTTGCAACTCTCTCGATTAATTCCAATATCACTGCTGTCTAAAACAGAGGCAGTTGTAGGAATGTCAACATTAAGGGAAGGTGAGATTAATTTCTAAACATCTGTCTTTCTGTTCCAAGACTTCTAGGGCAGAGCTATCAACCATTCACATTTTAGGCTAAGTGAGAAATGCTCTCCTCTGGATGGAAGAAACATTAAAAAACAACAACAAAAAAATAATAAGAGTATATGGGCAAGAGAAAACACATTATCCTTCCAGCAGGCTGTGAAAGAGACGGAATTTGCATGAGAGAGGGGATGAAAGGATATGAGAATGGGGAAGGGTTGTTCAACTTTAAAGTTGAGGACATTTGCTCTATTAACTCTTCACCTTTCTATTTAGCATCAGCCTCAGCTCCTCAGTAGAAGGGACTTGGGAAGGAAAAAGGTAAGCCAGGATAGCCCAGAGATGGGTAAGCTAAACACAAAAGTGGGGTCTAGTTTAGGGTCTTAGAAGTTTTGAGAGAAGGAAATGCTAGGATTCCCCAAAGCAAGATGGCGGCCCTCTTTGACAGGCAGCATCAGCTTCCAGGTTTTGCTGCCTTCTTTTGCCGTGCTTCATGGTCTCACCCTGTATCCGTTGTCTTTGATGCTCTTTCCGGATGGAACAATAAAAGGCGCTCCCATTTTCATTCTGTTCACTGACTTGCTAAAGGCAGAGCCAAAGTTTTGCTAAGAAGACCAAAAAAGCAAATCCTTTCCCTGCTCCTCTAATCCACGGAAAGTAAAGGCAAAGGTAGACTGTTAACTGTCTCGGCACCTTAGCGCTGTGTGACTTGGCACACGTATGAATGAAAATCTAATAGGAAGAAGAAAAAATATGCATTGAAATACCTTTCTGAAAAATAAGCTAAGTTTTAGGATTTAGAAAAAGGTACACATCTAATTCACTCCCAAATTCCAATTAGTTTCTATTACTTTAAACTCCATATTAAACACCTCTGTGTTGTCTGTGAACAAAATTTATCAATTAGCAACAGTCAAGGCCAAACATACATCCCATCAGCTGATCTGGGTTGGCCTCACAGATGGAGGTAAAGTTGAAGCTAGTAGTCCCCTTGCTGGAGGAGGGAGGGGCCCCAGACTGTTTGCACAGCCCACAAGCCCCACCCAGGCTCACTCCTCCCCCAATAAAACAATCCCCTCTTAAGGCAGAACTTTATGACACCCACACTCAGACTCTCATCTCCTTGGCTGCGGATCACTAAGCTCTTCACTTCCCAAAGCTTCTCTGAGCTGCTACTGTGCACACATGGGCAAACACTGGCAATTGCCATCTTCATCCTAGTACTTCGTGCTAGGCTCCCTCCCAAAATGTGTGTGGCCATCGACATTCTTTGCAACACCCACTCCTAGTTGCCTCTGACTTCCTGTCCGAGTGGCTCTGTTTCCCACTAGCCAGTGGGCAGAGTTCCCTACAATCTCCCAGGTCCTTCCCGCTTTGGCAGAGGGGAGGAGCACACTTCCAAATAGTTCAGGACCTAGTGCCAGGCGTTGACTTCCTACAGAGGCTAGGCTGCAGCTGGAGTACACGGGTGTGGGCACATCCTGCTTCTGCTGAAGCTGCAGTGCTCCCAAGACAGGGCAATAGCCGCCCATCCCCCAAACATCTGGTTGTCCAGCAGTGGGGTTCTTGGCCCCTCTGGCTCCTCTCAACTCTTGTCACATCTCAGCTCCTGGAACCAACTCGAAAGGGACCCTCTCTACCCTGCCTTCAAGAATTCAAGAAACTCAGATTTCAGAGTGTTGGCAAATTTTAGAGAAAGACAAAGAAACCAAAAACAAGGAAAAGCAAGAAAGAAAGAATTCACAGATTTCATCTTTTGCTACCACTGAAATGCATAAAAATAAAGACCACATTTCCAAGCCTTCTGGATTATGGTCACAGCTTGCCTTCCGCCAGGATACTCTGCCTCCAGAGCAGCACTACAAGAAGAAGGAAATAGAAAGTTGCCAAATGCCTGCCCAGTCTGTTTACTCTGCAAATCATGCCTGGAGGAGGGGGCTGTCTCCAGATGGCTCTGGGCAGGCAGTGAAGCTGAAGAGTTTTGGAATGTGCTGCCGGGAGGCTCTGCAATGGCCCTAAGCAGATTCTCGCCTGAGCTGGCAACTGGAGCCACTCAGCTCCCTATCACATTGTCATCAATCATGAACTTGGAAAAACTTTCAGTGCTAGAGTTTATCGTCAACTCTTAATGAAAATATATGGGTTTCACAGAAGAGTCTGAAAAGCACAGTGTTTGAATGTGAAATAGCAAAATTGTCTGATTAGGTGCTAGGGCCAAACTGATTGCCTGATTACAGCTGGGAGCAGCGGGAGGAGAAAGGCCATGGCACCTTCAGTACACGGAGATAATCACACCTCTGGAGATCCAGCCAGGGCAGGAGTAGCCTGCTCTAGAAAGTATCAGGAGACTTCACTCCCACAAAAACAATCCAAATATATAAGCTTCTATGCTGAGTACTTAGCAGGCTCTGTGAGGAGGACTCTGCAACCCAACTTCATTCAATCCTCACATCAATCCCATTTTACAGATGAGGAAACTGAGGCTCAAAGACATTAGTAATTTGCCTAGGTCTCACTAGAACCCAAACCCAGGTCTGTCTGATTCTAGAGCCTGAGCTCTTAAGTAGGAGTCAACAAACTTTTTCTGTAAAGGGTCAAGGAAGTAGTAAATATTTCAGGCTTTGTGAGCACATAGGGCGTCTCTTCATTTGGAGGGTTTTGCTTTTGTTTTGTTTTCTGCAATCTTTTAAAAATGTAGAAACCCTTCTTAGTTCTCTGGCAGTACAAAAACAGGCTCCCAGATAGATTTGGCAGGTGGGCCAGAGTTTACTATTCTTCATCACCTCTTGCTTCCATCTACCTTGTGGCCTTGGACAAACATTTCTCCCCTCTCTGCAACCAGTGGGTTTTTTGAAATGGGTTAAACACAAGGACAAAATAGGAAATTGGGAAATGGGAGGGTGGTACTAACTTCCCAGCGTCCTGGGAATATTACCATCTCCTGTAGCTTCTACTGTAGTCATTTCTTTGTGATTTTTACATTGGGTAAATCCCACTAAACGCTAAGTTTGTGATAATTAAATAGCCAGTTACTTCAAATTTGTGTTGGAAAAAAGTGACTGCGATTAAATAAACATACATGAACCATACAAAATATCACCTAGTCAGTCATCAGAGTTCGATGCGAAAAGACTGACATCAATTGCTTAATTTGATCCACAGCCTCTTCTCCTTTAATGGACAAAGTGGACTTTAAACACATGAAACACGGGACAAAAAAAAAAAAATACACCAGAGATTTACCTACCTGGTGGAAAGTTTAGGGTTGTATTCATATGTACATGGAAATAAAACAAAATTAAGTTATTTATAATAATTCTAGGTGATACAGATGTTGAGCAAGAAAGAAAAAATAACCACTGGCAACTTCACCGGATGGTTATGATTTGCATTTATATAGCAGTACCAACGCCAATACTACATGAAGCCCAAACAAAAGCAATAGAATTCTATCGCGAAGATGGAACAATGAGTGGTGAGGGGATGTTTTAGGTACCAGACAGAAGAGTGAACATGGGCTAAATCTTCATCTTCTCTAATAGAGAGTCAATAGATACTGGCTCAAACTGGGAAAAAGAAAAAGAAAAAAGAAAAAGAAACAGCAGTATAAGCATGTGGAGATATGCAGATAGATACCAAAAGAATCAACTAAAATCGTTGAAATGGTTGCCCCAGGGAGCAGGAAAATGGTGGTGGATACACAGGAGTGCTATCATTTGTAACAAGTCTTGTAAAACTATTTGACTATGTGTATGTACACTTTGATAGAATAAAAGCCAAATTAAAAACAATAACTGGGCCGGGCACGATGACTCATGCCTGTAATCCCAGTACTTTGGGAGGCTGAGGTGGGTGGATCACCCGAGGTCAGGCGTTGGAGACCAGCCTGGCCAACATGACAAAACCCCATCTCTACTAAAAATACAAAACTTAGCTGGGCATGGTGGCAGGCGCCTGTAATCCCAGCTATTGGAGGGGCTGAGGCAGGAGAATCACTTGAACCCAAGAGGCAGAGGTTGCAGTGAGCCGAGATCACACCACTGCACTCCAAACTGGGCAACAGAGTGGGACTCCATCTCAAAAAAATAAAAATAAAAATAACTACCTGGAGAAGAAATGATAGACTATTCAATATATAGTGTTATAACAATAGAAATTTTAATTATGTGCAATCTCTTTGGGTACAACATGAGTTTCTGTAATAAAAATTAGCTCATACGCTATTGGTAAATAAAAGAATCAGGTCAGTCTAATGTGGAGTCATGTTCATATTCAAGGGTTTCCAAGAAATTAAAGTTTTTGCAACTAACAAACAGCAACTGACCACAACATATGCTAAAACAGCTGAATGTACAATCTGCAAAGGGACACAATTCTACATGCAGTGCTTCTTCACTGTATATTTTTCTCTGGGCTTAGTTTAGTAACATGCCCATGGTGAGGCTTCCGTGCTCTTTGCACGTTTTCCATTATTGCTGCACTTAGCAGTCTCCATCTTTTCTCACTCCTCAACCATTAAGCTACACTCAGTTTTTTCTCTGTTAGGTAGAATTCTATATATGCTACAATATATCATTATTTATTGAGCATTTAAACTGTCTTTTAAACTGTGCTAGTAGCTTTGTTAGCATTCTTATTGTCTTTTTAGTGCTCTGGTTACAAAGTAGCTTAGGTTTTGAGTGGTCTTTCCTTAACTTTCATTTTCCCATAACCCTGGGATTTTTAGTGTGTCCTTTTGCAGAATATGAGCGTTTTCACAAAAACTTTATCATGTTACAATAGAAGCTCTTGTACCTACTTGACTTTGCCTATAATTATTAAAATTCTCAGCCTTCTTTATAAAGCAATTTTTTTAAAACAGTGCTGTTTAAAAGCAGTGTGGTAGCAGAATTCTAAGACGAACCTCAAGATTCCCAACTCCTGGTGTGCAAGACCTACATTATCTCCTCTCCTTGAGTATGACTGGGAGCTGTGAGTATGATGATTGTCATTGCTATGATGACGTTGTGTTAAATGGAAAATACAAAAGCATTTTTACAGATGTAATTAAGATCACTAATCAGTGACTTTCAGATGATCAAAAGCAAAATTACCCTGGAAGGCGTAATCTAATCAGGTGAACACTTAGAAGAGGATCTAGAGGTGAGAAACTTAAAGCCTCAAAGACACTCCTGCTGGCCTTGAAGAAGCAAACACCATGAGTTCCACCATGAGCAAGGAAAGGAATTCTGCCAAGGGAGCTTGGAAGAGGATCCCAAGCCTCACATGAGACCCCAGCCCCAGCCAACACCTGGATTGGAGCCCTGTAAGACACTGCACAGAAGACCCGGGCTGTGCTCAGAATACTGGTCCAGGGAAACTGTGAGTAATAAGTGCATGTTTTTTTTAATCTGCTGAATTTGTGGTGGCAATTGGTTATGAAATAGAAATAGCAATAGAAAACAAATACAGACAGAAAGAATTTTTATTCCTTCTCTTAATTATCTGAGTTTGGGTTAGTCTTTCCTAAAGAAGGAACAGAACCAAGAATCTTGGAGAATGAAGGAGAATTTTGATTAATCAGATTTCATAATATTTTGAAACTCCTATATAATAAAAGTTGAGGCCGGGAGCAGTGGCTCACGCCTATAATCTCAACACTTTGGGAGGCTGAGGCAGGCGGGTCACTAGAGGTCAGGAGTTTGAGAGTAGCCTGGCCAACATGGTGAAACCCCATCTCTACTAAAAATACAAAAATAAATTAGATGGACATGGTGGTGCACACCTGTAGTCCCAGTTACTCAGGAGGCTGAGGCAGGAGAATCACTTGACCCTGGGAGTTGGAGGTTGCAGTGAGCCGACATGATGCCACTGCACTCCAGCCTGGGCAACAGAGCGAGACTCCATCTCAAAATAAATAAATAAATAAAAGTCACCACAAGTAGTGTTAAATACCAATAATATGCTAGAGGAAAAGATTTCTAGCACATATATTTACAGCGGAAGTAGACTTGGACACTAAATAAAGAGACTAGCAGCCTCCTTCATGATATGATCAACCAGTACACGTACAGTCCTGCAATATGCAAGGTGGGGCATGGGGGTGGGGCATGGATGATGGGGAAAACACTGGAATCTTTTCTTGCTATCCCCATGGAGAAGCTGGGACAGAGATGCGTTCCCAGTTTTTCAAACTCAGAGCTGGAACTCCAAATATGTTTTCCATGAAAATGATTTGGTAGCCTATTGAATCCGTAGCATGGCAGACATGGCTGGCCTCTTTGCAAGTGGGCAAGAAGAAATTCCTCCCCAATCTCTACCAGAGGTAGTAAGAAGTGAGACCTCCTGAGAAAGTCACAGGAAATTCCCTGGTATAGAAGACGACACTGGAGCCACAAGAGCCATTTGACTTTTCTAGACCACCTAAAATTTGTCAACATTTAAGTTCACTGGAATGTACATAATAGAAACCTTCAGTTAACTGGATATTTGGCATGGTTTCTATTAAGAGAAAAGAGAAGTCAAGAGAAAACAAAATCTAATATCTAGCCTTGATCGTTTAAAACATGCCTCTTCCAAAAAATTCCTGAGTACAGTTAACATTCATCCCAGTTTCCATTTCCATCCACAATGACAGACTGAACAGTGAGATTTAATGATCAAGACAAAGATCCTGGAAGGGCTGGACAAATTCAATCAGCAAAAATTAACTTCTGCTCCACAAATCTTAGTTATGAACGCAGGACATCAGACACAAACATTTTGGAAAGATATTTTAACAACGAACAATTGAAACAATTGTAGCACGCTTAAGTTGCTTTCGGAAAATATACCTAAGCTTGGAGGATATTTAGGAGTGGACAGTCACATTCCCACACATAAGCTACTATATAATGTTGGGGAAAGAGACAGAATCCTGCATCCCTGAGAGCTTCTAGGTAACATAGCGGAAGTTTGGGTCATTATACATGTCGAATCAGAAGGAAAAGGCAATTATCCAAATAATTTAGCCTTTTTTCAAACCTCTCACTGGAAACAACCCGATAATTACAAATGGCTTATTTTGTACTCTGGGCATATTTAAGGTGTGTATTTGAATTATTCATATGAGTTCTTCCATTGTCCATTTCCATTTTCCTATGTAGAAATATTGCAAGGCTGACGTGATACCGTAGCAGAATTCTAAGCAAGTGTGTTGACAGTGGAGTCCTGGATTACGGATGAAGGTCCCAGAGTTGGGGGAAACATTGACCAACTGGACAGCCAGTGACTTCTTCATTTAAAGACCAGACAGATGAAGTACAGCTCTCTCTGGCCCTGTGGGGGGCACTATTTTTTAGAGTTCAATCAAGATATTAATGGGATTCTGTAGGATGCCTCAAGTCCAGCACTTTGCAGCACGCAGAGCAATAATTATGCTCAATTACAGCCTAGCATGTGGTTTCTGGCACCATAAAAATCACCTTGTGTCAAAACAATCTTCAAGGAAAAGAAGGACCTATTTTGGCGCTCTTCTGCCCTGCTAAACATCAATCCCTAATGTCGTATCCAGAGAGCTTCCACCATTTCATATCTGTTACCGGCTGCCACGAAATCCCAGGACTAACATGTTCAGTGATGGCATCAATATTTCCAGCAAGCTTCAAGACTCAACCTGATTCAGGGATGAACAAAGGATTCTCACTGCCCCCGTCTTATAAAAATGGATCCCTATTGAGGTCATATGATGAGAAAATAAGTCAGAAGCGAAACAGAGAACAGCCCACATTTGGTAATGGATTTATTTTCATTTTAAGGTTTCAGCCAAGCCTGCTTGTTTGTTCCTTCTTACAAGCACACACCCACCAGCTGTTACGAATAAGAACAGGTAAAGCTAAGCCAAATAAAACAAAAGAAGCACAGGTACAGTAAGGCAGCAGATGCAGAGGCCTGTGCCACCAACCCAGAAGGGGCAGTCTGGATGAGCCACAGCCTTCTCCCTGCCTGCAACTCTGGGCACAGAGATGAATTTCCAAGGCTGGGTGTTGAGATGCATTTTAAGAATCTGTTCATGCTCTACAATACTGAGGAGGCTGCAAAACCATTGGCTTCTTGGGTTCCATTATCTAAAACGTACTCACACTCACATATTTCAAGCAATTCCAGTTTGGACTGATGATTTAGGAAGCCCCTAATTTCACCTTAACACTAGAAAGCAAGATTCATCCAGATTCAGGAGAGTCTAATGTAAAGGAAAGGAAGTGAGGGTGGAGCACTGGCCAAGAAACTGGCATTGAGTAAATTACAGGCATGACCAGCCATCTACAATGAAATAACTATAAATGTCTACAATAGTAAAGCACAAAATTATGCTTCTGTCCCTATAAAACTGTCATAAATGAACCTAACATATTGATCATCCAAGGGACTCCACTGTTCTCTAAAATGTTATATAGTGCATAATAACCCTATTATAAATTTGATGTAAAATTAATATGCCAGCTTTAAGCATGAAACATTTTATATGCCTCTGTAAAATTAAGAGGCAATTGGAGGATCAATTTAGATGTCTTGAAATCAGAAAAAAAAAAAAAGATGTCAGCTAGGAATGTCTGAAACATACTGGACTTTTGTTCCAGAAATCAGCCAGGCGTAGAAACACTCAAAATTACCCCAATGATTAAACAGCACTTTTGACAAATACACCCTGCAGTTCCAGCGATGGCCATTAGGTGATATGAATCTGCATGGAAACCACTTAGGGGGCTCAGGAGACTCAAAGGGGAGTCTACATTTATAAGATTTGAGTCTGAAAATAATTCCAGGCTGAAAGGCCAACACGTCTCATATTAATTGTTTATAAAGTGAAGTGTGTCTACAATACAGTGCCTGCAGCAATTGGTTAGCAGACCAGAGGCTCTATGTGAAGGTCCTCCAGAAGAAAGAGCTGTTTAAAGCTAAAAATCATGCAGTTAGGGGCTGGGCCCGGTGACTCACGCCTGTAATCCCAGCACTTTGGAAGACCGAGGCAGGCGGATCACGAGGTCAGGAGATCGAGACCATCCTGGCTAACACGGTGAAACCCCGTCTCTACTAAAAATACAAAAAAATTAGCCGGGCCCGGTGGCGGGCACCTGTAGCCCCAGCTACTCGGGAGGCTGAGGCAGGAGAATGGCGGGAACCCGGGAGGCGGAGCTTGCAGTGAGCCGAGATCGCGCCACTGCACTCCAGCCTGGGCGGCAGAGCGAGACTCCGTCTCAAAACAAACAAACAAACAAACAGATGATGCAGTTAGGGAGGCTGGCTGGGGCAGCCAAGAAACCCATCTGAGAAGCGTCCAAACAAAGCTCATTAATCTGAAGGCTCCAAAAGAAGGTGTCGGGGGCGAGGATGGTGGGGGTGGTCTTTTCTTGGACAGAGAGCTTGGTCGTGTGTGGCTTGCACCTCCAATGCTCTTGAAAATGGCTATTTCCAAAGGGAAAGTGTGATTCCGAGTGGGTCAGTAATGCCTTGAGAAAGGCTGGTGCTAAGTAATACGGATAATTTCAACCACAGGTAAAACTGAAAACGTCAAACTGGTCCGAAGGGCTCTCTTCGTCTCTTTTCCATGTCTCAGGTAGGTGGAGTGGCTCATGCCTGTAAATCCCAGCGCTTTGGGATGCCGAGGTGGGAAAGTGACTTGAGGCCAGGAGTTCAAGACCAGCCTGGGCAACACAGCAAGACTCTGCCTCTACAAATAATAATAATAATAATAATAATAATAATAATAATAATAATAATAATAAGCCCTGCATGGTGGTGTGTACTCCTAGTCCCAGCTACTTGCAAGGATGAGGCAGGAGGCGGGAGAATCATTTGAGCTCAGGAGTTTGAGGCTGCAATGAGCTATGATCGTGCCACTGCACTTCAGCCTGGGCAACAGAACAAGACCGTTTCTCAAAAAAAGGAAAAGAAAAAAAAAAATCCATTCTCTGTCCTTTCTCCAAAGTTAGGCTCTCATGCTACTGCCAGCTCCTGTGATGTGTCTATACGCCTAGCGCCACTCATGCAGTGAGTAGATCATGTTCTCACCCTCTCCCATCAAAATTTAGCTGCCTGATGTCCCAGCTCCCTACCCTATTCGTACCTAAAAAAAGGAGGGGCAGCTAAGGCATTAATTGTTAGTAATGGCTTAATGGAAAGTCTTTAGCA
Source organism: Mandrillus leucophaeus (assembly GCF_000951045.1). Classification (NCBI taxonomy): domain Eukaryota; kingdom Metazoa; phylum Chordata; class Mammalia; order Primates; family Cercopithecidae; genus Mandrillus; species Mandrillus leucophaeus. The sequence continues at coordinate 4,348,629 of NW_012110252.1, forward strand.
AATCCATTTGCATTTTAATAGAAGTCTTTTAGACCTTGGTAGAGAAGTTAGTAATGGGGGCTTTGGGGCTTTTAGAGAAATAAATTAGGACGCTCCAGACATTTACTGCAGGGTCCTTCTCCTTGCTGGTTCCTTCAATGGTCTGCTACCAAACACTTCCAGAAGTCTATTGTCGCCTGTGGCTAGAGAGTCCTGGTACAGGTTCCCTAACCTGACTGTGGCAGGCCCCTCCCAAGAGCAACCGAGCTCAGCAGTTCTTTCCCACTCCTTCCACCCTCCCTCCAGTGACTGGGCACTGAGAATGATGCAGAGGAGAAAGGCAGGGAGAGAAATGATTTGCATCTTAGACTGGTGCAAATTCACACTTTGTGGAAAATTAACAGCTTCCTCACAAGACACCCTCCCCACACCGTGAGACAGTGAGACCGGATGCTCCTTAGCCTCCCCAGGGTGAGCCAAATGCGATCACAGGAATATTGACACCCGAAACTCCCTAGGCCTAAGCATCCATTTGCCCAGTCAAGAATTTCAGTTCTCACAGTTTTTCTACTCTGCTCCACACATTCCTGAGAATCACCAGCATGTGTCTTACATGTATCAAGAGTGAGCCTGGGCTGCCTCTCACCCTGAGTCTGTGTCGCTGTGGAGGCACCACTCTGCAGCCTTATTCCTCTCTGCAAGCAGGCTGCCACCCACACTGGCTTGGACCTCTGCCCCAGTCAAGGGGGCAGAGCTACGTCACTAGTCTCAGAGTTTCAACAATGCCTGTTGGAAAGGAAAACTCACCTAGTTATTGTATCCTTTCTAACTCACTTAGGAAGGATGCACAGCATCTTAAATATTTTGGGGTTTTGGGATCCAGTATAACAGAACTTTCAGGCCACACAAAGGTTTTTCCCATAGCTTGTTTCATGGTAGGTATCAGGATGCTATTCTTGGAACTGAAGATTAGAACATGCCATCCCCCAATATGCCATTTTTGGGTGAAGGCAATTAAGAAACAGCCAATGCAGGAAGGGCTCTCTGCCCTCCTCCTTCCTGCCTAAAAGCAGTGTATAAATTTTCTGTGAAAAATTTGTCTTTCCAATACTAGGAAGAAGAAAACATTCTTATCACTGGAGATGAGAAGTCAACTCTGACATAAGTCTGCACAAATAAACCTTGTGGAAATAACCCTTATTGTCCATTCATTTTTCCCATATATTTCCTAGTTTTTCCCCCTCAATTTACCACCCATAGAAGCCCAAATTCCTTTTCTTTGTCTAGTCACTTCCCCACAATTTATTGCCCTTTGTTATGATGGCACCATAAGCCCCCAAGTCTCACCACTTCCTTGAGGTTTTCACTTTTTTTTTCTATGAAGGCCCCCTTCCTGTGCCACATACAAATATTAACGTCAAATACAATTTAAATGATTTTCCATTATTAATCTGTCTTTTGTCAGCTTAATTCATAGATCTCAGTCACGACATTAAGAGGGCAGAGAAAAAGTTGTGTCCTCCCTCACTATTATCAAGCCTTACTAAAGAATGTGGCCTCCCATGCAGGATTCCTTCTTTCTAGGACTCACTGATCCTCTTTTTCTTTTTAATTCAATTTTTAATTTTGAGTAGTTTTAGATTCACATGCAGTTGTGAAGAATAACACAGAGAGATTTTTGTACCCCTTGCCCAGTTTCCCCCAATGGCAATATCTTGCAACTAAGTATATAACAACTATACTTGCAACTATAGTATAACATGGCAACTAAGATATTGACATTGATACAGTTGAGATACAGAACATTTCCATCATAACCAGGGTCCCTCATGTTGTCTCTTATTCCCACACCTGATTCCCTTCTCCCTTCCTCCTCCCTAACCTTTGACAATGAATCTGTTCTCCATTTTTATAGTTTTAGCATTTAAAAATTATTTATTTATTTTTATTTCAATAGATGTTTAGTTTTATCATTTTAAGATGATCCCTGAGGCTACTGTGGGACAATGGATTGCAGGGGGTGGGAGTGGAATGTGGACTCCAGGGAGAGGGATCCTGCTACCTTCAGAGCGAGGACCTGCCGGTAGCTTGGGCTGCCCCTGTTGACTTCTCCTTCCAGCCCACTCACTTAAGGTGAGAAGCAGAGAACAAAACATCCCGTTCAATCTTCCCATCGTGGGAGTCCTTCTCGCTGTGCCTCCTCCTGCTTCAGTGAAGCCAGCTGAGACGCAGCTGGAGGGAAGACCCTCCTGTTCACAGGCACCCAAAGCCCTTGCTTTCCATTATTATTATTATCATTATTATTATTATTAATATTATAATACTTTAAGTTCTAGGGTACATGTGCCACTGACCCTCTTTTAATCTGATCTTCCGTTCAGACTTGCCTCCCAGGCATTGTGGAGTTTGATCTGCAAGTTATTTTCCACACAGTATATCTGAAAAGGATGGCTTCATTCTTACAAAGTGATGTCAGACTTTAGAGTGCATTTATTTTAGAGGTGTTGGTCAAGACCAAATGCTGCTACGGAGTCCCACTAGAGCTCAGACTCATGTCCTCCATTCCATGTCCTCAATCAGGAATTGGATTTGTCAATGGCGTTTTGCAAAGCTCTTTTTCTTTTTTTTCTTTTTTTTTTTTTGAGACAGAGTCTTGCTCTGTTGCCCAGGCTGGAGTGCAGTGGTGCCATCTTGGCTCACTGTAACCTCCACCTCCCGGGTTCAAGCGATTCTCCTGCCTCAGCTGGGACTACAGCATATGCCACCATGCCCGGCTAATTTTCTGTATTTTTAATAGAGATGGGGGTTCACCGTGTTAGCGAGGATGGTCTCGATCTCCTGACCTCGTGATCCACCAGCCTCCGCCTCCTAAAGTGCTGGGATTACAGGCGTGAGCCACCGCGCCCGGCCCACAAAGCTCTTTCTTAACAAAAGCTGAGACTGGTCTCAGAGAATGTTCCTGCAACAGCAAGAAAAGAAAAATTCATCCCTGGTTCAAGGACCACACAGGCAGGGATCAAGGTGGAAAGAGAGGGCTGATGGAGAGAATGTCATAGAGACCCATGTTTAACTCATTCATGTCCTCAGATTGAACAGTGCTTTGTTGTTGGGGGCCAAATGCCTCAGGTCTCCAGGATGTGTAGTTCAGATGCCCAACACTTTCCAGAAGGTAATTAAAAGTCTCTGCTTCAATATCGAGGGTGGTGGTTGTACTACTGAGCGCTATACAATTAAGAGCCTCCAACACACGATTGTGTGTGTCCTACAATAAACCACTTGCTGCAATCTTCAACCCCAGACTTGGCTTGAAGAGGAAGATCCCTTCTGATGGTGAGGAGGAGGATACCGAACCATCCAAGGTCAAGGTGGAGACCCTGCATAAGCTGTGCTAGTCAATACAGGCAGGACTCCTTGCACCTCAGAGAACTATCTGGTTGGGACTCTATAGGCCATAAGTTTAGAGAAGTTACTGCCCAAACCCAAGTGGATCATTTCTTGCACAAAATTTGAAGACCCAATGAAGTGAAAACACCTCTCATTTTGCTCTGGCTGTGGGAAAGAGGTATCTCCTATTAGCATATAGCAATGGTATGCCTAGCAATTCAGATGCTAGTTTGCCTGGGAGCAGTCAGGAAGCATGAACAGGAAGCAGAAGAGTCACCCCATTCCCTTGAATAAATGGGCTCTGATGACCCTGGAGGATGGAACTCTAAGGGGAAAAAAATGCAGCAATCAGACTGGGCCCCAGATGTCAGCAGTGAGAGAGATGATGAGGCCAGGTAAGGTCTAATATAGCACCCGACAACCTCTCTCATTCCTGATAAAAAGATGGTAAGGGCTCCTTTGACTCTCAGCTTATAAAGATTAGGCTACATCAGACAGGCTATCCAGAGGTAAGATTCTGGGAATCTGAGTCTGGAAAAAACATTACTGGAAACTAGGATCAGGGAAGAAGCTGTCCCCTCTGGTCATCCTCAGCCTTCATTCATGCTGCCACCATAGAGCGGGTCATATAGATTCGGAGCATGACATCCTTAATATTAGAGCTTGTCTGGGGTCACCGTATGGTGAGAAAAGGAGCCAGAACTGGAGAGCAGAGGCCTTGGAGAGGACACAGGGAGAGATGTTGGTTAACATTCAATAAGGAGGCTGCCCAATCCATTTGAGCATGTGAAGCCTGGCATCACCTGATATATGGAAATATGACCCTGGGGACAGAGTTTTGAGGCACAGCATAGCAAAAAACCATGTGTGTTTACCTCTAAGAAGAAAAGTTTAAGTGAAGTTGGTAGAGACTTTTGCAGGTACTGTGAATAATACACTAGGGAGAAAGAGAAATAAACATTCTCTGCACTCTCTTGGAGGCTATATTCTTCCAGATGCTTGGTTTCAAGTAATAACAACCCAGACCATCTTAAGAGGAAAAAGAATAATGTATTAGCTCATAGAACTGAAAGCACAGGAATAAGTGCCTGTTTCAGGCAAAATTAGATCCAAGGCCTCCAACAATGTTTTCTGGAAATTGTTGCTCTGATTCTGCTTTCCTCTTGATGTGATTTGGATGTGTGTCACTGCCCAAATCTCATGTTGAATTATAATCCCCAATGTTAGCAGTAGGGCCTGGTGGGAAGTGATTTAAATCATGGTGACAAATTTCTCATGAATTGTTTGGCACAGTCCCCTTGGTGCTGTCCTCAAAATAGTGAGCAAGTTCTCGAGAGATCTGGTCATTTAAAAGTGTGTGAAACGGAGACAGCCAAGGGGTCCCCAGAGAAACTCCAAATGGCCTGCGCACTAGGAGGGGTGCACACTGGGGTGGAGCCTCAGGAAGTTCGTGCTGTTTGCAGCCGGAAGAAGCCTGGCCCCTCCTCTTCCTGGGTGGAACATGGGATTCAGTCTGCGAGGCAGGAAGCACAGTAGGAGGATTCTGGCTTTGTAGAAGGTCCCTGTTGGGCTTTTTTTCCCTTTTGCCCAATAATTTCCATTTATTCTCACCCTTCAAAGTGTCTGCATGATCGAGACCATCCTGGCTAACACGGTGAAACCCCGCCTCTACTAAAAAAATACAAAGAACTAGCCGGGCGAGGTGGCGGGCGCCTATAGTCCCAGCTACTCGGGAGGCTGAGGCAGGAGAATGGCGTAAACCCGGGAGGCAGAGCTTGCAGTGAGCTGAGATCCGGCCACTGCACTCCAGCCCAGGCGACAGAGCAAGACTCCATCTCAAAAAAAAAAAAAAAAAAAAAAAAAGAAGTGTCTGCAAGCCTGATCTCTCATGGCCATGTGACAAGAACCCAGCTCTTAGCTGAACTAAGGGAAAAGTCCTACAACAAAACCTCCCTCCCCACTTTCCATCTCTCTTCCTCGTGCTCCAACTATGAGAGACGCCTGCTCTCCTTTCACCTTCCCCCAAGATTGGAAGCTTCCTGAGATTTCCCCAGAGGCTGATGCTGGTACTATGCTTCCTGTGCAGCCTGAAGAACCATGAGCCAATTAAACCTCTTTTCTTATAAATTATCCAGGTTTAGGTATTTATTTATAGCAATGTGAGAATGAACTAATACACTTCTCTGTAAGCTTCATTTTTCAGGCAGGCTCCCTCACCCCTTCTGAAGAACATCACCTACTCTAGGCTTACAGTCTACAGTTTAAATCCCAGGGGAAAAAAAACAAGACTCTTTTTCAATATTTCCAGCAAAAGTCCAGGCATTGATGCCAATTGGTGTAGCCTGGTCATGTGCCCATCACTGGTTGGGCCAATCACTGTGCCTAGAAGGACGTGGTCTGATACATTAAGCCCACAGCATGACCTCACCTCTGACACCTGTAGGAGGGACCAGAGCTCCTCTTTATAGGACTGAATTGAGAGTGGGAGGGCTTAGCTCTCCAGAGGAAAAGAGGTGCACTGTTACTCAAAGAGGAAGTGTTGAGAAGGCGAACCAAGTGTTCACTCACCCAGCGGCCGAGGAAGCCACTTCTGCCATAAAATTGCAATACGGGTAAATGCTGGAGCTCTGAACACAGGCAGCGGTGGGCTTGAGTCCTTATGACTTATTAGTATGAGCTCAGTGAATGATTTCACTCCTCTAGGCCTCAGGTTTCTCGCTGTAAAGTGAGGGTACTGCCTTCTTTGTGGATATACTGGGAGAGTGAAATGAAACAATATTAAATATTCATTCAATGCTAAATACTAATAGTACCTTTTCCCAACCTCCCCTAGCACCTTCAGCTTAGACTAAACTGAAAGAAATTTTGTCTGCTTTCTTCATGACTATTTCCCCATTCTTCATAGAAAGTAGGCACCCTGGTATACAGTTGCCATAGTGTCAACATTTGTTGAATAAATGAATGAATGATGACAAAATTAATAAATTTCTGGGGAATTTCTACTTTTGAAATATCAGCTCCCAAGCCCTAGCAAACAGAATGAATTATCCCCTCCTGTGTGTCTGCTGGTATTTTTAATTAGCTCCTCTTCCAGCTGTTATCAGCCAGAATGTGAACCAGGACTATGTGTGACTCAACTCAAGATCCTACTGCCTGTCACGCAGCACAGTTTACGTTGCTGAATAAAAAAGATCACCTAGTCCAAACACCTTACCTTACAGATGTTGTAACAGAGCCCCAGAGAGGTTAAAGAATTTGCCAAAAACCCCACAGCTTACCAAGTGAGCCATTACTTCTAGTCCACTATTTTTTCTACTTCATACTCAGGACTCTGTTTTTTTCATGCTGCCATGAGCAATGCACGCTGCCAGGAATGAAGCGAAGTTCTTGGTCCTCTGGAAAGGAAGGAGCATCTTCAGTATGAAAAGTCATCATCTGTAGAGTGGCATCAGGTACCAAATGCAAGTGTAAGGGTCATTCACTTGCTTCATACCACATATAAACAGTTTTTAGTCTCAACATTTTTATTTTTATTTTTATTTTTGTTTTTGCAACCTTTGCTTCTTTCCAATAACTCAGGCAAAGCTCAGTCATTCCTATCCACCCTCCCCACACATGCATCCCCAATTCCCAACTATTGTCGGAGGAGGCCAACAGTCCTTATTTGGGCTGGAGACTGAATGCTAAGCCCACAGCAATGGGTTGTTAACCTCCTCACACTATATCCCTTTTTCTGTCTGAAGAAAGAGGTCCCAGCAGGTACTAAGTTAGCATCTCCCCTTCCCTGACTGCTCCTAAACCCAATTTCCCAAAGTCCATGTGCCCTGTCAAATTAAATTCTATTCAAATGGGATCCACCAGAAACACATTCAAGATTATTTATGCCATTTTCCTTATTGGAGACTATGAAAAGACATTTCTCTTATTCATTTATTAATTCGACAAATATTTTAGCAGCTACCTGTACTATGTGCCAGACACTGAGCGTACCAGAACAAATACATGAATCATGAAGAATGTATGCAGTGGCTAAAGCAACTATGTAATCCCTTAATAGTTTTCATATCAAAATCCCCAAAGCAGAGCTTTCTCATTCACCAACCTCTCCCCGTACCCCTCCCCCACAAACACCAATATTTAACTCAAAGAAATGTTTTACAGAGGAGGTCGTTAATAGCTTTTTAATTAAGAGGAAAGGTTCTTTCAAGGTAAGCTGAATCTTTTGGCTTGCAAAAAGGTGTTCTTTTTATTATAATAAAAAAAAAACAAGTAGTTCTCTCATATGGATAGAAAGAAGGTTGATGTTGATGTTGATGTATTCACTGCTTCCTTAATACCAGGAGGAAGGGCTGAATCTCAATTCAAAGCACATGGAATGTTTTGATGTGAGAAGAAAGCAAAACATGTAAGACTCCATCAAAAATCCCATTTGGAGGAATTCAGAAGAGCAAGACATTTCTCCAAGACTCAGGTGCACAGCTAATATATCTGAATGAATTAACTCAGCTGCGCATAAACTATTTTTCTTTTGTGTGTGTGTGTGTTCAGAAGTTTTACTTGTGATAGCAAAAATTGAAAACAACTCAACTTTTCATCAACAGATAAACATGAAAACACATTACGATATATGCATACAATAAATTCCACTCTACAATAAAAAAGAATACATTTGGTACATTCTACTACATGAATGAGTCTCAAAAGAATTATTCTGAGAAAATATTTCAGATTTAAAAAATAGCATCACACTGCATGAACAATTTCATGTATTTAAATTCTGCAAGGAGACACAAAGCAGTAGCGTGATTGTCGGGAGAAGAGGGAGGTATTACAAAGGGACACGTGAAAACTTTTTGGAGTGGTGCATATATCTAATGCAATGAATATGGTGATTATGATGAGTATGTATGCACATTGAAACTTACCAAAGTATATATTTTCAGTGTGCAGTTTATTGTATGTCAATTATACCTCAACAAAACGGCTAAAATTATTTTGTATTATGACAACTATTAAACATTAATTATGGCACTCCTTTAATCTCTCGCTAAATTTTAATGGTTTTAGGTAATAATAGTACACACTTTTCAATTGAATAAATATCGTTAAGGAAGAAAACAAATGAGTATAAAACAAATTAATATATCTTTTGACCCAGAAAGTTTAGAAACCTGATGGAAATCAAGGCAAGTTTTTTTTTCTAACTTTTATTTCAGGTTTGGGGGTACCTGTGAAGGTTTGTTACACAGGTAAACATGTGTCATGGGGTAATTTTTCTTCCTCTCTTATTCATAATGAATTCATTCATTTTGAAAATTTAGTGACCCTAACTTAGTAGTGTTAAGCCAGGCTTCTCGAATGTTCCTTAGTATTCCAAAGCTCCTTCCTTGCTAACTGTAAAAAAGTTTGCTTTTCAACTTATAAAAAGAGACATCTTGGCTTCTCATTTCTGCAAATATGTAATTTTCGAGTGAGGAAACTGAGACTCAGAGTGATATTGCTTAAGAGTACACAGCTAATGAGCTCTAGATCCAAGACCCAAACCTCTTAACTACAAATTGAGAATTACACTTAAAGAAGTCCATTCGATAACTGTATTCCTTGAAATTTACATAATTGTCTAACCAATTATTAAGGGTCTATTATGTACTAGGTACTTTACATATTTTTTTCGTTGAATCCTCAAGTAAAACCTCCAAGATAGGGGTCATTAATGGATGCTGTTGAAGTGTTTAAATGATACCATTATATAGCACTTAGGGTGTACTGAATATTTCCTACATATTATCTCCAATTTTCACAAAAACCCTGCAAAGTATCATCAACCCTGTTTTATAGATAAGAGACCCTGGGTCTCTGAGGGATAAAGCAACTTGCTAAGCTCACGCAGCTAGGACATGAGTAGGGCTAGATCCAGAACTCGAAGCCTGTGTGCTACCCCTGAAATGCTGCCCATGTAGGCAGCCATAGACCTATCTCAGCCCAAATAAATAGCATCAAAGAGTCTTTCTCTCAGCAGGCCTATTGTACACCATAGAAACACTCCCCAGCATGAGGTAGCTAGCTACAGTGATGGTGCAACTGATGAGGTAGGTGACCCTTCCAGGCAGGGCCGAGTTCTCAGCATAGTAGTGCCATGTAAGGGGACCTTGCATTATGGTTCTGTCTGGGCCTTGGCTTGTCAGAGTCTGGAATTTCACCCTAACATTTCATTTAGGGGTGGCTGGTATCCTTAATTTTTTTTTTTTTATTTTAGCTGTATCACAAAATAACAATCATAGAATGATTATAACAATGATGATACTGACAACTACCATTTGTTGAGTCCTATGTCATATGATGTGCTTTATGTACTTTGTCTCTAATTACTATGGAGATTGACTTACCTACCTAAAATGAAGCCCATTTCTCTTTCAGGATGCATCCTCCTGTTGAACTATGGTGTTTAAGTGATTTTTTTCAGAACTGTTGCAGACAGAGGTGGGTTCCTGTCTCCTTCTACAATTACTTGCTGAATATCCTTGAGTGAAGGTTAACTGCCATAAAAATAACTTGCCAAAAGTTAATTTTCCTTATACATAAGTGATTGTTTTAGTCTGTTCAAGCTGCTATAACAAAATGCCATAGGCAGAGATTAGTTACTCATGGTCCTAGAGGCTGGAAGTACAAAGTCAAGGCACTGGTAGATTTGGAGTCTGGTGAGGGTCTGCTTCCTGGATCATAGATGGGTGTCTTTTTCTGGGTCTTCACATGATAAAGGGGGTGAGGAATCTTTCTGGAGTCTCTTTTATAAGGTTGCTTGCACTTTTAAATGAGGGTCCCACGTTGTTGCCAAGTGTCCAAAAATAGCAGAAAAGCTAAAATCAAAATGTTGGACCAAGATTAGATACAGGAAAAGATGTAGACAGGATATAAAAACAAGTATGTAGAGTCATGAATGGCTCAAAGTCAGACACAACACCATCACAAATAACAGTCTAAACACTGGTCATTTCTGGGTTGTCTTCTGCAGATTAATCTCACCCATTGCATACAGATGCTTCCGTTTTATCTTAACATTTCGAGGTGATTCATTTTATTTTAAGGACCTATGTGCCATTCGTCGTCTTCCACAGCTGCACCAACATACACACACACTCGAACATTAGTCTCATCCCAAAATTATATACACAAACAGACTGAAGCTGGGGATGCAGTCAGTCAGCCAGAAGTTGTTTGGTAAATTATCTATTCATTTGGAAGAAAAGTAAAGTTAGATCCCTATCTCAAGCTACTGAATAAACAAAATTAAAACTCCAAAATATAAACATTAAAAAAAAATTATAAACATACCAGAGATGATACTTCAAGTTAGAGCAGCCGAAAAAGGTGGACAAATCCTCTCCCCACAAAAAAGTAAAAAGTTGTTTTGCTCACTTCCGCAGCACATGGACTAAAATTGGAACGATACAGAGAAGATCAGCATGGCCCCTGCACAAGGATGACACACAAATTCATGAAGTGTTTCATTTTAAAAATAAGTATAAAACTGTTTAAACAAGCATTTTAGGACTGGAAATCAACCAAAAGCAAATAATAAACTAAAAAGGGTATATTCATGAAATCTGCCCAAATGTCATATAAGAACAGCAGAAGTCTGAACTCACTGATTATTTCCTCCTGTCATCTCACATCTATAGATATAGATAGACCAGTAGAAATTATCATTTCTGCAGCCAGGCGAGGTGGCTCATGTCTGTAATCCCTGCAGTTTGGGAGGTCAAAGTGGGTGGATCACCTGAGGTCAGGAGTTCGAGACCAGCCTGGCCAACATGATGAAACCCCATCTCTAATAAAAATACAAAAATTAGCGAGGATGGTAGCGGGCACCTGTAATCCCAGCTACTTGGGAGGCTGAGGCAGGAGAATCACTTGAACTTATGAGGCGGAGGTTGTAGTGAGCCAAGATAGCGTCACTGCACTACCACAGCCTGGACAAGAAGAGCAAAACTCTACCTCAAAAAAAAAAAAAAAAAAAAGAAAGAAGCAAAAGAAAGAAAGAAATTATCCTTTCTGAAGAACATGGAGAAAAATGAACAGAGCCTCAGAGACCTCTGGGACAACATCAAGCATACAAACATACGTATAATAGGAGTCCTGAAGGGAAGGAGAGCAGAAAAAAGGTTAAACAAATTTTTTTGAAGAAATAATGCCCTGAAAACTTCTAACTATGCTGAAAAACATTAATCAGCAGGTTCAAGAAGCCCCACAAACCCAAGTAAGAAAAACACAAAGAGATTTGCACATCATAGTTAAATTGCTAAAAGCCAAAGAAAATTTAAAAATCTTGAATGCAGTAAGAGAAACATAACTCCCACGTACAGAAGAACAACAACAAATTTAACAGCTGAGTTTCCATCAGAATCAGTGGAGGCCAAAAGGCAGTAGAACAACATATTCAAAAGACTCAAAGAAAAAAGTGTCAACCAATATGTCCTGCAAAATATTTTTCAAAAATGAAGGTAAAATAAATTCATTCAAAGATATACAAAAACAGGCCGGGCACGGCAGCTCATGCCTGTAATCCTAGCACTTTGGGAGGCCGAGGCAGGTGGATCACTTGAGCTCAGGAGTTTGAGATCAGCCTGGCCAACATGGTGAAACCCTATCTCTACAAAAAATACAAAAATTAGCCAGGCGTGGTGGCGGTCACCTGTAGTCCCAGCTACGCTGGAGGCTGAGGCACAAGAATCACTTGAACTCCAGAGGTGGAGGTTGCAGTGAGCCAAGATCGTGCCACTGCACTCCAGCCTGGGAGACACAGCAAGATTCTGCCTCAAAAGAAAGATGAGCAAAAACAGAATCTGTAGCTAGCAGAACTGTCCCGTAAGAAATACTAAAGGAAGACTTTCAGGTTAAAAGAAAATAATACCAGAAAATGAATCCACAGAAAGAAATGAAAAGCAATGGAAATGATAAATATGTGGGTTACCATAAAAGACTGTATGAACAGGTTTTTTTCTCTTTTTTAATTTGAGTTTGTTTTAAATGTTCTGTTTAAATGCATCTTTATAGATATATATAAGTTCATATGACATATAAATATATATACATTTGTTAATATAAAATAGTTTAAAATGTTTTTAAAAATATTATATGACTGCATAAGGCAATAACTATATCACTGTTCTGTTGGATTTATGGCATATATAGGTATAATAAATATGGCATTAATGGCACAAAGAATGGGGAAATGGAGCTATATTACAACAAAGTTGTTAAATTTTTCAAAATTCCCAGTATTAAGCTAAAGTAGATTGTGATAAGATATATATTATAATCCCTAGAGTAACCACAAAGAAAATTAAATTTCAAAATAGTTAATAAAATAACTTAGGACTTAAAATGTCTCACCTAAAAAAAAAAAAAAAGATGTGTTTAACACAAGACAAGGCAGCAAAATAGGATGGGGAACAAAGACATGGGACATACAAAAACAAATAGTAAAATGGCAGATGTAAATCTAATCATATCAATAATTAAATGTAATGGATTAAACGCTACAGTCAAAAGGCAGTCATTATCAACATGTACAAAAAAGCAAGTTCCAACTACAGTCATGTGCTACATCATGACATTTCAGTCAATGACAGGCCGCATATAGGATGGTGGCCCCATAGGATTATAAAGAAGCTAAACAATTTCTATTGCCTAGTGACATCATATCTGTGGTAATGTTGCAGCACAAAGCATTACTCGAGTCTGTGGTGATGCTGCTGTAAACAAATCTACTACCAGTCATACAAAAGTATAGCCCACATAATTATAGTGCAGTCTCTAATACCTGATAATGATAATAACTGACTATGCTACTGGTTTATATATATACTGTACTACACCTTTTTGTTGTTTTGTTATTTTAGGGTGCACACCTACTTTTTTTTTTTTAAGTTAACTGTAAAGCATCCTCAGGCAGGTCCTTCAGGAGATATTCCCGAAGAAATTATTGCTATCATAGGAAGTGACAGCTCCATCCATGTTACTGACTCTGAAGACCTTCCAGTGGGACAAGATGTGGAGGTGGGAAACAGTGATATTGATGATCCTGACCCTCCCTGTAGAGCCCCAGACTAATGTGTGTGTTTGTCTCTTCATTTTTAACAAAGAAGTTTGAAAAGTAGGAAAAAAATTACAAATTTTAAAAATTAAAAAATGGAATAAGGATATAAAGAAAGAGAATACTTTTGTACAGCTGTACAATATGTGCTTTAAGCTAAGTGTTATTAAAAAAAAGTCAAAAAGTTAAAATATTAAAAAGGGTATAGGCTGGGCGCCGTGGCCCATGCCTGTAATCCCAGCACTTTGGGAGGCTGAGGTCGGTGGATCACAAGGTCAGGGGATCGAGACCATCCTGGCCAACATGGTGAAACCCTGTCTCTACTAAAAATACAAAAATTAGCTAGGCGTGGAAGCACGTGCTGGTAATCCCAGCTACTCGGGAGGCTGAGGCAAGAGAATCACTTGAACCCAGGAGGCGGAGGTTGCAGTGAGCCAAGATTGTACCACTGCACTCCAGCCTGGCAACAGAGCTAGACTCTGTCTT